>NC_087488.1:15158982-15510857 GCF_036417665.1 Passer domesticus
GGTAACCTTAGCAAGAACATTAAAACAGGATAACATGTGCTTATCCATGGGGAGCGTTGATAACCCACTTTCCACATGTCTAGTAGGAATTCCTTTTGTAGCCGATGATTGGCCCGCCTATAATTCAGAGCTTCTCCGCACCACAGGTAAGAGACCCCACCAGGTAGAAACTTGGGACCAGTGGACAAAAATACTGCCCAATGCTCTTGAGGAACCTCAAGAATTGGATCTATTGGGATCCTCCAAGGCCACATTCTGTGTCAAATTTTACTTTAGACGTCCAAAGAATAATTTGCCTGAAATTGATCTGAACAAAAACACATACCGAAAAGACATATCACCAATTAACAAAGCCTACAACCCTCACGATTGGTGTAATTACACTGCTCGTGTGATCTCTGTGTCCTCTCTCCATCCCAAAATTCTACCCAAGGGAACGTTTCTCATCTGTGGTGACAGAGTATGGGCTGGGATCCCCTCCCGACTCCAGGGAGGTCCCTGTACCCTAGGAAAACTTTCCACCCTTACTCCAAATATCACCTTGTTGCACAATTGGAAAAAAGAGAGCGAGTTAAAACGCCACAAAAGGTCCTACACAGCATTTGATGAAAATTGCGATCCCAAATTATACGATTGGAACAAACCTAAAAAGATAACGGTCTCAATATTCCTACCATGGGTAGCTGCAGCTAAGGCCCTGGGTGACATAAATCACCTTGGGTGCTGGCTCAGTAAGCAAGCTAACGCTACTTCTGCTGCCCTGAGCGATCTCTTAAAGGAAGAAGAAACCACAAGACATGCCTCCCTCCAAAATCGAGCAGCGATTGACTTCCTGCTGCTTGCCCACGGACATGGCTGCGAGGACTTCGAAGGGATGTGCTGCTTCAATCTCTCTTCACGCTCGGAATCCATCCACGCCAACATCCAGAAACTGAAGGGACTTGTGAAGGACTTAAAAGTAGAAAAGACCCCAGACTGGGTCAATGATCTCTTCGGTCAATGGGGATTAACGGGATGGGCTGCATCTTTGGTTAAGGGAATGTTGTGGATTTTTCTTGTAATTGTCATCGTGTTACTTATGTTCTCATGCCTTGTCCATTGTTTTAAAAGAACCATAGGGAACGCCTTTTTTCTAAATACAGAAAGTGGAGTTGTAGCAGGCACAAGGCCTGCAAGGCCTTGGAGAACAGAAGCCTGAGCTAAGAAATACCAAGTCAGCATGACTAAGGGTTTAGAAGCCCCCCTCTTCCGCCTTCGGACCCTGTTATCTCTCTGTAGACTCATAGGCCACTTTTTCCCCTGACCCTTACTATTGGACAGTTTTCAATCCCCCTATAAGGTATAAAAACCCCTAACTCTGCCCGGTTCGGGAGAGGAGAGCTGTCCCTGGAACCTTCGCGGGGACCCCAATAAAGAACCCTGCGGAACCCATACAGCGCTGCTCCTCTCTCTCTGCGTCTGCTGCGGCTATACCCAGGGTGACGGCCCCAGGCATGCTAAAAGAGCTGAAATCACTAAAGAGCTGAGCTGCAAATCACTATAGCTGCCTGGGCTGCCTGAACCCCCGCTGGGCGATCCTGGACCCTCGTTGAGCTATCCTGGACAACCGGCCTCCCCGCTGGGCTTCTGCCCCTGGGGGCCATATCCACCCATTGCCTAGTCTGAGAAATCCAGGGATTCAAGCTGTGCCAGGGGAGGCTCAGGGTGCACATCAAGAGGAATTTCTCCAAGGAAAGGCTGGTCAGGCCTTGGAATTGCCCAAGAAGGTTTGGAGTCCCCATCCCTGGAGGTGTCCAAGGAATTCCTGGATGTGGCACTCAGAGCTCTGGGCTGGGGAGAGCTTGGACTTGATGACCTTGGAGGGCTTTTCCAACCTCAGGGATTCTGGGATTCTGGGATTCCAAATCCCTGGACAAGTGGGGTCATCAGCTGCCCTCCCACCCAGAGAAGGAGAGGCTCAGGCAGAGCTCCAGCCACACTTTGTGCTCCTAAAGGAACTTCACGGAGACAATTCCCGAGGTTTGCATGGAAAACCTTCCTGCACCATGGACCAGCTCACCCTGTGCCGTGACCACATCCAACGGGAAGCCGCCAGCCCTCCTGGATCAGCCCCCCGCCAGCAGGATCCCCAGCTGGAGCCCGGAGTGGGGGCAGGAGGTGACACATCCCGCGTGCCGCCCCCCGCGCGCTCCCACCCCGTTACACAACCCCAAAGCTCGCCAGCGGCTCCTTCTCCTTCCAGGCAGGGTCTGATTCCTCCCCAAATGCCGTGTGGAGGTGGCAGCGCTCCTTCCATCGCTTCCCTGCCCACGCTCCTCCTGTGACATCCCACACACGTGGCAATCAAAGCCGGGAATTCAGCCCGGCTTCCCGAGCGCTTCTCCCCCAGCCTGGCAGCGCTGGGGGACGTTCAGCTCCGAGGTGTCCAGGGGCTCTCTCCTCCACGGGAATGGAATATGGAATGATTTGGAAGCTGGATACAGGAGGAATATTTGTCCTCAACATCATCAAGGAAAAAAAAAATCAAAGAGATTTGTTTATTTTTTCAGCATTTGTTTATTTTTCCAGATCGTGGAAGGATCGTTCCCCACCTGGTAAAATCCTGAGAAAATGGAAAAAAATATTCCTCATCTCTCCCTGCTTAACTGGAAAAGCATTCCCAGCATCCTTCTTTTATTAAATGCTGTTTTTTTCCAATCCTACATGTAAAAAAGGGGATTTTATTGGGTAAATATAATGCAACAACCATGTGTTGTTTCCCACTCCACGGCAAATGTTTCCACTTCCTGCCAGGATTGATTCCAGATCGAAAAGCGCTGCTTCATCCCAGGACTTTTCACACAATCTGTTCGACTCAGCCTACGAGCCGTGCAAAATTTCCTTTTCCATCCCATTTCCCTGATTTTTATCTCAATATTTGGGGAGCCAGAACTCAAACTCAAAGATTCCTTCCAGATCAATGGTTTTTCCTTCTGTGTTTCCTTTTCCTGGTTGCATATCCATGAAAAGAGAATTTCCTGACTGTGGAAAACAAAAGAGAAAGGGAATTTTGTGGAAAATTTCTTCCAAATTGGCCAAGTGCTGGTGCTGACCCTGATTCACCTGAGAGTAAAAGAGGAAAACCATAAAATCCTGCAGTGTGGACAGCTTGGGAAAGTTTTTTCCCTAAAAAGATATGGATTGATGGATGCTCTGCACCAGCAGGAGGAATGACATTTCCTCTGTTTGAAGAGAAAAACCTGAACTTCCCACATTTTAACTCCATTATTTTGGGGGTAGATTCCATCAAGATCCAGGAAAATTTCCCTGCTGCTAATGGAAATCAGGCTGAACATCCAAACCTTCTTTGAAAAAGCAAATTTCCAATGATGTGGGATTGTATCTTCCTTCAGGAAAACATCCAGAAAACCCCAAATTCCCATGGATTTGCACAGATCTGACTGAGCCATCGAGAAGGAAATCCTGGGATGGTGAAATCAGGGAATCTCTGCTTTGGGATGGCTTCTGATAAGGAAAACCTGCCAAGACTGAGATCTCAAAGCTCTCCTGTGCCTGATTTTCATGTGGAGACATCCAGACCTAATTCCAGGTGAAAAAGTGGGAAAAGAGCTGTTCCCAAGCAGTTCTCTTCCCATCATTCCCTCACCTGTCCCCCATTCCTGGAGCAGGAATTCCACCTGCATGGATGGCTCAGCTCAGCACCCACTCCTGCATCTTCTCCCTGACTTCCAAGACTGGCAAAGTCCAGGCATGGAAATGAGATTGGGAAGAGCCAGTTTAGACTGGGGAAAGGGTGAGGATGCTGGGATCGGGGCATGGAATAGCTCCCATCCATGGAAAATCTGCCATCCCTGAATGCCAGAGGGTTTTCCTGCAGCTCTTGGCCCTGGGGGGATTTTCCGCCCTGTCCCTCAGAGCTGGTCTGCAGGATCCCATTCCTGCTGGACTCTCTTTCCTTGGCTCTTCCTTCCCACGTGTCCAACCAAACCTGCTCTGATCCATGATGTAATCCTGGATCCATTCCTATCTTTTTTTTCCCCTTTTATCCTTGCTCTGGCACAGACAAATGCCCCAGTGCCTCCATCCAACGTGCTGGGACACAACTTCTTCCAGACTGGGAAAATCTTGGCCTCCAGATCCCAAGACAATGTTTGTTTTTTTTTTTCCTGTTGTTTTAAGCTGTTGATTTCTCGGGGGCTCCACATCTCCTCAGCATTCCCAAACATCCGATGATTTTATTCCAGTTGCCTGGTTATCCACAGCCAGGCTGCTTTTCCACTCACCCAAACCTCCTTCGGTTATGAAACACAAAAACCATGGAATGCTGGATGTTTATTTGATCTCTTTTCCCCAGAGAAGGAGTTTAATAATTTAACAGCAAATCTGAAACTGCTCCATGAGGAACAATTTGCTTTAGGGGGAAAAAAAATGAGAGGATTTTTTTTTTCTTCCCTCTCCCACATTCCCAAATAAAGGTCTGGTTTGCTTTGGATCATGTTCACTCTCCGAAGACTTCGTTTTCCTATTAAAATCTTTATTTCACTCCAGATTATTCTACCATTCCTTTGTCTCTCTGCCTTTGGAATGCAGCTGTCACCATGGCTTTTAGGATCCTTCTTCCCATTGGTTCCTGGGAATGCTTTATATCCCCTTGGAACGAGCCCATAAAGGAATTCAGGTGCTTTTGAACCTGCCAAGTGCAGCTCATCAAGGGACGCATGGAAAGGAAGGGCAGGAAGCAACAGATTTGGGGTCACGATTTATTTACTGAGAGCATTTTTTTGGGAGTTTATTGCTTGTTTGGGCTCCTCAGGAATTGTTTTTCCGTCTGGAACCAGCACCTCCATGCTTGGAGTGTCCCAAAATGAGGGATCTGTGTGTCCATGTGTGTCCATGTGCATCCAGAATATCCCTGCATCCCTTCCCTGCACAGCCGGGATCCGTAAATCACATTTTGAGTGTCAAAGCCCTTCTACACAATTCCCAAAAATGTCTGAAGTTTAACAACTTCTGAAATCACCAAGATTTTCCCAAGATCCGTTCCCAGAGGATCTGTAAGACCTGGAATCTCAGCAGCAAGGAAAGATCCCAATCCCTGCACATCCATGCTCTGCTTTTCCCCAGGATCCTCAGCCCAGCCTAAAACATTTGGGATCCCCTTTGCTCCCAAATGTTTCCCTCCTCCTTGAGGACACCCCCAGGGAAAAAAATCAGGAATAAATCATCAGATCACAGCTTTTCTAACTGCAAACTCCTCCAGAAAATCCAGTTCCCATCCTTCCCAAACGGAAACTCTGCTTTATTTTTTAATATAATCATTATCTATATAATAATTATAGATAGAATATATATTTAATTTTTAAAAATTTGCTGCTTTTAAAAAATATTTCTCATGGGTTCCCTCCTCCCCTCAGTGATTTTTAATCTGTGGCACATAAAAATATGAAGCCGAGGACACTGTTCCGATAATTCCTTGGAAAACACTCTCCAGATGTGTTGTTGCTTTTCCACAGGGGGAATTCATTGTGCATGTCTGAAAAAAAAAAAAGAAAAAAGGGAAAACAGGGAATTTTTTCCTAAATTTGGCTTTTGGTTTAAAATAAAGGAAGATGAGCCACACTTTGGGGCTGGAGATGAAAACCAGCACACCCAAAACTACCAGAACAAAATGAGGATCCAGGAGAGGTCGTTTGAGGAAGGAAAAGTGGCAGAGTAAAAAAGCAGGGAAAAAATCCCACCCAAATTTAGGAATCAGGAGCAGAAATAGGAGCCTTGTTCCCTTTAAGCTCAGCTAATCTGAGTCAAAACCTACACGAATCAAGTTAAGCTGAGCTCAAACTGCCGCTCCTTCCCACTTGGATGCACTCACACAAATTCTCCGAGATGTTAGTGGCTCCTGCTTTGTTGGGAATCACATTTACTTTGTTGGGAATCACAAATCCCACTCTCAAAGAGGGCTGGGATTGTTTGGATTTTCCAAAAATTGGGCTTTCACCCCCCCAGTATTTTCAAAGCATTATCCAATAATCTTTGAGGGAGGTGGGAAAAGTCGGGATCGTCATCCCTGTTTTACAGAGCAGGGAGAAGCCAGGAGAGGGGGGATCCCTGCCTTGCCCAAGGAGAGGGCAGGATGGGATTAATCCTAAGAATCTGCAGGCTCACGGCCCGGGATCCACTGCCCTGAGCTTCCCTTGGGATGGGAATGAGGAAAAGACTGGACAGAGGGAGGGAGGGATCAGCAGGAATTCTGCGCCACAACGAGTCGCTCCAAGGAATTTTTGGCAGCAAAAATTGTGCCAGGAAGCTCAGTGGTGCCAGCCCGATCCTGTCCTGCAGGATGCTGATATTAGGATGAGGGAAGGAGTTTTCCCAAGGTTCTTTCTGCCCCAGCTCCTTCGGACAAACGCAAGCTGGATTCCAAGAGGGAATGAGCAGCAGGTCCGTGCTAACGGAGCTCTCCGGACAGAGATGGATGAGGGAGCGCTGACCCCGGCGGCCCCGCTGGCAGGGGAGCAGGGACAAACAGCTGGGAGCTGCAATTCCCTCCCCCGGAACAGCTGGATCTGAGGGAGGACATCTGTCTGCAGTCTGGGTGGTTTGGGAGGAAGAACAAGCACGGAGCGAGCCGGGATCCTCGGGATGCGGAACGCGGATCCGCCACTGGGGCCACGGGGTAGGGATGGGATGGACTGGGCCTCCCACGGAGCAGAGGTGGCAGGAAGAGCCCTGTCAGGGGGTCGTGCACTCCAGACCCTCCTCAGTGTCCTGGGATTGTATGTGAAGCACCAAAATTCCATAAATCCAACAGCACACATGGAGGCTCCTCACCCTACCGGGGCCAAAGAGCCAAACAGGTGGAGGGAAAGTGGGAAATCTCTCCAAATTTTTCCATGGCTGCTAGCCCTGGCTTAGCAAAGCTGCTGGATGCTTCTGCAGCTCCAAGAGGGATTTTTTCCCCATGGATGTGCCAATCCCACATCTCACAGCTGTGCCCAGAGCCTCGTGGGTGATGCAAAAGCACCTGAGGATCCCAATTCCAGGAGTTTTCCTGTCCCTCCCTGGCTTCCAGCAGCAGGTGAAGCTCTACACACTGCCCAGCCTCTCCATCCCAACTTTTGGGAAGCTCACAGCCACTTCTGCCAAGCTTTCCCTGCTCCAGAGCTGCTTCCCGACTTCCCAGAGCAAGATCCCAATGCAGCACTCCTCAAAAATCCCTCTAAGAGCCAGAAAATCCAATTACCGCAGGTGCTTCATCAGGGAGGAAAATGAAGGCAGAGTTTGCACCTCCTGAACGTCAAAGCCTCAGAAGGGCAAGAAATCCATGTAGGAAACCAAGCTCTGGAGCTCAGGGTTGTTTCTTACTGAGATTACAGGAAATTCCCTTGGGACATCCTTCTCCACACGAGCAGGAATGTTGGTTAAGGATTAAGTCCAGCTCTATTTCCTGAGAATTTTACTGTCTGGAGCACTATTTGTATGGAATTTCTGTGTTTGCCCTGGGAGAAACCAAACATTCCCTGTTGGAGGCACCTTCACCTCGATCCCAGGTGGCAGCATGTGGATGACAAACTTTATTCCAGCTGGATTCCAAAGCCAGGAACAGCTGGACATAGGAGTGTCCTACCAGCTCCACCACCCTTTCCAAACTGGCACCAGAGCCCACCAGGAATTCAGGGTAGGAATTTATTGACTACGAGTCCATGTAAAGCTGAGCTGGCCAAGAGTCAGGACCAGTGGACACCACACCAAGCAGCTCCCAAAAGCTGGAATTCCTTCTCCTGACTTTGGCTGGAAGTTCATCCCAGTTCACAGCAGTTTTGTTTTCCCTTTGTTCTGCTTCCCTGTGCACGAGCCCGTGGCCTAGAGGGAGAAATGCTGCTTGAATATGCAGGAAAGCTGGGCTAGATTCCCGTTCTTTTGCTCCTCCAACTCCTTTAAAAGGAAAAGGAGCGGGGTTTTCCAGCCACAGGGGTGTCACATCCACGGATCTCGTTGGGAACTCGCTCTCCAAGCCTCATTCCCTTTTGTCTCCCGCTCCAGGAGCGGGGCCGGGGGTGCTGCCAGACCGTGGAATGCAGCTCTCACCCCTTGAAAAGTCTTTCAGGAATTCCAACTTCGCACAGGCGTTTGGAGCCGGCCCAGCTGCCAATTCCACATGAGACAACCCGGAGATAAAGGGATGTTTGTGATCCTCCAGGTGCTGGAAAAGGGAGGAACCGTTCAGGTGAGGAGTTGGGTGAGTTTACCTGCTCGGGGTGATTGAACTGCAGGGTTCACCCACACTTTCTGCAGCGCCACTTCTGCCCTGCTCAACACTGCAATTACCTTGATTCCCTTCCCTTTCCTGGTGTTCCCATCTTTGGGAAGCCCGGAGAGTTTTTCCAGGTTTCCCATCACTAATAGGAGTGGAAAATGGTCCTGCAACTGGGAATTTGGGCTCCTTGTCACTGGCAGGGGGAGGAAATAGCCAAAAAAATTCATGAACCAATGGTTTGGCTTGAGAAATCCTACAGCAGATTCCTGGGATGTGCTGGGATCCTTCTGAGGGAAGGAGTGACCCTCCCTGGTGACCCTCCTGGCCTCAGAGCACTCAGAGGAGAACTTCAAGCAGGTAGAACTCACCTGGCCTGGGGATTTCATGGCAAACCCATCTCCAGGGCCAAAAGTTGGCTGTGTGGGGGGAATCTTTCTGAAGTGGGATTTGCTGGCAGGGAAAAGCTCAGCCCCGAACTGCTGGAGCCCTCGGGCTTCACTTAACCCCTGCCTGGCCCCCTCAGTCTGAGCCCACGCTAAGCCTGGCTTTGATACAGCCCCACACCCCCCGACAGCTCAGGGGGCATCAAATAAACCCCAGAGCCCCAGGGGCTCAGCCCTGCCCCCTCTGCCAGAGCCCATGGAGAACGTGGAGCTCATGGAACATGTGGAGTGTGTGGAGACCATGGAGCACATGGAGAACATGGAACATGTGGGGTGTGTGGAGACCATGGAGCACACAGAGAACATGGAACACACAGAGACTGTGGAGCACATGGAGACCATAGAGACCAAGGAGAACATGGAGCACATGGAACATGTGGGGAGTGTGGAGACCATGGAGAACATGGAACATGTGGAGCCCATGGAGAACATGGAGAACATAGAGAACATGGAGAACATGGAGAACATGGAGTCCATGGAGCCCATGGAATATCTGCCATGGACAGATGATGGGACTGAGCATTGCTCTGCCCTTTGTGTGTATCCTGCAAGGTCCACTGGCTGCTGCTGGCACTCATTTTGTGGGATATTTGTAGGTTTTGGGATCGAACATCACCCTGTCCTTTCTGAGCATCCTGCAAGGTCCATTCCCTGCTGCTGGTTCCCAGTTGGAGATTTGCAGGAACCAAGTGCAGCAGAGCAGATGGACACAGCGAATCCAGTTCAAAGGATTTACGGAACCACGACCTCAGTTAACCACACGTGGCTTCCTCCGAGCTGACACCTGCTGATGGTGCAAATTTCCTGAGACTGGACAGGCAAGAGATGGGTAACACCATCAGAAAACCATAAAATCCTGGAATGGTTTGGGTTGGGAAGAAATTTTAGAGGTCATCTAAGTTTCAACTCCCCACCATGGGCACGACACCTTCCACTATCCCAGGGTTCTCCAAGCCCCATCCAACCTGGCCTTGGACACTTCCAGGGATGGAGCAGCCACGGGAATCTGTTCCAGGGTCTCCCCGCTCTCTGAAGAAAGGCCTCAGGTGTCCCCTGGGCAGGGCTGGTGGGGCAGATGTCACTCCTCCTGTGAGGGGACACTGATCCAGCCATGGCCACGCTCCGGAGGGTGGCACTGACCCTCTGGACAGGCCGTGCAGCCTGCAAGGCTTGGGTCTCTCTCCTTGTCCTAATCCACGCTGGATCAGCTGATTTCATTTCTAATTTCCTCACACATGTGCTACAGCACAGCTGTGGAACATGAGCCGAGTCTGCAGAGGAAATCCTGAGATTTACACAGGCCCCAGTGGATTATAAAAACCTGGAAACCGGACAGATAACACTCATGGAACAGACTCGGAACATGCTGGGGAGAAAAAAACCCCACGCTAGATTAAAACCTGCTGTTCCCTGCTAAATGTAAAAGTGTCTTTTCCAACACTTTGAACTACTGTGGTGAAACTTTGTAGGTAGCTGTCGTTTCAAAGGTGCAATCTTCAGGAGGATTGTTTTCCTTTTTTTTTTTTCTTTTTTAATGGATTTGTGAAAGCTGCAATAAAAGAGTCCTTAAAAGGCCTTGACCTTGAGGCCTGCGAGCCTTTAGCCTGGCGAGGTTCAGCCCTAAACCCTGTGCAGCTTCCAGAGCTTCTGAGAACTTCCAAAATCCGAGCTGGCTGCTGATGTTACAGCCCAAGGTGGTGGGAGGAAGAAGTAAACAGTTCCTGTTGGGAGATGTTGCGTTTTCCATCCCACTGGAGCCAGTTGGACACTCCGTGGGTTTCTGACAGGGGACAGGGCTGTTTTCCCAGCTTTTCCCTGCCTATGGAAAGGCAGCTGGAAGGGGAATTATCCTGGAGAAAAGGAGGCTCAGGGGGGACCTTCTGGCTCTGCACAACTCCCTGACAGGAGGGGACAGCCGGGGGGGCCGGGCTCTGCTCCCAGGGAACAGGGACAGGAGCAGAGGAAAAAGCCCAAAGCTTGGACATCAGCAGGAATTTCTTCATGGAAAGGGTGCTCAGGCCTTGGAACTGCCCAGGGAGCTTTGGAGTCCCCACCCTGGAGGTGTCCAAGGAATTCCTGGAGGTGGCACTCAGAGCTCTGGGCTGGGGACAAGGTGGGGATCAGGCACAGCTTGGATTTAATCATCATGGAGATTTTTTTTTCCAACCTCAGTGATTCCACGATTTTATGATTTTGAATAAATTCAGCCAACGATCTCAAGGATGCTGCTGTCCTGGAGAGACATTTTCCTATTCCCCATCTCAGCAGGACGGATTTTTTTCCACCCATTTTCCAGTGGGCTGCTGGCTCAGAGCTGCCATTTTTGTGCTCCTGCAGATCTCCAGCTGCATCAGTGGGATCGAAACAAAGCCCAAGGTCAGACTGGCTTTTCTTGAGCTGTCAAACAGATTTGTTGCTTTTCCCAGGATCAATGACTTCAGAATTTGGGCTGCCAAGCTGCGCTGGGTCACGTCCACCCAGGGCCAGAATCTCTTGTTTTGAGGCCTCTTCTTCCCCCAAGAATTGTGGGAATCTCACTCCTATTTTATCTTGATCATCAAAAGAATTTCGAGGAGGGGTCAGATGAAAGTTTGGGGGGTTTCCTCCCTCATTTCTGTGAAGAAGAAACCAGGATGGTTTGGGGCTTGTGAAAGCAAAATCAGCTTGAGTTGGATCTCAGATCTATTTTATCTCAGTCCCTAATCTTTCATTTGAATTTGGGGTTTCCAAACCAAAACCCAGGGAAGACTTTGTGAAAAAACCAACCCGAACTCCAACCTCCTCCACACATTCCAGACGGTTGCTGAGAGGAATTCTCCTCCAAGTTCATCTGAATCAAACTGTGACAAGGAAAAACCTCGGCTGGCACCCACCTCCCCTCTAAAGGACCAAATCCCACCCCGAGAGAGGCAGGAAGAGAAAGAGGGAAAGGCAGACAAGACCTGGTGTGGTGTCTGTGCCACCAAAATGCTCCAAGCTGGAATTGTTCCAATGCAAAACACCAAATCCAGGCACCTCCTGACCTTCAGCAGGGCTTGAGACACTCAAAAAGTTGCAATATCCTGGGACAAGAGAGAGGAGAAGCTGCTGAGATGTCCACGGAATGCCAGAGTTGTTGGAGCAGCCAAGAGAACAGAGTGGCTGGAGTCTGGGCTCCTCATAAGTTAATGGAGAAGGTTTGAAGATGCCTCATGTTGGTTTTTGAAGGGCTTTGTAATGCTGTCCTCAAAAAGGTCATCACTTCTGTCCCAGATGAGTTCAATTTTAGGATTTTCATCTGGGATGTGGAGGAAGTTGGGCAGTGCACAAGGCTCAGGTTTAAACATGGCCTTTCAGCGTTTGGATTTTGAACCTTTAATATCCAGAAAGAATCAGGTCTTGGCAGATGGTCAGTGACAAAAAGGAGGAACTCAGTCCCTGCAGGTCAATTTTTCCACCAGTAACATGATCCCACACTAAAAAAAAAAGTAATTTCCATCCTCTCCCCCTGGAATCTGCGTGTCTCCTCTTGGATCCAACTCTTTGCAAAAATCGCTTCCCATTTAAAAAATTGATTTCCTCAATCCTAAATCTGCATTAAGTCCCTCATACTGCGTTTTCTGAATTATCCATTCTGCTTCTCGCGTCAAAAGTCATCCCCCGAGGGGTTTGTGACATAAACTGCTGCTTTTGACCCAGAACTGGAGCTTCCTGGGGTGTTTTTATTTGCAGTTCTCCCACTCCAGGAACTAAAAAGTAGCCAAATGAAAACCTGCCATTTTATGCAGCCACTACATGTTCACACAAATCATCTTTTTATTTTTTGCTGTAATTTTTGGTATTTATTTGCTGCATGTCACTCAAATTAAATGGGAGATAGAACAAATTAAGCGGAATTTGTGGTGATGCCTTTATAATTTAATTTTGTGTTTCAAAATTTTGCCATGACTGGTCCAGAGCAGGGATCCTGTGATGGTCTCAAGGACAAAATTAGGGTGAAGTTGGACATTTATTTAAGTCCTCAGGGAGGGATTTTCACACTCACAGCGTCCCTTGAGTTGCTTCTTCCTGACATTTCCAGCCCTTGGACTTCTCTATCATTTTTCCATGGCCTTGTCCACCACTTTTCCATGGGCTTCTTCATCATTTTTCCATGGCCTTGTCCACCATTTTTCCACACCCATTCCTCTCTGGGAACATTCCAGGTGGCACCAGGCTGTGGATTGTCCCCCAGGATCCACCTTTTTGCAGGTACAGAGCCAGAAATCCCAAATCTGCCCCACACCCCGTGCCCAGCAAAGGGGACAGTCCCCAGCCTGGGCGCTGCATTTCCACTCGAATCCGAGCGGGATCATTTTCCCTCTGGAAAACCAAAGGGCCAGACTTGGGGATTTTATTGGAGCGTAAACTTGGACAATTAAACTCTTCAGGGAGGAGATTTCTCGAGGCAGTTTTGTCAAGCAGCTTTTTCCAGCTGAGCCTGGGCCCCAAAATAACGAGAGCCCGAACACAGAGCCGCTGTTTGCCGGTCGGGAGCGAGATCCCGGGAATGTCAACCGGGAGCCTGGTGAGTTTTCCTCCTTAATGAGGTGTGAAAAGTCAACGGAGCCGCGTGGTTCTCGCAGGGGAGCCGTGGGGAGGCTGTTCCAGGGCCAGTCCCTTCCACCCTGCCCTGCTCCAAAGCCCCACAATTGCCCTTTGATAGCCACGGATCCAGCCCTGCTTCCCTTCTCCAGTGGCCAAACAGGGAGCCTGGGAATCCTGGAAATCCCTGGAGAGCCCAGCAGCACGTGGCTCCATCCATTCCTCCAAAGGTTTCTCTGCTGAGGGGATTCAACCCCTGAAATTTGGCTGATTTGGGGTGTATTTCAGTGCCTCTCTGCAGGCACTGAATTTGTTCTCCTGATCCAGCTGGGATTGGATTTTGTTCTCCTGATCCAACTGGGAGTATGCTGGTCATGGTCAGGAACAACACTGAGACCGAGGCACTGGGTAATTCCTTATTTCTGGGTTCCCAAAGAGCTGAAATCCTAATTAAATGCCAAAATTAAGGTGCTGTGGGCTGTGCTCCCCATGGGAAGTGGCCCTGGAAATCCTGGAACCCAGAGAGCCTGAGAGCACCTTCCTCCATCCATTCCTCCAAGGGTTTCTTTGCTGAGGGGATTAATCCAATGAAATTTGGCTGGTTTGGGGTGTTTTTCAGTGCCTCTCTGCAGGGTGGATTTTGTCCTGCCAGGCTCCTGATCCAGCTGGAATTATCCTGGTCCTGCAACAATTTATGAGACTGAGGCACTAGGTTATTCCTTATTTCTGGGTTCCCAAACAGCTGAAATCCTAATTTAATGCCAAAATTAGGGCGCTGTGGGCTGTGCTCCCCATGGGAAGTCACCCAGCACTTTGTGCCATCACCTCCAGGGCTGAAGCCACCAGAGAAAATAATTTTCCTGGTGCTTACAGCAGAAAATTCCAGGTTAAAGTCAGCTGCACATTTCTAATATATCCACTACAGACTCTGAGATGAACTCCTCAGGCTGTCCCGGGACACTTCCCCAGCCCAGGAGAAGCTGAGGGAATTTCCCCAAGGAAGAGAAGCATCCAGAAACATCTCTGGGAAGGGGATGTGGGATGCAGGGAAGCAGGGACAGGTTGCCTCCGAGCCGCTCCTGGCACATGTTCCCGGCTGCCTGTTGCTGTCTCCGAACAGATGTGGGCAGTTTGTGGGATGATGAAGTATTGGATCTGTTTCTCCTTCAGGGATTATTCCTACCAAATAAATCTGCAGGTTTATATGTTTAGCAGCTGACGGAGATCCCTTTTCCCTCCCCTTCCCCGTTCTGTTATTCCTTGCAGCCGGAGCCAAAACAAGGCTTTTAAGGCAGGGAGAGGAGGGGGAATGCTCAGGATGGGATTTGGGAAATTTTAGAGACAATGCTACAGCAAATGGGGGCAAAACATCCTGCCCAAAACACAGCTCATGGATCCATCTCAGCTTGTTCCAGGAGGGATCCTGGACTCCAGGAGTGTTGGTTTAACCACCAGGTCATAAATTCGTCTGGGAGCTTTAGGATTTGTGGCCTGGGGAAAGATCTTTCCCTCTCTCCTGGTGGTATTGTATTAATTTTTTTCCCCCCTTTTCTTTCTTTCTTTTGGCGCCGCCTTGGGCTTGGATTTACAGTGGTTTAAATTCCTCTCAAAATATTTCCTGATCAGCCCCGGGATGAAAGACAGACAGCGTGTGATGAAGGAGCCCAGCCCTGGCAAGGGCATCCCAGGATTTCTTTGGGAATGGCAGGTAGATCCAGAGGCATGAGCTGAGTCATGGATGTTGATGTTTGGATGTCTCATTTTTAGGGAGAGGGTCTGAACTTCCTTTAAAGCCCCTCCAAACCCAGTCTGGAAGGCTTGGCTGCTTCCGTGGCTCCTGGATGTCTGGTGCCACACATCCTCCTGCAGGGCTTTGCTTCCTAAATCCTCCTTCCAGTTCCTAACTTCCCCTTGTTCCATAAACATCCAATTCCAACTGCCAGCTCTGGAGGAAAAAGGGACGTGCAGGAAACACTTGGTCCTTGAAATGATGCAGTCACTGCTGCACCTGAAAAGCTCCAGGAGAGCTTTACCTGGAATATTCCTCAAGGGATGGGGAATTCCTGGAGATTCAGCTGCTCTGGGAAAGGAGCCCAATCCAGCACTCAGTCCCTGCACATGGGAGCCAGGGAGCAGCTGCTGAAGGGTGTCCTGGGATCATGGAATATCCAGACAAGGATCAACGAGTCCAACTCCCAGCCCTGCAGAGGACATCCCAAAAATCACCCCACTGTGACAAATCACATCCTGACACTTGGCCATGATCATCATCATCATCATCCCGATCCCAAAGGCACCATGAGGAGAGGGAAGTGGTTATGGATTGAGCTCATCCAGAGCCTCGGGAAGCCAAGGAGGCAGATCCCACTTGGGTGGAGCAGGAAGGTGCCTGGTGGTGTTTGAATCTCCCTGCTCATCCAACCATGGATTGAAAAATCGAGACCTCTGCAGGGGGAAGTCAAGATTCCACAGGGAGGATGTGAAAAACTGGGAAGGGTGACTGGGAATGAGGGTTTGGAGGAGGATGAATGCCCTCAGTGTGACAAGGACACAGCGGGATTCATGCACTGTTGGAATTGCTAATCTTAAAGGGCTTTTCCAGCTTCTGGATTCTCTGACTCCATGTTTTCCTTGGCTGCTGTGTTTGGGATGGGGATGTGGCCGTGCCCATCCATGCCCTGGGAATGCAAGGCCATATCCCTGTGGGAATGGTGGCTGCTGAGATGTTTTAGGACAAAGGACAAATCCCTTGGCTTGTGGGTTTTCTAACCTCACCCTTTGCTGCCTTCTCCATCCCTCCATTAAAATAATTAGTGAGACAATTAAACGAGCAGAAATAAAATAAGGGGATCCACGTGGAGATAGAGAAGCTGTTGGAATCCTGACTATAGCCCTGACTCCTGTGGCCAATCCAGGGAATGTGCCTCTGGAGGCGTCTCCCAGACCGTGCTGAATCACCCAGCAATTTGGGAAGAAAAAAGCCAGAGTGGTTCTCATGTTACCCCGGAAAAGCCAATGGAAGTAGGACAGAGCCACTTCCAGAATAAAGCCTGGGGTTAATGCATTTCACAACAGCAAAATCTTTTCCCAGCTTGTCCCTTTTTAATGGTTAAATGGGGGGAATTGCTGTGGAATCCCACAGGGACAAACCTGCTCTTGGACTCATCCCCCCTCATCCCACAGCAAAGCCAAGCAAGAAAAAAAAAATCTCATTTGTAGCATGCTTTAGACCCAAATAACACAAAAAACCCCCTTTTTTTTTCTTAATTTTACATCCCAGTTTGTGTGGATGACCACGATATTACACAGCTTTGAGGGAACTTTGGCAGCTTCTCTCGCTGTTTTACAGCACAGTTGTTCTTCGAAACAAAAGGTTTGGATTAATGGTGTTTTAATGTCCAGGATATGACAGAAATGAAATGCAGGAACAGTTGGCTCGCACACTGGGAGCCGAGTCAAGCTCAAATTTGGCCGCCAGCCCGTGGAGCTCCTCTGGGACACCCAAAAGGGGTGTGAACATTAACTCATAGAGCCATAACCCCGCTGCTCCCGAGCCTGCTCAGCCTCCCACTAATGCAATAATTGAATCAAAACCATCTTCAATTGTGTTAAAAACAACTTTGAACACTGGAGAAAGGCTCAAAAGCCCAGCAAACCACACATCCCAAGCTATTTAAAGGTCTGGATAACTCCGTTTTCCTGCTGAAGGTGAACCTCTGGCACGGGGCGAAGCTTTGGTTGCATTTATTAAGATTTAACAAATTACCCCCCAAAAAGCAGCACTGATTTGGCTTTTTTGTTGTTCCAAGACAACATAAATCCTCTAAATACCCGGAGCAGAAGGCAGGGATAATTATCACTGAAATATCTCTGACATTTCCTTCAGGGTTTGTGAAATCCTCAAGGCCTCTTTCTATCTTTGTCAGTGCCTTCCTCTGCTTCCTACGACCACGTGCCTTAACTCCTCCATCTCTCCAGCCTCCAACTCTTCTGTTCCATTGTGTGCCTGACTTCATTTTAGTGCCAGCTTCTTCCACTCTGTTTTTCTTTCTTCTTTTATTTTTTCCCTCATTTTGGTAATTGGGAACAGGCAGAAGTTTGGGTATTTAGAAAAAAAAACCAAACCACCAAAAAAAGGGGGGAAAAAGAGAGCGTTCCACGTAATTGAGAGAAGTTAACAAAGCGTGAAACGAAATAAGAAACACCATCCGGTGCTGATGTCAACATCCATAAATGCAGGAGTGCTCAGAGCCATCCAGGAGAGACTGGAGCTGCATCCCTGCTTTTGGAATGACTTTGTTGCTGTTGTTCCACAGCATTTTTAGTAGTTTTTGATCAGATAATTTTTTTGGCCCATGGAGTCTGCTTGAATGCTTCAGGTCTCTTGTTTTGGGTACGCTGGTGTCACTCTAAATTATCCACCAAACAACCCTCTGGGCACTGGGGGTTTGATCAGAATCCCAGAATCCCAGAATCCCAGAACTGAGGTTGGAAAAGCACTTTAAGATCCTTGAGTCTCAACTATGCCCGATGCCCAACTCTGTCACCAGCCCAGGGCACTGAGTGCCACCTCCAGGCATTCCTGGAACACCTCCAGGGATGGGGACTCCAAACCACCCTGAGATCTCCTCCCAATGCCTGACCAGCCTACCCAGGAAGAAATTCCTCTTGAATTGTGGCTACTCTTGATGAGATCACCTTCTGCTCTTGCTGAAGGTCAGAAAGGCCCATAAGGAGGAAAAATGAATAGGGAAGAGACTCAATACCCACTGGAGTTCCTTGAGAGGATGAAGAGGCACCTCAGTGGTGCTGCCAGGCTGGGAGCTGGAAGCTCCAGAACCAGAAACCATCATTTGGCTTTGTCACCAACTGAAAAGTCCCCAAGGAGAGAGGAACCAGCAGATTTTCTTCTGGGTTTTTTCAGCGTTTTCTTTCAGCTTGTTTCTCCAGCAGATTTCCCAGTGGCCACATCCACGAGGACAATCACCTCCAGCACAGGTTTGCTGGTGTTTTACTCCTTATCTCCAGGAGGATGGATTTCCCTGGAGCTGGGGGTGTCCTGCCAGTGGACTTTTCCCCCCAGTTTGGAGCACTGTGGTCAGATTGTGCCTCCAGCAGTGCCAGTGGCAGCTGCTTTGTGTCTGTCAGTGTGACCTCAGCATAACACGGCAAAAATCGATTCCTTCTCCGTTTCTCCTGTCCCCCTTGAGCCTCTCAGCAGCAAAGTTGATTTCCTGGTTGTGATTAGGGATGGTTTACATCCACTTCCTAAAGTTGTTTTCCTTTTATTCCTATCATTTAAACAGAATTCAGTGGATCGCTGCTTTGCCCGGACATCTGCACTTCCAACTTTGCCAACTTTGGGATGCTGAAATCCAGCTCATCCCTGAGGATTTGCACGGGCTGAGGCTCTGACCTGGACTTCTCCCTGTGAAATCCCAACCCCCTCTGTCATCCCACCACTTCCAAGAGGAGCTGGAAGAGGCTCTGCAGGAATTAGAGCACTTAGAGGAAAGTGTGATGTTAAATCCCTACGTGCCAAAGCCACCGGGATGAGTAATAACGAGGTGTCAGACTGACACCGATCCTCTTCCCACGGAAAAGGGGGGGATGGAGCTGGCCCGAGCCGGGCACAGGCAGGAGGAGCTGTGGGGATGGACGAGAAGCTCCCTCCCTGCTCACCCTCCCTCTGAGGAAAAGCTGGGTGAGCTCTGTGCAGATTCCTCTCCTCCACGGCTCAGCCAACGCTGTCAGCAGGAGTCCAACCCTCCCCTGCCCGTTCCCATTCCGGGAGGAGGGAGAGGGAAGGTGAAAGGGAAACTGGCAGTCCTTGTGAGCTCATTTCTCCCTGCTGGAATTAAGTCATGCTGCTGAGTAAAGAGGTGGATTCACTTCTTCCATGAGTTCCCTGCCACGCTCCGAGGGGGAGTGGAGCTCGTTCCTTCAGCATATTTGGGAATTGTCTGTCCTGAATTTCAGGCGTCTCTTTGCCTTTTCCAGAGGGAGTTTATTCTTTCTGAAGGCAGAGCAGGAGTTTCAGGTGGATTAGGAGGTTGCACCATGGGGAAAGGTAACTTCTAAAAAAAGGATGATGGAGTGGCCATCAATGGCAGAGCACCCAATCCTCTGGGAGAGCAGAGTGGATTTGGGATGAATACTGGGAATGATGGCTTGACTGCACCCACACCTCGTGGGATTCCATCACCCCACTCAGCTGGGAATAACACAGCAGCTGGACTCTGGGATTTACCTCCTTTACCCCAAAAAAGAGTCAAAATATTTCCACACTGTGTCCCCTTGGGAAAGTCCCACTCAGGCAGCCAAAACAAAATGTTCTGACCTTATTCCCACAAAATTGTGTCAGAAGCTTTGATTCCTCCTCCTCTTGTGCTGGTGTGGCTCCGTCCTTTGCCTTTGGCAGCATCCCTCTGCTTTTATGAGCTCTGGGAGGGGTCATTAGCATGATTCCCAACTCCCTGACAATCCAATAAAGAAGTGCTTTCTGCAGCCCTCAGATCCCAGCTGGCTCCAGAGAAACGAGTGGCATTCCCAAAAAACCCTGCGCTCACCTGTGCTGGGCAGTTCCCAGCCTTTGCTCCGAGCCAGCAGCAGGGAATTTCTGGGAATATTTCCTTATTTCAAGCTCTCCTCTTTTCCTGCTTTACCATCCTTGTAATTCTCATTTCTAGGGAGTGGATACCTATAAAAATCCAGCTATCCTGGTTATTCCTGCTGTGAAAAATGGATTGAAGCACCTGCTGTGTTGGAAGATCCAACTTCCCCCATGGTTAAAGCCAGAGTTGTGACACCTTCAGGAACACGTGGGGAAGGCAGGGGAGGGATTGTTCTCCCTAAATGATTCCCATGGATATTTCAGGAGCAGGGACCACATTGTCCTGGATACACAGAGGTTTTAACATTTTATTTTTTTTTAATATCTGCCTCTGCCTGCCCCGGATTCACAGGGATTGTTGTAATATTGTCTTCCCAATTTCCTGGCTTAACTCTGTGAGATAGAGCCGGGAGATGCCAAGGAAAAACCAGGAGGGCATTCCAGTAATTCAGATGCAGTGATAATGGCAAATTCCAGGAACAAGTGCCAGCAAGTCAGGAAAAGGCACTTGGGCAGGAAAGCTGGGATCACAAACTCTGCCGGTGGGAGCTCTGTGGGGCCTCACTATCCACAGGTCCATCCAGTCCCCTCTTTTTTACAGTTATTTAAAGAATTTTACAGTTATTGCCTGTAAGACTCAGACTGGATCCCTGCTTAATGAATTCCAGCTCCAGCGACCTGGGACAGCGGAAGATGTCCCCGTCTTGGGAGATGGAATGGGAAAAGTTTTGGTCTCTTCCAACCCAAACCAGTCTGGGGTTCGGTGAATGTCCCTTCCTCTGGATCCAGAGCAATCCCTGCACTGATTTTCCAAGGAATCACACAGGGATAACCCAGCTCTTCCACCTTGCAGGTCACACAACCCCCAGCACTGCCCTGCCATGGGGAAATAATCCAGAAAGAAACATTTAAGGGGAAAAAAAGTATCACATTTTTAAAATTTCAAAATACTACAGGATTTATCTATAAAGGATCCATATTCCCCGGATTAGGAAAGTGCTGGATGGAGAAGGCAGTGTTGTGTTTGCTGCAGCTGCCATGAAATCCCATTCCAAGGCTGGATTTTATTCGTGGAGGCGCCTTTGAATTAAGGGTTTTTAGCAGCATTTCTGACTCAACCCTAAACATGGCAACTGTTGCTAATAGCAGGCAACAATTAACAAATTAATCCCATCACAGGCACGCGCTGGAGACCTGCTTTTCCTGGGAAATGAGAAGGGAATTTTGCCCTGCTCCTTTGAGTCAAGCTGTTTTTTCCAGCCCATAAATTTTGCACCCACTTGGCTGAGTCACCTTCCCTAGGACAAAAATCCTGTCCTTCCAAAGGGTGCAGAGGAGAGAGATTGTCCTGCACAGAGGTCCCATCATCTGATGGAGCAGGAGAAGACTCCAATGTGGGGTTTCTTATCTTTCCAGGATGTTTTCCTGCCAGGAATCTCCTGTTCACCTTGGGAATGCTTTAAATGCTACCAAGTGGTCCTGGAGTAGGGAATTTTGTGGGGACTGGGATGAGGGCAGGGATTGATGCCACCAGCACACCTGATCCTCAAAAAAACTCCATCATGGTCCCAATTCCAGAGATTTCCCATGTTTTTCCCGAGCTCTGCAAGTGAGGATTTTCTTGCCCCTCAGTAGAGGTTGCAGGAGATCAAAGAACCTGAAATCCGGAGGCATTTTTGGCAATGGAAAATGCAGGATGCAGGGAACACCCAGAGTCAGCTGGGAGCGTAACCCACTCACCCTTCACCCACTAGAAGCCTGAGGGAAAATGTCATTTTATTAAACTGTCCTTTTATTAAATTGTCCTTTTATTAAAATGTCCTTTTATTAAAATGCCATTTTATTAAACCTTCAGTAGTGAATCAGAGACTGCAGAGCTGCTGCAGCTCGGCTACAACCAAATAAATCACCCTGAAAACATTTTTTTGTCATTAATTTCTGTGTTTCAAGCAAAGAAAAATACAAGTGGGTGTGAGAAGACTCTTGAGGATGTTCCCTGCACCCAGCTGGGCCATTCCTGATGTATAACCACCAAAAATCCCACAAAAATCCTAGAGTGTTATCATTGTGGGCCATGGGTTTGCAGGAAACTCTGAGAGGAAAGATGCGTTATCCAGGGAATGCTGCAAGGCCACACAGCTTGGTGTGCTGGTTTATTCACAAAATGGAATTCCAGGGAGGAAAGGCTGAGGAAAGGCCAAGGAAAAGCTGAGGAAAGGCTCAGGAAAGGCCGGGGGTAAGCTGAGGAAGGCCTGAGGAAATGTTGAGGAAAGGCCAAGGAAAAGCTGAGAAAAGGCAAAAGAAAGGCTGAGGAGGAGCTGAGGAAACACTGAGGAAATATTGAGGAAAGTCTGAGGAAAAGAGGAGGAAGGGCTGAGGAAAGGCTGAGGAAGAGCTGAGGAAATGTGGATGAAAGGCCAAGGAAGGGCTGAAGAAGGGCTGAGGAAGCGCTGAGGAAATGTGGACAAAAGGCTGAGGAAGGGCCGAGGAAGGGCTGAGGATGGGCTGAGGAAATGTTGACGAAAGGCTGCGGAAATGCGCATGAAAGGCTGAGGAAGAGCTGAGGAAAGGCTGAGGAAGGGCTGAGGAAGGGCTGAGGAAGGGCTGAGGAAGGGCTGAGGAAGGGCTGAGGAAAGGCTGAGGAAGGGCTGAGGAAGGGCTGAGGAAGGGCTGAGGAAAGGCTGAGGAAGGGCTGAGGAAGGGCTGAGAAAGGGCTGAGGAAGGGCTGAGGAAGGGCTGAGGAAGGGCTGAGGAAAGGCTGAGGAAGGGCTGAGGAAGGGCTGAGGAAATGTGGACGAAAGGCTAAGGAAGGGCCGAGGAAATGTGGACGAAAGGCTGAGGAAGGGCTGAGGAAAGGCTGAGGAAGGGCTGAGGAAATGTGGACGAAAGGCCGAGGAAGGCTGAGGGCTGCCCTGCACGGCCCTGCCAACAGGAGCCCGTCCAGCCGGGATCCTGCAGTCAGGAATGCTCCAGCTCCAGCTCTTTGCTGCCCGGAGCTTTTCAGCAAAGCAACCCAAGCCCCGGGCAGACAGCGAGGAAATCATCCTGTGACAGCCACTAAAAATACTCTGGAAAACATTCCGGGGCAGGCCGGGCCGGCTGGAGCCGCCTCTCCCCTCACAGACCTCCCGCTCACTCCAGCTCCTGCCTTTTGCTCTGCTCCCTTTTCCCTGCGATTTTTCCCACTGAATTGGACGGGACACGACTTCCTATTGCGCCCAAATTGCTTCCGTCGGCTTGTGGGGGAGAAAGCAGCACATAAATATGGTAATTTTCCCTCTGAGGCCCGCAGAAGACGATGAGGAGAGAGGCTGGATATGCAGATGGATAAATGATTAACCAGGCGCTGTCCTTTATCTGTCTGGAAGTGCTCTGGAAAAGAAAGGTTAAAGAAAAAATCCAGGAGCAAGTGGCCCTGGAGCTCATTAATCCGTCTCTTTTTGTTGGCACCAGGCAGGTCCTTGGCTCCCCAGGGGCTCTCAGGGTCTGCTTCAACATTTTTCTTTGATAACCAAAGCAGTTTTTCATGGCCAGCAGTGACTAAGAGGTGGATTCGGAGTTGTTACCTCACCTTACCCCCGTTTTTTTTCGGATCACAGGACAACCCAATCATCAGGAGCTGGCCCAGGCAGTGCTTTTAATGTGATTTCCAGCAAGAAAAGCTCCGAAGTTTGGATGGGACACAGCCTGGGTTTCTCTGGAGTTAAATAGTGAGGGAGAGCTGGAAAGAGAGGGAAGCATCTGAAAGCACAACTCTCCTTAATGAGGGAGTCTCGACCAGCATAGTTGGGTTTTTTCCAAGTATTTTCATTGTTTTGCTCCATTAGAAAAAAGCAGCCCATGTTCCCAATGTGCCAAACATGTCAAATTGGGGAAAAATATTCCAAAGAGGTTCTTGGAGCAGTGAATCCCATCCTGTCCTGGTCAGCAGCTAGGCTGTGTCCTTCTCCAGCAGTTCCCAGGGGCAACATTCCCAGTTCCTCTGGAGAATGGATGCCCCAAGCCATGGCCACAGCACAGCACATCCCAAATGGGAAGAGCCAGCACATCCCAGAGTCTGCAGGAAAAAGCTCCTCCAGGAGCATCACCATCCCTGTGGCTGTGGGAATGGGGAAACTGAGGCACAGGTGACACAAGGGGGGTGTTCATGGAATATCAAAATGGTTTGGTCAGAAGAAACCTTAAAAATTACCCATTCCGCCCTCACAGCACCTTCTGCTATCCCAGGCTGCTGTGATCCCGTTTCCAGAGCCTCCAGAGGAAAATGAGCACCAGGGAAGGGAGGAAAGCAGAGCAAAGAAAATCCACTTTTCCCTTTTTTCTCTCAGGGAATGTGGCAGGGGATGGAGGAGAAGGGGTTAAAGGGATCCATCCAGACAGGGATCACAGGAGACCCCCCTTTGGCAGGGATGGGGCTGAATAATTCAGCAGCTCCTTAACCCTGGGCAGCGGCTCCCACTCGCTCCCTGCTCCTGCCAGCCCGTCCTCAGGGAGCCATGGCAACGCTCGGGGCGCCAGGAATATGGAAATCACAAGGATTTCGTTTTGCTGCGGCACAAAAAAAGTTGTTTGATCTGAGGGTTGCGGCTTTTCTGCAGCTTTCAGCGAAGAATCATTTCTGTATTCATATCTCCCATTCAGCTGTCAGTTAGCAGCTCCGAAAAACCCCAAACATGAAAATAGAAAAGGCCGAAAGATTCTCAAAAAAAAAAAAAAAAAAAAAAAAAAGAAGAAAATAATTTTGGTTTTCTGGGTTGGGTTAACACTTGAAGAGCTGGAGGGATTTCATCCCGATGTCAGAGGGGTTGGAGATGGATCTTCCCTGAGTGTGTCTGAAGGAGTGGGAAATAGGGAGATTTAGATGGAAATTTGATGGGAATCACTGCAAGGGGAGAGCCAAGGATGGGATCAGGATGGGGCCAGCAGGATGCAGGTGCCACCTTCAGTGTTCTCCCCTTGGGAATCTGCCAGGAGTGTGGGATGCTCAGGCTGGTGTTTTGGTGGGATATCAGCACTCAGAGCCCCTCCAGAGGCAGGACCCAGCCCCTAAGTGCTCCAGAATTCCAGGAAAATCAATCCTGACCCTGTGGCTTCCCGTGGAGGAGCGGGTGGGCAGCAGCTGCCTGTGCAAGCTGCCAAGGGAGCCGGGGATGGAGTTAATGGGAGAGCTCCGGCTCGTTTTCCCTCCCGATAAATCCAGTTAAAAGCTGGAACAGCTTGGAGCAGGAGCACGGGCTCAGCAGCTGCTGCTGGGACAGTTTGTGACCTCTGCGGGCTGGCAAAGAGGGGAGGCTCCTGTAACTCATCCTGGGAAGCTGCTCCAGCTCCCCCGAGCTTAGAACTTCTGCTGGAGCTGAGCTCAAAATGCTCAGAATTCCCTGGAGCTGGGGGGTTCCTCTGAGGTGCTGCCACAAGGCTGGAAAATTCCATTTTCCCCAAAAGTCACCCTGGAAGGGACAACTTTCAGTGGATTGGCTCAGCCTTTGGATGCAGGTGGGTTTTTGGGAGTACTCGAGGGTCTTTCCACCTTTCTGTCTCTCCTTGCTCCCATCCAGGTACCAAAGAAGTCAGATGGGAATCTCACCATTTTCTCAGGAAAATTCCAACCTGGTTTGTCATTTCGAAGTGGACAAGGAGAGCTCTCCTGGGAATAACAGAGATTTTTATGCTCCAAGCCCAGAGAAGCAGGATCCTTGAGAGAGAACGTGTCAGGAAAGGGGAGGAAGGTCGAACCTGAGCGGAATTTCATTAATCCAAGTTTTTTCCAGAGGGTTTCTGGATAAGCAGCTCTAAAATCTGCATTGGCTATGTCATTCTTGGGATGATGGAAAACACTTCAGGTTCCTGAGTCCATCAAACTCCAGGTTCTGGTCCATTGAACACATAAATTATCCCAGATTTCCAAGTGGTTGGAATAAAATAAACACAGCCAATTGGACACTGAAAATTCTGGAGTTCCCTTCCCAGCCTTTCTTGGGCCATCAGCCCCCCTGGAGCAGGGAATTGCAGGGAATACCCTTCTGGGAATTCAAGGCTGGTGATGGGGAATGTCCTTCCCAATTCCCTGCTGAGGATCTCCTGGAGCTCCAGCATGGCCTGAATGCGTCCAGGGCAGGAATTCCATGGGATTCCAGCAATCCCTGACCTTCGGGTGATATCCAATGGAGATCAGATTCCTTGGAATAAAATCATGGAAGCACCGACCAAACGTGGTGAATTCCAATTCACCTGAACAACCCTAAATGGTCCCGCCCCAAAGCTTAAAATTCCATCACTGCTGGGAGCATTTTTCCCCCCACCACTGGGATAACTGGGATGAGTGGATTGCACTGCATGGAATCAGCTCCCAGGGAGAAAATCTGGGGCAAATTTCACACAAACCATGGGAAGAGCAAGAAAATGGTGCCCCTTGGAGTATGGGCTCTATCAGGCAAAGGAACTCGGCACCAGAATTCCAATTTGCTGGAAATTGCAGTATTTCCAAGTGATATATAAAATAATAAAAAAAATTAAGAATAACAATAATAATCATTATCATTATTAAATATAAATATAATCATAATCATAATCATAACAACAAAAATATAAATAAATACTACAGAAAATTCTGACTGATCTGTTTAAAAACATGGCAAGAAAACCTACTAATATTGAAAATAAAAAATATTAATTAATTTTTTTTATTGACAAGAAAGATGGAAAGTCGGAAAAAAAAATTTCCATTTTTACCTGAAAATTGCTATTTTAATGAATTCCCAGCTCATCTGTTTCAATCCCTACATTTCAAGCACCACAAAAAAGCTGTTACCAACCCAACTTTTGTTGGCCCTTCCAAACCCATTTCACTTCCCTGATCCCTAAAACTGAATTCCTTAAAAAAAAAAAAAAATCCAAGAAATTCACTCAAATACCATTAAATAATTTGATTTTAGCAGAATTTTTCCGCCAGGCTGAACTATTTGTAAATCCTCCTGTGTCCACGGCGGGATGAACTTTGTCTCTCCTGTCTGGCAGTTTATTGCCCATTCCTAATGATCAGTATCCATTTCATTCCCGAGGAATGAAGGGATTTGAGCGCTAATGTGGCACTGGGAGCAGCACTTTGCTGCTGGCTTGAACTGGGAAAATGATTCCGTGTCTCCCTGTTTTCCTGGAGAGGGCGGACACCGGACACCAGCCCATGGAAATCGCGCCCGGGTCAGGAGTTGAAGGCTGAGCTGGGCTGGGGGAGCTGATCCCTGTGGGGATCCTGATCCCAGAGCTCCTTCCTGGACAGCAGATCCACGTGGATATGGCAAGCCTGCAAAGCAAGGGAAAAATCCTTTCTTTCCATGCTTTTTACACGCATTCCAAAATATTTTGGAGTTTATTCCTCTCTCAAAAAAATCGCATTTTGAGTCTTCTCATCCTCAGGTGTTGGTGCTGCTGACCTTTTCCAATGTCATGGAAGGGTTTGGGGTGGACGGGACCTCAAAGCTCATCCAGTTCCAGCCCCAACACCTTCCACTGTCCCAGGTTGCTCCAACCTTGGACACTTCCAGGGATGGGGAGCCCACAGCTGCTCTCCCCACCCTCATTGTAAAAAATTCCTTCCTTGTTTCTTGCCTGAATCTCCAATTCTTCAGTTCCAAACCCATCCAAGGATGGGGTTTGGAGCAACCTTGGGATAGCAGGAGGTGTCCCTGCCCGTGGCATGGATCAGGATGAGCTTTAAGGCCCCTTCCAACTGAAGGATCCCAGAATTCTGTGGGGATCAGAAGGAAAGAGCCAGTCCTGCTCCCTGAGCAGGGATTTCTGGCAGGACCTGGCGGGCTGCAGAGTTCCCAGGCTGGAAAAACTCCTTGGGAAACTGCTGGGATGTTGAGCTGAGATCTCTGGGAGCCAGGATTGTCCCTGCTCCAAGAGTGGTATCAAGGAGATAAATTAAGGAAAAGATACCAAGGCAGCCCCCACACTTTGAATTAAACAATCTGCAAAATCCTGGGATCTGCTGCAGCTCAGGGAGGGAGGCAGAGTGACAGGGAGAGATGGGATAACAAGGAAAAGACCACCCAAAGGAAAACTTGGATCTTGCGAGTCACTGAGCAGAGACAGCCAGGAAATTGCTCTCATTTGAAGGAGTTTTAATGGCTTCTGGTTCCCACAAATTTTTTTTGATACCTCGCAATCTGCTACACCCCAGTTTTCCCCAGGAACATCCCTCTGGGCTCTGGGAGCAGCGCTGGAATCTCCTTGGTGTCATCCAGACATTTTTCCTGCAGCCAAAATCCGGTGCAGGACTCAGAGCTCCCTCACAAAACTCACCCCCTTGTGTTGGGAAGGCTTTTGGTTGGCAAGTCGTGGAATGCTGGCTCATTCCAGCTGGGAAACCATTCTCTTTCCAACCTGCAAGGAGCCAGGGCTGCTTTCCTCACAAAAATCCGAGGAGCTGCTGAATTCTGCTCTGTGGCAGCAGCTCCCCAGGGCCAATTTTCCTGGCTGATCCTTGGAGCCTGTCAGGATGTCGGAGCCAGATCCGGCCTGGCACGGTCCCCAAGGGGCTGTGGCTGTGCAGGGAACAAAAGATCCCATGACAGAGCTTAAATCCAGGGATCTGCCTTCCACTCCAGCCTGGGCTGACCTTTTTGCTGCTTTTCCTGAAGAGTAACAGGGGGAAAACCCTGTGAGGTCTGTGGGAGGCTCCAAGCCCTGCTGATAAATTCCGGATAAATTCCTTTATCACAAGTGAAATCCAACATCTTTGGCTGCAGCTGGGTGAAGTTCATGGCTGAAGAGTTTTTCCTGGTGCCACTGGACACATCCAAATCATTCCCAGCTTTCTCTTGGCTCCCAAATTTCTCCAGGACACAGCAGACAAAACATTTCCCTCTGTGCCCTTCCTTAACCCTTCTCTCCAGAACAGAGGAATAATAATAATAATAAAAAATAACTAATGGGACATGAGCTACTTTTGGAATCTCCTGGAGCCTGAGGTTTGGGAGAGGGAGCAATAAAAACCAGCCCTAATTATAAGTGTGCAGAGGAGTTGGCCTGGAGGAAATGGGAAGATTACATGCTGGAGGAATTGGGAAGCAGCTCCAAGACGAGCAGTCTGAAGGGAATGATGGCCCACTTGGAACTGTTTTCATTTTAAATTGAAAATAAAAACTCGTCTCCCTTCCTGATGGTTGTTCAAGGCACTGCTTGCCTAAGGAGCAGAGTGGAAATTCCTGACACAGAGGAAGAAGAGGAGGGAGAAGGGATTCAGGCCTTCCTCCACCCTCCAGGTTAGGCAGGACTAAAGAGACCATTGGGATAGAAGGGAAGGTTATACACCCAAAAATCCTTGGGATTGGGCTGTTCTCCCTCACTCTGACCCCAGGACCACTCCTGGACCCCAGCGGGATCTGCAGCATCCCTGTGGCCTCAGCTCATCCCCAAATCCTCCCCACAGAGCAAACTTTGCAGCCAGCTCAGGAGCAGCTAGAAACAACTTCACAGGAGGCACCTTCATGACCTGACAGCCCCTAATTAACCACCTCGGGGTCAAGCGGAGTTGGGAGCTAATTGGAGAAGACCCCAGCTAATTAGGACTTCCCTTCCAGGGTCACAGCCCCTTTAACTTGAAAATATCTCAATTTAGTGTGAGTCAGAGTAGGAAAATCATTGGAATTAGACCTGGCTCTAATTTTCCACTCCCTCAGTGCCAGTTCCTCTGCAGCACCCCGCAGTGTATCCCAGTTCTTGCGCTTGCAAAGGAAATCCTTCTCTGGTTGGGAAAGTTGCCTTCACTTCCAGGCTTCATTTCTTTTTGGCCACCTGGTTGTTCCTGTTCCTTCAAAAAGAAAGGGAAGAGCTCAGCCAGCAGCCTCAGTCGGGACGAGGAGCACTGCAGGAAATGCAGGAACAGCTGGGCTGCTGGATGGTATTTTTATGGCTTGCTAGGATCCTCCTTCCATCAAATCCTCGTTATTGCATGGGATGCTTTTCCTTCCAGATGAAACTGCAATTATCAGCTCTGCCTGTGAATAAACCACAGATAGGGCAGGTTTGGGGCTCAGAAATCACTGAAATTGAACCCAAAAAGAGCCCAGTGATGGGAGCCTTCCCAGTTATCCGTGTGTATTTAAATAGGAGTTCTTGCCTTGACAATAGATCCAATAGCAGCTGTTTTAGGGGGAAAAAATCCCAGAAAAAAAAAAAAAAAGCCAGTGGTGAGCAGAAACCACCAATTTCATGCAGCAAGAGCAGGAGGTGGAAATCAATCTTTTTCTTGCCCAAAAAGTCTCTGGCTTTCTCCAGCCAGCAGTGGCAGGGACAGGCTGAGCCAGAGGCAGCCACAGCTTAATTTATCCCATGGATTTTCCCTGCTCAGTCCCAGAAAGAAAACCCCTAGCCAGGGCACTGCCAATGGAGACAGAGCCTTTCCAGCTCCTTGTGGGATTTTGGCCTTTGCCAGAAGCTCCACTGCACATTTTAGGACTTGGCATGACAAAAATCCCAGTCTTGGACAGCAAACCCATTAGTGGCTTAAAAATAAAGCCCAGCTTAGGGCTCCAGACTGAACCTCTGCAAGGCCTGAGGGGTTTCTGCTCCGTGGTGGTGTGGATTTAAACGAGGGTTAACTCCAGGGTGCACTGGTGGCGTTCCAGGACTGGGACCAGCAGAGCCAGGTGTATCTGCTGGGTGAAGAATCCCTGGGAAAACGGGATGGAAAGTGATGGAAAACGGGATGGAGTGATGGAAAACGAGGCTGGGAAGGACCTGCCCGGGCCATCCCAGCCATTCTCCTGCCTCAGGTGGTGCCTGCTCTCCAGGAGGGGGATTCCAGTGCGTCCTCAAGTGGTTTTCCTCAGTGCTCAACTCCATCCTGTTAAAATGACTTTTCTACATTAAAACTCCCAGAATTTCCAGAGTTTTCCCAGTGAGTACAGAGGGACGAGCAGCTCTGACACACTGGAAGACTTGAGAAGGTGAAAGAGGAGATTGCATTAATAATAACAGTAATTAATAATAACAATTATAATTGACCTGTGATCCATCTTTCCTCAGCATCCATCCCTCCAAGTGCCCCCCAGGGATCCATGTCCCAAATTTCAGCTTGGGAATCCCAGAGTTGGATCCCCGGGCATTCCCCCTTCTCTACCCTCCCAGCTCCCCTTTGTTTGTCCCGTTATTTTTGGAGTAGAAAAGCCCAGGAATGCTGCAGAGGTGGGATTCTTTGGGAAGTGGCAGTGCCATCCCAAATGTGGCCCACTCAGGTCACATTCCAACAAGGACAAGAAGGGGCCATGAGCCAGCACAGAAAAGTCATGGATTGGGGCTCCTGAGAGCTCCAAAGAGCTGGAGATGTGGAGATCTTTGGCCTCATTCTTCTCCAGCTCCATGTGAGTTGATAAATCAGAGCCAGCTCCACACTGGGGACGTGGAGTTTGTGTTTGTTTAATTCCTGCATCTGGTTTTGCTCCACTTGGGCTCTTTGTTTTTACTTATCGGGATCCAAAGTAAAGCTGGAGCTTCCCAGGAGCCCGGGAGAAAGCAGGAGGGGTTTTTCCAGGGGAAGGAATTCCTGCAGACCCTCAGTGGAGGCTGAGCAAAGGGGTACAGCCAGAGGCAGGAGAAGGTCAGAGCCACGTTAGAATAAGAGAAATTCTCCTCTAAACTTTAATTTTGTTCCATCCACAGCTCTGCCCTGGTCCCACATATCCAGTCTTTTGTAGGGAGCTGGATTTAACCCTGGAACTGCTTCATGAAATCCCAGAATGGTTTGAGTTGGAGGGACCTTAAAGCCCATCCAGTGCCACCCCCTGCCATGGCAGGGACACCTTCCACTGTCCCAGGTTGCTCCAAGCCCTTGGGGATGAGGGATTTGCCTCCTGCTGGATGGGATGCTGAGGATGAGCAGGATGAGCAGGGAACGGGATGATTTTGGGAAAGGAAGAGGCTCTGCTGTTCCCCATGCCTCTGTCTCTCCCCATTTTTGTCCTGGCAGCCTCTCCTTTGAGTGACAGCTCAGGAGGAAAAGCAAGGCTGTCAATATTTCAAAGATTTCCTAAAAGTCTTGAAGTTCCTACCAAAAAAGAAATCCAACCCCAACCCAGCCATACAAACCAACCCCCAACCCCTTCAGCTTAACAGCTTTATCAATCTCTGAGCGGGATTTTGCCAGAACAGGGCTGGGGAGGACTTGCCAAATTATTTGTTGTCATGAAAATAAATGAGGTATCGAGTTCTAAAACAATGGTGTGGTGACAGAAAGCTGGAAAGGAGGAGCAGCCCTAATCAGAGGCGAACACGCTGCGTGTTCCGGAGCCGGGAGCGCGGAGCTGGGACAGGATCCGCATCCGGAGGGGGCCGTGGGATCTGGGATCCATCTGCCAGGCCCAGCAGCTGGGAATTAACTCACAGGGACTAATTACCCCAGGAACGGGAGCTGGGGTGAGAGGGGGGTGTCTCATACTGTTTTTTGGGATCTCAGAGTGATGGTTTCCCGTGATGGTGCTGCATGTGGCCATGGATCGGAGGGATGCAGCCAGGCTGATGAGGAGGAGGATGAAGCACCACCACCTTCTGCTTTCCAAATATTCATCACCAGGAGGTTCCAACCGTTCTGTGCCAGGAATATCCAAAGGGAAAGGAGAAGGATCAGCAAAGGGAGCTGGAGGCCGACACACCCGGACTAGAACCAGGCTGCACCACACAGGTGGGGCCCAGAAGCCTCCAGCCATGGCCGAGTTCCCCTTGCAGCTCAGAGGATTCCAGCAGGTCCAGCCCATCCTGGGGCTGTCCCTGCTCTCATCCCATCCCCATGGCCCTGGTCTCATCCCATCCCTGCCGCCCTGGTCTCATCCCATCCCTGCTGCCCTGGTCTCATCCCATCCCATCCCTACTGGCCCTGGTCTCATCCCATCCCCTTGGCCCTGGTCTCATCCCATCCCCTTGGCCCTGGTCTCATCCCATCCCCTTGGCCCTGGTCTCATCCCATCCCATCCCCGTGGCCCCTCGGGCGGGCAGCTGGCGTCGTGCAGCCGGATTAGGAGCGGCGCTGCTCCAGCTGTGCTGATCCGACACAGGCCCCGCTCCGAGACACGCCGGATTCCCCGCAGGGGCTGCAGAAAGGACACCCCCAGTTGCTGCCCGTGCCTCCGTCTCGATCCAGCGGCACTAATTCCCACTCTAATCCCGTTCCACAACGGGCGCAGTGTTGGGGCCCAGGCAGCCCCTTCCTCCCCGGCTGACCCCGTGTCCCGGCCCTGGCCACGGCTGGAGGGTGTCCCCAGGGAGGGGGTGACGGCTGGGGGGGCTGCAGGCACAGGTGGCCCCGCCAGCTGTGGGGTTTCGATTTCCCGCTGATTCCCAAACGGGCCTGGTGGTGTCGGGGGAGAGGGAAAGGCAGGGCAGGCTCAGGAAGGGCCTTTCCTCAGCCTGTGTTTATCCCTGATAGTTGTGGTGTCTTCTGCTGCAGACCCCATTATCCTGCAAAATTCCAGGATGCAGAAACACGGCGGGTTTTCTCTTCAAGTTCTGTCCCAGGATTGCTCCAAACTGAGCTCCAGGCATGTCCCATCTTACAAACACTGATGTTGTTATTTTTATTCCTTTCCAAGGAAAACAGCACAATCCGTGCCTAAATTTCTTCCTAAAAATTGTCCTGGACTGGCCAACCCTCTCTGTGCCCCTGGAATGCCCACAGGGATTTATCCAGTGCATCCCTCTCCAGAAATATGTGGCAGCTACCTTTAAAAGATCATCCTGGATCCAGTTCAGTATCAGGGAAGGAGGAAGGGACTGGGCCAGCCTTAAATCCTCCTTAAATTCTCCAGCTGGAGCTTTATCCCTGGTATCCAGGGATACCTGCCACAGGATCCAGCCTTAAAAATGTGTTTGGGCGTGGAATGAGCTACTTTTAACCCCTTCTTCAGGGATTGAATCATATCAATCCTCTGGAGCATGGCCTCCAGGATGTCCAAGGAATTGTCTGGTGGGGAGGGAGGCTGGCAGGACTCATCACCTGGCATGTGGAAACAGCTTCCTACACACTCCTTAAAAAATGGGAAAGAAGAAGGAGAAGGTAAAGAAGGAGGAGGAGAAAACGAGGAGAAAAAGAGGAGAAAGGGAGGAGAAAAGGAGAAGGAGGAAGAGAAGGAGGAGAAGGAGGAGAAGGAGGAGAAGGAGGAGAAGGAGAAACAGAATTAAGAGAAAAACAAAGAAGAAAAGTGAAGAAGAAAAATGAAGAAGAAAAGTGAAGAAGAAGAAGAGGGAGAATTAAAAGAAAAATGAAGAACCAGAAGAACAAGAAGATATTGCTAATCCACACAGTTTCAAATAATAACCAGAACCAGATGGCCAATTCCCCTCCGCTTTATTAACTGGATATTCTTCCAGTCTGGAGATCAAGAGCGTGTGAGGTTCTCCTTGATGAGGGAACATCTCTGGAGAACGTGAAACAGGAGGGGATTTTGCAGCAGTGAAAAGAATCCCTCCAAACTGATGGATCTTTCATCAAATTCCTCCATTTCTTCCCAGCCACTGCTGGATTTCAGCTTTCCCTCGCAGAATCTTTCCTTAATTTCCCACATCCTCTGAAAACCAGAACGAGGAAGTGAAAATGGCTCAAACTGGCCAGACCAGTTCCACTGCCCACATTAAGTCAACTTGGAGAAGTTAAACAATGTTTTTGTGGTTAAGGCAGGTCCCCGTAGATCCACACTCAGGCCCTGTGCATTCCCAGTGGAATTCCGTGTCCCTGCTCCAGCCAGGGTTGGGTTTTCACCCTGGGCACGCTGCTTCCGTCCCCTTCCCTTCCTTTATGCCACTGGAACATGACCTGGTTGAAGTCTTCTGTTGGAATGAGTTTTTCACAGCAGAGCAAACAAGAATGAAGATAAAGGGAAGTCGTTAGGATCCAACAATGGCTCTGCCCGGTGATTAATTAATCAAGAGAAAAGGAAAGTCCCTTTATCAAGGAAAAGAAAAGAGTTCTCAGGAACTGGATTCCCTTTGAAGTGGCTGTGGCTGAGTCACCTGCTGACCTGCAGCTTTACTCCATAAAGGATTTGGGAGGTTTCCTGGTGCTGGGACACCAGGAGCGTGAGTCAGATGGAGGGAGATCAGGAATTCCTTGGGAAAGGAACTGTGGAACACCTCCAGGCTCACCTTTCTTGCTTAAACAGGTGATGTTCCTTGACACAGGGGAGCTGTGGGGTTCTGCTCAATCCCAGTTTGGACCTTTGCTGACGGTGTCCCACCACCAGGAACCCAGGCTGATTCCCACCCCTCGTCACAAGGTGTGGGACAAGCTCCAGCCCTTCCCAATCCTTGTCCCAGCCCATCCAGCAGCATCTCCATCCCCCCCTGTGTGGGACACAGCTCTGCTCCCTCCCTCTCCAGCCTGCCTGGTATTCCAGGTTGTCCAGGGTGTGTCTGGAGCCTCCTTCCCTGGAGATACTCAAAAGCCACCTGGACACAACCCCAAGAAATGTGTTCTAGGTGGGGTGGGACTGACAACCTTCAGTGTTCCCATCATCCCGAAGCAGTCTGGAATTTTGATGCCTGACTCCATGCCCAGAGAGGCCATCCCTGTCCTCCTGGCAGAGCTCCCATTCCCACCTCACCCCATTCCTGCAGCACGTGGGTTCCGGGTTAGGAATTAACAGCTCCCGGTAATGAGCTGAGGAATGGCTGGGGCAGGGAGTGGCAGAGCTCATCCCAGCACTGTGGAGCTGTTGGAATTGTTTTGTGCCCTGGCTGGGTGGGTTTTCTCTGTCTTTGCTCAGTGAATTTCTGTGGAATGCTCACTGGAGACAGGAATGTTGGTTTCTCTGCTGCCCTTCCCAGCGGCATTCGGAGAAATCCCACACACAGCACTTTTTTAGCTCTTTCCCTGCTTTTTAGAGCTGGGGTTTGCTTGGAGTTGGACTCGAGGCAAGGCACGGCTGCTGTTTTCCCAGAGGTCACTCAGTTATAGCAATCAATGCTCCAAGGCTTCCAAAAATATTCCCTGGGGACTATGTGGGAAACAATAGGAAGGGTAAGGAATGATTGCTGCTGCTTTTCTCATCTAATGGAAACATTATTATAATCATTTAATAGAAATTTAATAATAATTCTTTTCCCACCTTAAAGGTACCAGACCAAGAGATCTAGAGAGGGAAAATTCCTAATTTTCCCTTTTTTTTTCCCTGCTTGCTTGGCAGAAAAGGGCTGGTGATCATGGAGATATTCAGGAATCTTCATCAAGAGATCCAAGTTTTCCCTCTACCATTCCTTGCTCCACTTGGACACTTCCAGGGATGGGGCATCCACAGCTTCCCTGTAAAATCTGTGCCAGGGTCTCCCAGGGAAGAATTGCCTCCCAAAATCACATCTAAACCAACCTTTTCTATTTGTGATACATCCCAGCATTTCAAAGCTTCTCCCTCTGCCCCATCCCTGGAAGCGTCCCAGGCCTGGCTGGATGGGGCTTGGAGCAACCTGGGATGGTGGAAGGTGTTGGGGATAAGCTTCAAGGTCCCTTCCAGCCCAGATCATTCCACAATTCCATGAATCCCACGGGATCCAGGCTGTCCTGTGCATGCCAGCACCTCTGTGGGCACACACAGAAATTCAGGGATGTTCTGAAGCTGCTTTCCCCCTCCACGACTCCTCCCCCAAGTGTTCCCATTGATTTTTTGGAGAAGGGAAGCCCTTCCAGGGGCTCCTGGCAGAACTCTTCCCCTTGCTGGGCTCACACTGACCCATGGAAAGGCAGGACAAGGAGCCAGAGCTGTTGCAGTCAGGTTTTTCCTGCTCTCCCATCCGAGGCCGCAGCCTGCTGCTCTTCCCTGCTGGAATTTGAGCTTGTCTGGAGCAGGGGGGAGGATTTTGCCTCAGAGGTGGGGAAATTAGGGAGTGATAATCCCTAAAAAAAGGGAAACTACCCCAAACAGCTGATTTTACATCAGCAAATGACACCAATAAACACACAGAGCCGAGGGAATTCCGTCAGCACGCGGGAAGCTCCAGGCCCCAACCCCAGCTGCTCCGGCCAGTCTGGCATCAGAGCACGACCCCAGGAAAGAAACAAACAGGATTTTTATTTTCCATTTGACCCCGGAGAGGTGGATTGTGTCTGGCTTTGCTGAGCTCCTCTGCACGGCTGTGGAGTGATGCAGGCTCGGTGTTATCCCAGGAGAAAATTTCATTTCCCTGCTTTCAGGCTGGAGCACCCCTGAGCTGTTGCAGCTGTCTGGGAGTGAAGGTTCTTTGGGAATGATGCACCTCAGGCATCCTCCTCCTCCTCAAGGAGCAGAGCTGACAATCACACTGCAGCCTGAGCCTCTTGGAGGAAGGGAAGGTGTTCCTGCCATGGACATTTTGGGGTGGAATGTGCTGAATTCCCACGGAGCTGCTCTCCCTGCTCCTGCCATCCTTCTGGAATTCTGCTCTTCCCTCTGGCCCTCACCTGCCCTACACAGAAGCCCCTTGGAGCTGTGCACCCTCCCTCCTTCAGGAATCCTGCATGGATTCATCCCTCTCCACCTTCCCCTCCCAAACCCAGCAGAGCTGATCACTTTGAACCCAATCTGATCCATTTTTCCTCAAAACTTTTCTTGGGAAGCTTTTCTTGAGCTCTCCCAGCTTGGGGGGAGGATTTCTCTTTCACCTCCACTTCCCACCTCACAGAGCAGGGGTTGCCAGGATTCCAATCCACATTTCCAAGTCTGTCTTGTGGCTTCTAGTGGCCCTAAAATCTGCAAATAAGATCTGCTGGAAATTCCCTGGCCTTGGCCCTGTTTTTGCTGGGGAAGTCTCTGCACCTCCCAGATCACCCAGCCCTCCTTGGGCAAACAGCAATTGTGCATTTGATACTTTTATCTTTGCCCGCTTCGCCATTTTTCAGCTGCTAAATTGCATTTTTGTGGGCTTGTCTCTCCCTTTTTATTTCAGTTTACGTTGGGTTCTCTCCCTGGTGTAACCATACTCGGAGGAAGATTTTAATTACCTCCCTTTAAAGCCAAATGACAAGTGGAGCATGTCATTGGGAGCTAAAGTATCACTTGGAAATGCAAAAGGCCCGGCTTTATCAGGCTTAAAAGCTTTCCTGGAATCTGTTCAAAAACTGCTGACTGGGCAAGATTAAACATCCCAACGTTCAGTCAAAGATCTGGGCATGTGGTGTTCTTTTATTCCCCTGGGGGATCTGTGAAACTGCAGCCCTCGAGCCTTCTGCTCCCATATTCTCCAGGTTTTGTCTCCTTTGTGCACCAGGGAGAGGCTGGGAATGGGAATCTCCAAACGGCTTTACTGGGAGAGCCACGATTCCTTCAAATCCCTTCAGGTGCTCCTGGAGCAGCAGGAAAGCTGAGGGATGCTCCCTGTCCTCACACAGCCTCCTCAGGCTGGGCAAGGACCCTGGAATTCGGGATCCCTCAGGCTTTGGGAATGCCCAGCTGGGAAGGGGATTTGTTGGGAGGGGTCAGCAAACGCAGCAGGGACCAAATGATGCCTCGGGTTTTGGCTTTTATATTTTTTTCTGCTTTAGTGTGTGGGTCTGGGCTTCATGTGAGGGGATGGTGAGCTCTGCACAGAGCAGGGAGACAAAACAATTCCTGCTCTAGCTGGGGACAAATGATCCAAATCTCAGCCCAAGAGCACAAACACCGTGGGCTGGAGAGAGAAAAACAAGCAGGATGGGAGCTGAAAACCTAAAGCTGTAATTGGACAATTAACCCCAATATGCAAATGGAGCAGAACTTATAAAAGTGAGAGACCTTGAGTCCATTTTGTGACCATGTTGGCTCATCTTGGGTGCAGCCCTGGCTGGGCTCTTGTGCTGCCCAAGGTGGATCCATTGAACCTTTTAATAAATCCCTGCTTTATCCTTTAAGTCTGTCCAGCCTCTGTTCTAGCTCAGCCTTCCCAAGGCATCAGGAACGGCTGGGACAAAGATTGGAAATTGGGAGTGGCACAAAGGGAGGCCAAGGGTGTCCCTGCCCACCTCTCCTGATCTCATCCCATCAGGATGAAGAGACTGGGAAATCAGGAAAGGAGCGGCCAGAACGGACTATTCCCATGTCATACTGGACAAGGGCTGTGGAACTGGGAATTCTGCAGCCCAAGGACAGCCTGTGCACATCCAGGCCTTGGGAATTCCCGTTTGGAAAGGATCAGGAAATGCAGCTCCCTGGAATGGTTGGGACAAAGATTGGAAGCTGGGAGAGGCACAAGGTGAGGCCAAGGGTGTCCCTGCCCACCTCTCCTACTGGAGATGTCACCCCATGAGGAGCAGAGCCCTCAGGATGAAGAAACAAGGAAATCAGGGAAAAAATGGCCAGAACTGACTATTCCCACTCCTCCCCCAGCAGGAGCTCCAGGCTGGATGTTCCTGAAGGCTGCAGGGAAGGGGGAATCTCTCCATTTGTGGCAGCAGGATTTCCCTTCCCTGAGACCATCCTGATCCAAGAGCTCCTTCAAAACGCTCGGGAAGGAGAACTGGGGGATGTGGAAGGGAAACATTTAATGGTTTAAAAGGCACTTTGGACTTGCAGCTCTGTGCAGATTGTCTCTGAAGGAATCCTGGGGGAGCTGGAATTACTCATTTTTAATAGGAACAGGAACCACCTGCCTGCAATCACCCACAGAACCCGGGGATACTCTGCAAGGGAAGAGCAGAGTAAATGCTTTTTTACTGGAATGTTTAACCCACTGTGAGTTTTGGAGCTTTTTCTTCTTTTAATTGAAACCACACTTTTGGGAAGCGCAGTGTGCTCCCCTCCAGCCTTCCCAAGGAGCAGGAACAAATCCCAGGATTTGCTGTGGGGTTTGAAGAGCAAACACGGAGCTGCTGCTCCTCCTTCCCCCAAATCCTCCAGGTTGATTGAGGGACACATCCTCATGTTTTCCTCTGTTGGTGAAGCCTCCTGGGCTCAGATCTCCCAGGAAAAGCTCAGCCAGGAGCTGGGAAAAGCTCTGGCATCGTGTCCCACCAGCTCCTGGGCAGAGAGAGGAGAATTCCCAAGAGGCACCTTCCTCACCCTCATGATTTTGTATCATTCCAAGTAAATCTGAGAAATTTTATGGGGGATTTTGTCACTTTTAAAAAAAATTATTTTCAAAACCTCCTGAAAAATTCCTTTCAAAACCTCCCAAACAGTGACAGCACAGGGCAGAGGTCTGGGAGAAGGTCTCACTGAAAGAATCCCATTTTGACCCTGATCACAATTCCCCAAAGCCACCAATGAAGGTTTTTAGATCATTTTCTCTTTTTTAAAACAACCAGCCCAAGCTCTTCACCCCAAATTTTACCCAGCTGGGGTAAAATTTTACCCCAAAATTTTACCCTGCTCTGCTTTGAGCCAAAATCCAAAATTGGGGCGTTTTGTTGATTTTTCTGGTTTTTTTTCCTCTCCTTCCACTCAGGGAAAAGCAACATTTCTGCATCCCTGACCCCTCTGTGTGTGTGTGTGCGTGTCCTACAGCTCAGATCACCTTTTGTCCCTCTGGCTTTCTGCAGGGACTGAGAATTCCCTTCAATAAAAGGCTCCCCATGAACGTCCCCTTCTCAGGGATATCACACAACCAGGCCTGCAAAAGCCTTTTATGAGGACATTCACCTCTGACGGGATAATTTTACCTATCAGATCACATAATCTCTTCCCCTGCTGCCGAGCCAGGAAATGAAAAGGGAGCAGTGGGGAGATTTCTGCCTCGAGAGCCAGTTCTGCTGTGATGACAGCCTCGATTACTCGGTCCCAGCCCTCTGAAAGGACCAGCACGTCCCAAAATGACAATACCCAACGAGACAAAAGGTGGGGCAAGGCACAGAGCACAGACCAGACAGTTTTAGATCAAATTATCAGCGTTTAGCCCGTCCATAAATATTTTAGCAGGCTCGTTAGGAGCTCAGCGAGTGAAGAACTCTGGTAATGTTTGATCCAAACGCAGGTGGCTGGAAAAAAAAAAACCGAGTTTAAGAGGATTTGGGAGAAGAGGATTGAGATTAGCGCACAAGCAAAGTGAAATGTTATCCCTGCTCTGCTCCCGGGGCTCTGGCTCATTCCGAGGATCCCTTTTCAGCGGGTAACACAATCAGAGGCAGCAGGTGATTAACAAATACCTGCCCGCAAAAGGAAACTGTTCCTGTCCCAGAGGGAGCGGGCTGAGGCTCCTGCTGAGCCCCGGGTGCAGCTCCTCGGGGTGGGGACACCGGGGGCTGGGGGAGGCTCTCCCACCTCTCCTGCCCCTGGAAGAGCTGCTGGTGCTGCCAGGGCCCCTCTCCTCCCCTCCCGTGGGGGTCTCAGGGGCAGCGCTCAGCCCCTCTCTGTGCTCCCCTCGGAATGGGAATTCCTGGCAGTTCCACCTTTCCCCCACCCCACAATTCCATTATTTCCTGATTATTGATAATTCCCTGCCCCTGGAAGAGCTGGTGGTGGTGCCACAGCGTCGGCCCCGGGGTTCCCTTCTGTCCCTTCCCTTCTGCTCTTTAATCAGGGAACTTCCACAGGAGATCTGGGGCAGTTCTTCCCTCTGCTCCCCTCCAGCAGCTTTCAGCAAAATTCATCCAGAGCCTCTAGCCCTGAAATCCAAGCCCTCCTTTCTCCACCGTTGGAGAGCTGAGCCTTCCCTCTCTTTTTTGGTTTGAGGATTGCTCTCGTCTGCTTTTCCAATTCCCTTTTCCCTCATCCCTTCCTTCCTCCAGCAGGCTCTTGGTTCGCACTCAGCTGTGCTCCACTGCAATCATTTCAGGCTGTTTGCTGAAAGCCCCCTGCCTGGCTGGTTTGTTTTCCATCCTTCCCAAAGTGCCCACGGATTCTTCCTGCAATTCCTGGGTTATACCTCGCATTTTTCTCTCAATAATCTCATTTTGGGGTCACTCAGCCTTGGAGTTCTGACCCCTCCCCAGTTCCTCCAGCAGAAAAGTCACCTCCTAATTTATTAAACATACACATGATTAGGTTATCCAAATTAATTAAAAGATTCAATAGGGTCAGACCTTGGGAAAATTCCCTAAATCCACGGAATCCAGGTGGGCCACCCCTCCATGCCTGTCCCCACACCTGCCCTGACACAGAAAGGCCAAATCCCAAAGTTCTGTCCATCCACCACCAGGGAAAATCCAATGTAAATAATCAGCTCCGTGCTGCCACTGCACCTGAACAATCCAGCTTTTGAAAGATAAGGCATTTCCCCCTCGGAATGTCAGTGTTTTGCTGGAAAACTTGTGCTGAAATGTCACCATTGTTCTCCCCAGATCACTTTTATGGTTGGGTAACATATTAGCAACATCCACTGAGCTTGTCAAAACACCTGGAAGGGCTGGGTCCTCGTCTTCCCTTCTCCCCCATGAATAAAATGCCATTTTTATGGGAAAGGTGCATCGTGGCTCCACATTTAATTGGATTCCTCAGCTAGGAAAATATCCCAGTATGGTCTGAGCCACAAGATCCACATCAAAAACCCCGAGGGGATAAAGAGCTCAGGGGGGAGCAAGAAGGGGAACTCTGGGAGCCCAACCCTGATGGCAACTGGGCTGTTGACCTTGGATGGGCTCCAGAGCACTCCCCTGGCATTCAGAGCCCGATCCCACACTGACAGCATGTCATCCCACCAAAATGTGGTTTGCAACTCGTGCTCAGCAGAGGAAAACCCTCTCCTTCCCCGCCCGCCTGCATCCCAGGGGCTGCACACAGACACGCTCTTTGTGCTCCCCTCAGGATGAGAATTTCTGGGAATTCCGCCTTCCCTCACCCCACAATCCCATCATTCACCCGCTAAGGGGAAGCAAGGCCCTGGCTCCCACTCCTGGGCTGTTTTCTGGAGCAGGAAGCTGCAGTGGGTGGGGAACAGGGACATCTCCCCTTTGACTGTCCCCTGAGCTGCCCTTCAGCTCCTCCACGAGCCTTCCCAGAGAACATTCCTACATGAAACAGAAGGAAAACCCACTTGGATGTTCTTCCCATCCAAGCAGAGCCATGATGATCCTTATGTCTCTTTTCACATGGAGCACAGGGCGTTCCTTTCCACACCCAGCTCAGGAGCCCTGCCTGAGCTGGAGCAGATTTTTGGGGAAAAACTCCTCAGTTTTAAGTCTTTAGGAACCCACGGCACACCTAAATCATTCCCTGCCTATTCCTGCTGGTGTTTGCAGCTCACAATTCCAAGGGCACTGGTTGTTCCTATGGAATTGCTGGCTAAATCTGATGGGCACTGAGAACAATCCCCAATTCCTGGAAAAATGTGGAGATCAGGCTCATTGCTGTGCTGTATTTTCTTTATCACACAAAGCCAGCATTCTGAGATGTTTGTAAATCCCTTCAGGAAAAAAAAAAAAGCTCCTGAAAATCAGGATTTAAGAAAACTCCACTGGGATTTGAAGGGATGAAGCAGAAAAATTCTTCTTGGGAATCATCCGTGCCAGCACCAGGGTGGCAAACCTGAACACCACCTTAACTCCACTCCCAATTCCCTGTCCCCATCTCGTTGCCACCCCCAGGGATTTGGTAGCCCAGAGTTTGGGGTGGGGACTCCCCAGGGGCTGCATCAGAGGGAGGATGCAGCGATTCCAGGATTTCCAGGATTTCCAGGATTGCACATCCCCGGTGCGGCTCGCCCCAAACCTGATTCATTCCCTCCTTCTGCAACATCTCCAACCCCTTCCGAGAAGTGCTGAAAGGGTTAATGGGGGCTATCTGCTGGTTCCTGGCGGAGGCTGGAGCGGCTTTGGAAGCGGCCAATTAATCAGGCCGGGCTTTGGAAGTGGCTAATTAATCAGCTCGGGCTGCGGGAGCGCTCCCGGCAGGATAAGCCCGTCCCGCCCGGCAGATCCCGGATCCTCCCGGAGCCGGCGGATCCCCCCTCTCCGGGGGTTCAGAGTTCAGCCTCATTAGCGACAGCTAATCAGGGAGGGAGGGCCGCTCCCGGGCTCCCCTCACCGCCGGCACGGTCATTAATTAGCTCCTTTATGAGCCCTCCGAGCGATTCTCTGACCCTGCCCGGGGTGCGGTGCCCCCCTGGATCGCCAAAAAAACCTCCGGGAGCTCGGGATGTGAGAGAGGAGAGGCCAGGGGTCAGCGCAGGGTGGAGGAATAGTAATGGTAATAATAGCAATAATAGTAATAATAATAGAAAAAGAATAGAAAAAAAATAATAGAAAAAAAATTTCCAGCAGCTTGAGATGTGAGAGGGGAAAGGCCACGGGTCAGCACAGGGTGGAATAATAATAGTAATAGTAATAATAATAGAAATAATAATAATAATAATAATAGTAATAGTAATAATTCCAGCAGCTCGGGATAGGAGAGGGGAGAGGCCATGGTTCAGCATAGAGTGGAGGAATAATAATAGAAGTAATAATAATAATAATAGTAATAATAATAATAATAATAATAATAATAGTAATAAATCTCAAAAAAAAAAGCTCCAGCAGCTCGAGATGTGAGAGGGAAAAGGCCACGGGTCAGCACAGGGTGTCATAATTAATAATCATAATCATAATAATAATAATATTGTCATGTTTTGGGTGAAACAGAGGCCCTGGAGGAGCTGAGGAATGGGGTCATGAATGTCACTCTGGGCTACCACATTCATGGAAGTGGCAACAAAAGTGGGATAGGAAATCGGGAGTGGGTTTAGGGTGGGGCTCAGGTTTGCCACCCTGATTCTGACAGGGATGCTGTGATTCCCAAAAAAAACTTTTGTGCTTCCAAATCCCTGCAAAGTTTTCTTAAATCCTGATTTTAAGGAGTGGGTTTTTTTTTTTTTTTGTTGTTGTTTTTTGGGGTTTTTTTCCCAAAGGGATTTCTTTACAAACAGCTCAGAACAGTAAAAAATCCAGGGATTTTCCCGAGGTTGGGAAAGCAGAGTCACCCTGGATCATCCCTGCAGAGCCACAGGAGCGTCCTGCGAGTGCTGCTGGGCAGGAAAGGATTTATTGCTCTGAAAACCATTAGGGAAAGCTGGCCCTGGCGAGCAGTGGGGTCTGGAACAGCTTAATCCCAAAAGAGCTGCTAGAATTCCCCGTCCCAGCTGGCTCCTGGTGTCACGTTGGTCACGGTGTCACGGGGGTGGCACCGGGCAGGGGTGGGACAGGGGACACCTGCCCTGAGCAGCTGGGAGCTGCCAAAATCCTCAATCTGCTGCACTGGGCAGCGATTTGGGAGCCTCACCCCACAGACACCCCCAGGGCCAGGGGTCCCAGCCTGGGAGGGACACGGAGGGGTTGGAGAGAGCCCGGGAGATGCTCCGAGAGCTGGAACAGGCTGGGGGTGCTCACCTGGAGGAGGGAAGGATCCAGGGATACCTCAGAGCCCTTTCCAGGGCCTAAAGGGGCTCCAGGAGAGCTGGAGAGGGACTGGGGACAAGGCATGGAGGGACAGGAATGGGGAATGGCTTCACATTAACAGAGATTAGGATTAGTGGGATTTTGGGAAGGAATTCCTGCTGGGAGGGTGGGGAGGCCCTGGCACAGATCCCAGAGAAGCTGTGGCTGCCCCTGGATCCCTGGAAGTGTCCAAGCCATGCTGGAGCAGCCTGGGATAATGGAAGGTGTTGGGGATGGAACTGGATGGTCTTTAAGGTCCTTTTCAACCCTTCTGTAATTCCATGAATCCTCATCCATCGCACCAGAGCAGGATCGCCCAGGCGAGCCCGGATCCCTACAAACACCTGAGCCCAGGAGAAGTCCCAAAATCCCAGATCTACCCTCCTGCCCGACCTGTGGCACCCCCACCAACCCCAATCCCGTGGCAGAGCAGCCCGAGGAGCCGGGAGCAGCTCCCAGGGGAGGGGCTGGGGGAGCAGATGTCCGGCTGCACCCGCACATTCCAGGCTGGATTGGATTTTCTGCTCCTCACCGGGGCCCTGCGGAGCAGCAGCTGCCTCACACTGCACCTAAGATGCATAAATAGAGGCACAATACCTTATTAGAAAGGAATGCATGTCTGAGCAGGGATACTGTTACCTTCTGAGGAGAAAGGGGGAGGCAGAACGCTGGGAAGAGGAAGGAAAAGTGACAGGGATCCGAACTGCCTCGGAGCGATGAGACAAAAAAATAAAAACCCAGAGAAAAAATCAAATTAACCCCCTCCCCTTCCCCTGCAGCTAAAAAAGAGTGAGTCCCGTGCCATTTCCTTCCCAAATCCTGGGAAAGAGGTTGAGCCTGGTGCCCTTGGCACTGTTTGCTTCCAGGAGCAGCTCCTGGGCACCAGGAGATGAAGGAAAATCCGTGGATTTGGGAAACCTGCAGTGCCACGCTCCAGAGAGGCCAGGCTTTCATTCCAGGGCTGGAAATTCCTTTGAGCATGAGGGAGGAATGGGTCAATCCAACAGAATTCTGGAACTGGGTCTATCCAACAGAATCCTGGAATTGGGTCCATCCAGCAGAATTCTGGAATTGGGACAATCCAACAGAATTCTGGAACTGGGTCCATCCAATAGAATTCTGGAATTGGGGCCATCCAAGAGAATTCTGGAACTGGGTCTGTCCAACAGAATTCTGGAATTGGGGCCATCCAAGAGAATTCTGGAACTGGGTCTGTCCAACAGAATTCTGGAACTGGGTCCATCCAGCAGAATTCTGGGCATCCCTGCTGTGGATGGGGAGGCCACCAGGGCGGGTGGCTTGGTGACACTGAGTCCCCTCCCCACGCTGCTTTTGGGGCAATTTTAGGACAATGCAGCTCCAGTCTCCAGCCCTGGCAGAATCCTGGGACCAGCCAGGGAAGGAGCTGAGCCAGAGCAGCCCCTGAGAGCCTCGTGGGGATTTTGGGGAGCTGGGATCCATCGCTGTCCCCACGCTGTCCCCCAGAGCCCCCCTTGGCTGCCCAGGGGGGTCAGAGCAGGAACAAATCCCTGCTGAGCCTGCCGGATCCTCGGCTTTGATCCTCCCCGGCAGGGATGGGAGGGAACACCTGCAGAGCTCTTCAGGAAGAGGGGAAGGAAAGGTGCTGGCATTAAAGGAGGTGGAGGCTCGGGCTGGAGCTGTCTCAGCTTTAAGGAGCTGCTTTTCCGAGGGGTTTTTTGATCCTGTTTGTATTTCCAAGCCCTTTTCCTTGTTGGTTTTGGCCATTCCCATGAGGAGGGACAGCCCCGGGCTGTGGGGCAGTGGCTGTGCCACCTGGGACATCGTCCTGCTCCTCCTGGGAGCCCTGAGGTTTCCTGGGAATGTTCTGGGCCACCTCGGAGTGAAGAAAACCTTGGTGGAGCATCTGCCCCAGAGCAAGGGCACCAAGCAGTGCCAGCAGCCAGGGAAAACAACAGAAATCTGTATTTTAGGTGGCACCCTGGGGCCTGCAGGAGTGGGATTCCTGCAGGAAAAGGGAATTCGGGATTCACTGGGCACACTGAGAGCCCTCAGGCTGTGAGCTTCTGTGGATGTGGTGGGAATAAAGGCAGGGAAAGGGGGATGTAAAGGTAGGATGGAAGGGGTTAAAATCCAGAGAGAGAAGGATGGAAAGGCAGGGAGGGAGAGATAAAAATCCAGGGAGAGAGGGATAAAAATCCAGGGAGAAAGGGATAAAAATCCAGGGAGAAAGGGATAAAAATCCAGGGAGAGAGGGATAAAAATCCAGGGAGAAAGGGATAAAAATCCGGGGAGAAAGGGATGTAAAGGTAGGAAAAGAGGGACATAAATCCAGGGAGAGAGGGAGAGAGGGATGTAAATCCAGGGAGAGAGGGATGTAAATCCAGGGAGAGAGGGATAAAAGTCCAGGGAGAGCAGGATGTAAAGGTAGGAAAAGAGGGACGTAAATCCAGGGAGAGAGGGATGTAAAGACAGGGAGAGAGGGATAAGAATCCAGGGAGAGAGGGATGTCAAGCTCTGTGCTCAGCAGTTGGCAGGGAAGCCACAAGGCCTCACACAAAGGTTGGACATTCCATTTTAGGGATATTCTTCAGCAAATCCAGGCCTGGGCAGCTCTGGGTTAGACAAGGACTAACTCAGCAGCAGGGGAAGAGCAGAACCTGCTCCAGTTTGTGCACAGGATTCCCACTGGGATCAAGGGGAGGGGTGGGAAAGGAGCTCAGGACCTGCAGCAGCCGTCAGGGAGGCCAAACCCAGCCCAGACTGAGCCCAGCAGAGCCAGCTCCTCATTCCCTGCAGCAACCCAGGCTAAGCCAGGCCCAAACCCAAGAATTTCCAAGCCCAGACAGTGGATGGGGACTCAGGAGTCCCAGGAATTCTCACCATGGAGGAGGTGGAAACGGAAATTCCGAGCCTGGTTTGTCTCCAGGTTCTGCAAGGAGGATTTCAGGGAGAGGAGTTGGTTTTCCTGCTAAGGATCCTTCCAGCTCTGATGATTTGTGACAGGCATAATCCCAGACTAATTAGATTTCGGGGCATGTGTTGAAAGCCCTGCACACTTTTATGTGGGCCGGGGTTTAGGGAGACTCCTGCTCGTTCTGCACAATTGTTTTCAAATTAATCCTTGGAGACATCAAGAAATCCAACAAGAACAATTAAAAAAAATACTTTATTTTTGAATTCTCCCCCATGCAGTCGGGCACCGGGCTCCAATCTCTGCCATGACCCCTCAGAAATGTGCCAGGCTGTCTCCTCTCATCCCATCACTGCCATCAGCTGTGCTGAGCTGCTCTCTGTGAGTTTTAATTCTGTTTGCTCTTGGCTAAACTCCATTCCTAATCCTATTTTCACCCCTTTCGATCCAATTTAATCCAGCTTCTGTAAGTCAAAATTAATTACTCCGTGTGCTGTCCCAGCCCCGTGGGCTGAGGGAAGAACAGAGAAATCCCATCTTGGCATTGAGGGCATCTCGTGGCTGCTCTTACCCAGGGGAGCTGGGAGGGAAAGGAGATGGGTGAGAAAATCCCAGAGTTTATCTCGGTTTTGTTATCAGCGTTTCATCCTCCTGGAGTTCTCCTCGTGGGAAAGGAAAGGAAAGGAAAGGAAAGGAAAGGAAAGGAAAGGAAAGGAAAGGAAAGGAAAGGAAAGGAAAGGAAAGGAAAGGAAAGGAAAGGAAAGGAAAGGAAAGGAAAGGAAAGGAAAGGAAAGGAAAGGAAAGGAAAGGAAAGGAAAGGAAAGGAAAGGAAAGGAAAGGAAAGGAAAGGAAAGGAAAGGAAAGGAAAGGAAAGGAAAGGAAAGGAAAGGAAAGGAAAGGAGAAAAGGGAAAAGGGAAAAGGGAAAAGGGAAAAGGGAAAAGGGAAAAGGGAAAAGAAAGTCTGCTCCCACACCTCTCAGGTTTCTTTTCCTGCTTTAAAACTTATCCCACCTAAAAATTCGGTTTGTTCCTACCAGAGATGCTGTGGATTGGAATTAACTGGGATTTGTAAAGCATCCTGAAGATGGAAAGCAGAATTCCTGCTAAAGTCTACAATAATTCTTTAATCCCTCGTTTGCAGGCACGTGGGAGCGCTCATCATCTATGGTGAGATTTATTCTGATTTTCCTCTTTCTCACATCCTTCTTTCTCTTCACTTTCTCCAGAGGCACCATTCCCATACGACAGAAACTTCCCAAAATTTGGAATTATGCAGAATATATGAAAGAAAAGAGGCTGCCCTGCCTGTGAAACAGGTGAATGTCCTGCAGCTCTGACAGACCCTCACCCTGAGGACCTGCAGTGTCCCAAGGAACCAGGAAAACATTTCCAGGCCAGGTTGGATGGGGCTTGGAGCAACCTGGGATAGTGGAAGGAGTTGGGGTTGGAACTGGGTGGGCTCAAAGGTCCCTTCCAACCCAAACCATTCCATAATTCCACGAGTATTTTGAGGAGTTGTGCTTTTCCTACGTACCTGCTCCTATAAAAAACAACTCCAGACTGTTCCTGTTCTGGAATTCTTCTCCCCCTTTAGTTCAAAGAGCAGAAGTTCACATGGCAGAGCTGATGAATTTTGTGCAGGATTGGCCAAAAAACGAACGTCAAAGTTTGCTGAGCCCTTCTGATCCCCACCAAGGCTTTTGGAAATTAGCTGTGAAAACAAAACCAACCCCAAAACCGCAGAGGGGAGAAAGGCACTGCTTGACCCACCCGTAGGAGAGCCTGTCCCAGGGGATGCAGAATTCCTGCTGTGCCCTGAAATGCTGCTGGAGCAGGCACAAAGGTGCTCTTTGATTCGTGGAAAGCATCGTCCTGCAGTAATTAACTGGGGATTAGCCCGGGATGATGCCCAAACAAATGAGACACGGAAGGGAGGGAATGCTGTTCCTGCCCTGATCCCACGTGGAGCTGTGCCAGGGCAAACAGCAGAGGGAAGGGGAGGGGTGGAAGAGCAGGATGGGCAGGAGGAGCTCTCCCAGAAATGGGGGTGGTGCTTTTGTCACCTTCTGGTGTCCCCAGAGCTCGCCCGTGCCTGTCTCCCCCAGGGATGGGCTGGAATTGCTGCAATGCCAGGGATTCCATGAAGGAGCAGCCCTGCTCCTCCTGTGCGGTTTCCTCATGGGAACCCCTCCTTCCACGGCTGCTGCAAAGGTCAGGAAGGGACAGCAGCAGTGAGGATCTGCTGGCAATGAGCTGGGCCTGCTGTCCAGCCTGGTCTAGGGGAGCGAGTCCTGCTCATGGCAGGATGATCCCAAAGGTCCAAACCAGGCTGTGGTTCCATGAATCCTCTCTGTGGGAAGCACATCTGGGAAGTTCTCCCTCTGGAAGGAGCAAAAACTGAGGTCTCCATCCAAGGGCTGCTCTCAAAGGTTCTTTGCAGATTAAAGCTTGGTCTAAAGTGAGTGCAAAGCTGGTCTTAAACTCCCCCCAGAAATCAAAACATAGAGCAGGGAGGCCCCCGTGGGCAGGAACACCTTCCTCTATCCCAGGTGGCTCCAAACCCCATCCAGCCTGGCCTTGGACACTCCCAGGGACCCAGGGGCAGCCGCAGCTTCTCTGGGAATTCCATCCCACCCCGCAGGGAAGGATTCCTTCCCGATATCCCAATCCCTGCTTGTTCCCTGTGTCCCTGCCCTGAATCCCGGCTGCCCTGGGACCAAACCATCCCTCTTGGAAAGCCCAGGTGGGGCAGAAGGAGCTGGAGAAGCCGAGAGCAGGAATTGAGTGTGTGTGAAGTGACTTTACAGCCACGCTGCCCCGGGAGGGCAATAAAAGGGCACAGTGCAATTACCCAGCTTTAATTAAGAAAGGAACATTTAAATGAGGTGCATCATTGTTTGTGTGGCACGTGTTTCATTTCGGTCCTTGCAGCTCGCCCCTGAAATAAATCAGCTCTGGTGGCATTCCTGAGCAGGAGGGAAGGGAATGGAGCTGCCTCTGGAATTTTCCTTCTAAATCCCCAGCCCGCTCTGTGTGCGTGCGGCGGCACTCGAGACAATTAATTCCAGCTAATTAAAGGTGTGAGTTTCGAGCAGATCAGCTCAGCCACCCTGAGCAGCCCTCTCCATTCACAGCTCACACGATCCAGCTCGGATTGATTCCCTTGGCGTGGGATGGAAGGAATGGAATTGAGGCTGTTTGAAAAGTGAATGAGCGTCTGCTCCAGCCTTTTCCAGGGATTTCATGGGTCCATTGTGGGATTTCACTGATCCATTGTGGGATTTCATTGATCTATTGTGGGATTTCATTGATCCATTGTAGGATTTGATTGATCCATTGTGGGATTTCATTGATCCTTTGGGGGATTTCATTGATCCATTGCGGGATTTCATTGATCCATTGTGGGGTTTTATTGATCCATTATGGGATGTCATTGATCCATTGTGGGATTTCATTGATCCATTGTGGGATTTCACTGATCCATTGTGGGATTTCATAGATCCATTGTGAGGTTTCATTGATCCATTGTGGGATTTCATTGATCTTTATGGGATTTCATGGGTCAATTCTGGGATTTCATAGATCCATTGTGGGATTTCATTGATCCTTATGGGATTTCATGGGTCAATTCTGGGATTTCATTGATCCCTTTTGGGATTTCATCAATCCATTGTGGGATTTCATTGACCCACTGCTTTTCCCTGAGCATCCCTGGCTTTTCTGGAGCTCTCCCGAATTTCAGCTGTGTTGGGAATCTCCAGCACCCAAAGTTCTGCTGGTACTAAAGCCCCGTGGATGGCACTGCCAGGCTCTCCATGCCCTGCTCCATCCTCTCCCAACTTTCAGCCCTGTGGAAATGGAATATCTCAGTTCACAGCCCTGGGAGATCCACTCTGGAGCTGGTAACACATTCCAGCTGGGAAGGAATTTTCCTGCAAACTTCAGCCTCTCTGTCCAGCCTGAAAATCCCTGGATGCAGCCTCTCCTGAGACCAGGAATCCTCTGGCCACTGGAAAATTTCATTTTCTGCTGCATCAGGAATGCTCCTGCACCTCTGGAGTAACAACTCCCAGATTCCCAGCTCCCATTCCTCCAGGAGCAAGGCTTGGAGCAACACTGCACCCCCAGCATTCCCAACAATGCCATCCCAAGGCTCAGCCTCCTCCTGGCTCGGCTCCATCCCCGTGCACACCCAAGGAATTCCTCCTTATTCCACAGGACAGCCAGGGAAGTCTCCAAGTTGGTGGCAAATCCCTCTGAAATTCCTCATCGGAGCGACGGGGCTGGAGCTTGGAAACACAGAGAGTTGTCCCTGCTCCAGTGGGAAAAACTTGGGATCTGCAGGCATGAAATAGCCCTTGTGGTCCCCACGAGGCTGCTCCTTGTCATCCCTTCAACTCTGTGCTCACTTTTCCTGGGAGGGAAGCGAAATTCCTGCCCCGGGATTGGCGCCGCCGTGCCAGAACAGCAGTGACCTCTGTAACCACACAAGATTTAGTGGTTACTTGATTTCAGCTGTAATGAGGCTTTGGAAACCACCACCAGCCAAATGTTTTCTTCTCCTTTAACTCTTGCTGGATCGTGGGGAATAAATAAGGGAGCAGACAGGAATAAATGAGGGAACAGACGAGCTGGCTGGGCGGGAATGGAGAATTCCCGGAGAATTACCCGGCGTCTGAAGTGGGAGCACGGTGGTACCCAGAGCAGGGAGGTGCTGAGTGAGAAGTTATTGGGAGAAATGAGGCCTGAACTCCTTCCAGCAGGAGCTGGAATGGCTTGGAACGTTGAGGAGAATCTGAGATTCCTCCCTGCACTGAGATCCAGGGATTCACTGCGCGGTGATTTCATCCAGGCCCTGCTCAGGCGCATGGGAGAGGTCACCAGAGCCCAGCCAGCACCATCCCGTGGAATCCTGGAATTGTTTGGGGTGGGAAGGGATCTTAAAACCCTTCAGTTCCATTCCCAACACCTTCCACTGTCCCAGGCTGCTCCCAGCCCTGTCCAGCCTGGCCTTGGGCACTGCCAGGGATCCAGGGGCAGCCACAGCTTCTCTAGGAATGCCATCCCAGCCCCTCCCATCCTCACAGGGAAGAATTCCTTCCCAATATCCCAGCTAATCTTGCTCTCTGTTAATGTGAAGCCATTCCCTGTGTCCTGTCCCTCCATCCCTTGTCCCCAGTCCCTCTCTGGCTCTCCTGGAGCCTCTTCAGGCCCTGGAAGGTTCTCCAGGGTCTGTCAGGAGAAGCATGTGCTCATCCTTTTGATTTCCACAGAATCACAGAACCAATTAGGCTGGAAAAACCTCTGAGATCGTCGAATCCAACCTAAATTTCTGTACAAGCTGCATCTGCAGGGGATCCTTCTCCTAAAGTTGGTCCTGGCTGGAGTCTGCCCCACCAGGATCTGCCTTGAGCACGGCAGGCACAGACTGAGAAACCTCCTCACGGTAACAAAAACCAATTTAAAACAATCTGGGGGTTGTACTTTGGAACGAGCGCCCAAACCTTTTCACCCCCACAGCAGAGAGCTGCAGGGGCTGCTGGGGATGGCTTGATCTGGGCTCCCCCAGCAGTGGCAGTGTCCCCAGGCCACGGGTGATGCCACCACTGTGCCACTGGTGGTGACGGAGCCACGCAGGATGGGGCGACCCAATTAATTGGGAACAGCTGGAAACATCTTCCTGCAGGTTTAATTTGCTGCATGACTGAGTGTCAGCTGTGTGAGGGCTTCGTGTGGGACAGGGGCAGTGCCCTGGGCACGCTGGGGTGGAAATGAGGCTCCTTTCCAGGTCCCCTCAGGGTGCTGGGGTCTGCATGGCACCAGTGACATCCCTCGTGCTGGTCCCAGTGCTCCCAGCACCAGGAAAAGGAAACTGGGGGTGCTCAGGCTCCTCCAACCCCAGCCCAAATCCCCACTCCAGGCAGTTCAGCCCCACTACACAGCTTTGGGAATTCCCAAGCTGTTTATCCACGTGGCCAGGGCACCCCAAGGGATCTGCTGCATCCCAAGGGAAGGAAGGGCATCCCTGTCCCTGCTGTGGAAGAGGGGCTGCTGCTCATGTAGAGCTGGTAATTCCTCAGCAAACAGAGCCTGCTGAGACCCCAAACCTGCCTGCCCCAGGTGGGGTGGAGGCAGCAGGAGCCTGCCAGGGTGAGCTCCAAGGCAGGGGTTGCTGCCCCCCAAACCCCAGCTCAGCCTGGGAAATAAAACCGAGGGAGAGCCAAGCTTTCATCAGGAGCCTGCCCCGCTCTGGCTCGGGGCAGGTGAAGAATTTCCATGAAATTCACCTCGTGGGCATTTCGTGCCCAACCCTTTGCCCAACCAGCAGCAAACTGTGGCTGAGCAGGGGCTGCTTTCAAAGGCTTGCAGGGATTCACCACATTTTTCCAAGCACCCCATCCCTTTGTTGGCCTGCTGGTGAACTAATCCAGCCTGATACTCCCGTTTTTGTTACAGCCGTGACCTTTTCTATCCTGATTCCCATCTAACTCCAACCATTTTGGCAGCTTGGAGCTGTTTGCTGTAACAATAATCCTGCCTCGCTGAGTTTATAACCTGGTGTGCTGCACCAGCTTTTATTTGAATAGATAAAGCCAAATTCTCACCTGCACTGAGTTGGAGGGAAGTCAATTTATGCCATCAAAAGAGCTGGCCCCAAGTTTTAACTCCATCAAACGCCTCTTTGATCTCCTTTTGGAGGAAAGGGAAAATGGAATCACTTTGTAACTGCTGGGGGTTGTGCCCCACGTTTTATCTCTTGCCTTGGAATCTTCTGGTGGAATTGTGCTGTTCCTAATTAGGGACTCCCATGGATTCTGCTCCATGGAGGGCCAGGGGATCACACCTTCGACTCATCCTGCAGGACAAAGCTCCTGCTGAGCTCCCACGGGGAGAGGAGAGGACTCCTGCACCCTGCGGGGATTTGGGAATGGCAGGAATGGTTCCCACCGCTCTGGGCAGTGCCAGGTGCAGGTTTGGCACTGCATGGACAGGCTCTTTTCTAATCTCATCTCTCTCAGGTCAAGCAAGGAGCTGACCCTGTCACTTGTTCCTCTAACAGGAAGAACCCTCTGCTCCACGCCTGCGGTGGTTCCAAACAAAGCTCCTCTGTTGGACGCCCTGCACGTTCTGCTCCTCCTCCTCACCTTCCTCCCAGTCCCTCCGTGATCTCCCCGTGTTCCCTCTCATGATCCTGCTCCCACCCCATGGAGCAGCCCCTCAAACAATTGTCCTGTCCACGTTCCCAGTGGGATTTCAGTGGCAGAGGAACCTGGGGAGGTTTCCGGAGAGCTCTTCATGCCTTCCCTGCTGAGCACCACGTGAGGGGCATTTGCCCAGTTCTCTTCCTGGGTTTCCTGCATTTCCTTGAGCTGTGGGGTCGGCCTGAGCTGCTCAGGGGTGTGCAGGCTCAGTCTGGGTCACGGTGCCAAGCTGGCATTGCTGCCTGGCTGATGAGGGTCTCACCAGGGACAGCCAGCCTTGGAGCAGCCCGGCATTCCCGGCCTCCACCAGCCCAGGCTGGATCCAAAATCCCAGGCAGTGATGGATGCACTGCCTCCTGAACAAACCAGCTCCTGCTGGAGCTGCAGAGTCCCCACCTGGGCTTTGAGGGAGGAATTTAATCAAGCTGGGTCTCCCTCGCCTTCAGGAGCCACTCAGGCCATCGAGCAGGCAGCCAACGTGTCCAGAAGGAAAAGGTTGTCCTTCCCCCTGTTCACTGGAGCTTTGCAGAGCACTGGAGCATGAGAATTTATAATCTTTCCCAGCTATTGCTTCTGGGCTTTTCCTGAGGCTCTCCAGCTCCGGGTGTTTGTGTTTCACCGCTCTTCCTCCTCCCTCCCCGCTGCTCCAGCCCGTCCTGAGTCACCTGCCACGGCACAAGGCCCCAGACAGGGCTTGTGCAACGAGCTTTTGGAAAGTCTGAAAGGTTAAACCATCCTTATAAACAGAAGAAAGGTTATAAAAGTTGTGTTTCCAGCCCTCCGCCTCTCCCCGCGCGCCTCGGAGTCGTTTTCTTTATGGCAAAAGAAAACAGAGCTTTTAATTCAGCGTCTGTGCTGAGACCACTGAACACTGGGAAGAGGGCACTGGGTCCTCTCCTGCTTTTAGCGAGCTAATTAATTTTAACTAACTTTGCCATAAGCCTGGCTTTTCCCTTTGTCTGGGCAGAGCAGGCCCGGAGCCGTCGCTGGTGTGCGAGACCAAGGCCAGGCCTCACCTGGAGGAGCTGTGACAGCAGCCAGGGGCCCGAGGGGACCCCGGGGACACCCTGCCAGCCCAGGGCTGCAGGAAAACACATTGCACCGGTGCATGAGGTCACCCCCGGGCTGGGACACAGCGTCTGCCACCGGGCCCTGCAGCAGCAATCCCCACAGAAGTCCCTGCCTTGTGAAGTTGTCAAACTGTAAAGTTAATGAGGTAGAAATGAGAGCCCGGCGCAGGCGTCTGAGGGCTGGAATTGCTCCCCCGGCGGGCTCCCCCCGCCCCGACTGCAGCCCCTGCAAATGGAGTGGCTGAGGGTCCCCTTGGAGCCCGGCCAAGCGGCCACTGCTGCTGCAGAGAGCTCCTGCTGCTCCTGCCGCAGCTCCAGGAGCGCGGGCAGGGAGGAACGCGGCGCTCCTTGGAGCCAGACCAGGGGGAAAGCAGGCAGACATTGCTCTGCTCCTGTCCTGGGCAGCAAACACCAAACCATGGGGGCACGCACTCACACACAGCCCTGCCAAGGGCTGGGATGGGCTGGGTGGTCCTGGGGCCTGGGGACACCAGGGGACACAGGGGGACGCCAGGGGACACAGGGGGACGGGTCTGGATGGAAAAGGTTGGAGGAGTTTGTGCTGAACAGGGATGGGGTGTCCCAGGAGCTTGGGGACACTGGGGGACACAGGGGGATGGGTCTGGATGGAAAAGGTTGAAGGAGTTTGTGCTGAGCAGGGATGGGGTGGGACAGAGCCACTGGGGACACCAGGGGACACAGGGGGACAGGTCTGGATGGAAAAACGTTGGAGGATTTTGAGCAGTAAGCAGTGATGGGGTGTCCCAGGAGCTTGGGGACACTGGGGGACACAGGTCTGGATGGAAAAGGTTGGAGGAGTTTATGTTGAGCAGGAATGGGGTGTCCCAGGAGCTTGGGGACACTGAAGGACACAGAGGCACAGGTCTGGATGGAAAAGGTTGGAGGAGTTTATATTGAGCAGTGATGGGTTGGGACAGGAGCTTGGGGACACTGGGGGACACAGAGGCACAGGTCTGGATGGAAAGAGTTAGAGGGGTTTGTGCCCTGAGCAGAGATGGGGTGGGACAGAGCCACTGGGGACACTGGGGGACAGGTCTGCATGGAAAAATTGGAGGATTTTTTGCTGAGCAGTGATGGCGTGGGACAGTTTAGGATGCTGGGGGGATAAGGGTTCAGATCTGGATGGAAAAAGTTAGAGGGGTGTGTGCACTGAGCAGGGATAGTGTGACAAAGGGCAGGGGCATTCCAGGAGCCTGGGGACACAAGGGCACAGTCTGGATGGAAAAGGTTGGAGGAATTTATGCTGAGCAGGGATGGGGTGTCCCAGGAGCTTGGGGACACTGGGGGACAGGTCTGGATGGAAAATGCTGGAGGGTTTTGTGCTTTGCCTCTGACAAAGGAGCTTGGATGGATGGGTTTGGTCGGAGCTGAGGTGGCTGGAGGGACAGTCCTGTGTCCCATCCCTGTTCCTCACCGACCCCATGTTCCCCTTTCTCTGAGAGAGGAAGCAGGATGCAAAGAGGGCAGGGCTGGAGCCTCCCACCTCCCTGCACACCTTCCTCCTCCTCCTCCTCTGTTATTTCTCCACAGAATCTGGGATTTTCCACACTTTTCTTCCAAGTTATTTCTTCAGATCTCGTCATTCCCAGGGACTCCACACTTCCCTGGCTCCCTCTCCCACAGCTGCTGATGTTTTCCTCTCCAAGATCAGACATTTCCCCTGCCTTGCCTTGTCTCTGCACCCTCCCAGGATCCCTTTGCCTTCCCAAGCACCAACCAGGGCCTTTCTTCATTCCATGTCTCCCAAATCTTGCCAGATCTGCAGTTTTAATCCCACTTGGTTTGTAGGAATTCCTAAGGAGCAGGAGAAGAATTTCAGAAGGAACCAGGCTACAAAGTCCCCATCAGCCTCATCCCAGCATTTCTTGTCACCTGCAGGGATTTGAAAGTGGATGTGGCCCTTGGGGACAGGGTTTAGTGGGAGAACAGTTGGACTCTGATCTTTTCCAGCCCAAATTCCATGATTTCCAACCCAAATTCCATGATTTCCAACCCAAATCCCACGATTCCAGGACTGTTTTCAGCCAACAGCTCCTGCCCACCATCCCAGACAGGCTCTGGGTGCTCATCCCGAGCCTGCCTCCCCTCAGAGGGCACAGAAACCCTGGATCTCCTTCAGGGGACCAGGAATATCTTTCCAAAGTTTCCACTCTGCAGGGCAGCATTCCCTGAGAGAGTGGGAGCAGCTCCTGCTGTGCAAATCCTGGCTTTAAGAGCTCCCATCCCAGAACTGCAATTTAGGATTGGGTTTAGGATTTTTAAACACAGCTTAAAAGCTGCAAGGAGCCCGAGTGCTGCTTCTCCCAGCTGCTGGAAAAGCAGCAAAGTGCTTTCTTCTCTTGCAGCTTTCTTCTCTTGCAGCACCCACGCCTTGTTTCTGTCACACCCAAACCCAGAGTTCATGCCATATTCCCAATTTTACATCCCCAAACCCCCTCTCTTCCCCAGTTAGGCCCAGTTTGCTGTGCCCCCAGCCTCTGCCATGCCTGGACTTCCCCCTCCACGTGGGCAGAGCCGTGAGCAGCCTCCCAGCTCCTGGGCTGCAGATGTTGCACAGGGACACTCCACGGTGCTGTCACAGCTGCACATCCCATTAATAGCAGCAATATTTGGGTTGAGCTGTTTTAATTGAAACCACGGCTGGGATTTTTTAGGGGTTTTTTCCCTCCCCCTAACTCAAGGCAAACGTGTTCCTGTCGTCCTTCCCAGGACAGTTATTGCTCGGAGACATCTGGTTTCCCAGTTCCAGCGGCACAGACGGATTTCCACCGTGTAGTTCCTCGCCTGTTGACAGGGCAGAATTTTTTAATATGGGGTTACTATCATCCAGACTTCCTCCACCTCCTCATTTTGGTGATGGAAACCTCTAAACAGTCCCTCAGCTCCTCCATCTTCAAGCTGCTGGCCCCGGTTTATGAGCTCACAGACACGACACCTCCATGTCTGATTTCCCTCTTCCCTCCCCTCCGAGGTGAAATCCAAACCCCAAATGTGAACCGGACCTGATGGAGTTGGGGTTTAGGGTTTTTTTGGTTGTTTTTTTAGCCCTTTTGTTGAGGTCTGTTCCATAGAAACCAGAGCAGCAGCTTGGAGCACCAAGGGAAAATCCTCCTGGTGCTGTAAGGGGGATTCTGAAGGGGGGAGAGGGGCTTTTATATGGACTGATCATGGCAGGACAAAGGGAGATGGATTTAAACTGGGATTGAGATGGGATTTTGGGCAGGGATTCCTGGCTTTGAGGGTGGGCAGGCCCTGGCACAGGTGCCCAGGGAAGCTGTGGCTGCCCCTGCATCCCTGGCAGTGCCCAAGGCCAGGCTGGACAGGGCTTGGAGCAGCCTGGGACAGTGGGAGGTGTCCCTGCCATGGCAGGGGTGGCACTGGATGGGCTTTGAGGTCCTTTCCAACCTGAACTATTTTGGGATTCTGTGACCCTGGAGCTGCCTCCAGCATTTCCCTGTGGCACCCATGGGAATGGTGTCACAGGATGGAGCTGAGACCCAGAGCGGTTTGGGTGAGAAGGGGATTTAAAGATCACCCTGATCCACCCCCAGGGACCCCTTCCACTGTCCCAGAGCTCTCCAAACCCTCTCCAGCCTGGCCTGGGACACTCCCAGGGGCAGCCACAGCTTCTCTGGGCACCCCATTCCCATTCCCTCAATCCCTTCACTACCCAAGAGGGGTTTAAGCCCAGCTCACAGAGCTGCACTTTCCCTGCAACAATCCCACCTGCTTGCCTAAGGTGTGAGCTGGGCTCTTTATTTTCTTTTTAGGCTTTATCGCCCCCCCCCCAAAAAAAGGGCAAAACCCAAGAAAAAAAAAAAAAAGTAGTTATTTGGTAAGGTAAAAACAAACTTTACCTTTCATTCCTGCTTTTATTGGTTACTGGAAAATAAGTTTTACAAACTATCTCTTGCAGAGGACTTGTTTGCAGCTAGTTTATATAGTAGCTTTTGTTCACATAAAAATTTAGAAAGCTCCTTTCCTCTTCTCCTTTCCCCCCCACCCCCTGCAATCCATAAGGGAGGAATTACAGTGTGAAATATATCCAGCACTAGCAGGGCTGTGTTGTGAAGCTAAAATGAACACAGTAAATTCTGAGAAGGAATTTGTTTAACCTATAACCTTAAAGTAATAAGTGGAGTGCTAAATGTTTTGGCTCACACTGATATATTTTTATAACACTTGGCAAGGCAGCTCGGAGGCTGAGAGGAGAGCTGGAGTGCTGCAGGAACAGTTCCTGCTCCTCCAGCCCCGAATCCCGGCTGGGCACCGACCCCAAAACCCCGTGTGGGCATCCCGTGGAGCAGGGATGTGCCACCCGTGGGCTCTGAGCATGGTGGGACGCACGTGGATCCACCCAGGGCATCTCCTGCTGCCCGCTTCGAGCTGCATTGGCTGAATTTAGCGTTTTTAATGGAATTGGGATCCCTGAGGAGCCGTGTGGGACCGTGGGCACCGCCTGGGGCCAGCAGCAGTGACCCCACGGCCCCGCTGGGAGCAATAATTCCCCTGCTCTGCCTGTCCCGGAGATTTAAGGGCGCTGCAGGGCACAGGCCTGGCTTTGCTTCATGAACACCCGCCTGAGAGGGCTGCAGTGACCCCGGAGCTGGCCGTGCCACCGCCACCACTGCCACCACTGCCGGGGCTGGCCCGGCTCCAGCGCTCCCAGCCACAGGGACAGCCCGGGCTGGGACCCGGGAAACACCGGGAGGGGTGGGCAGGGCTGGGATGGGGCAGGAGGGGTGGGAATGGAGCAGGAGAGCCGGGATGGGGAGCGGGATCGGGATGGGGAGCAGGACTGGGATGGGGAGCAGGAGAGCTGGGATGGGGAGCAGGACTGGGATGGGGAGCAGGACTGGGATGGGGAGCAGGAGAGCTGGGATGGAGAGCAGGATCGGGATGGGGAGCAGAATTGGGATGGGGAGCAGGACTGGGATGTGGGGCAGGATTGGGATAGGGAGGAGCCGGATTGGAATGGGGAGGAGCAGGATTGGGATGGGGAGCAGGATTGGGATGGGAAGCAGGAGAGCTGGGATGGGGAGCAGGATCGGGATGGGGAGCAGGACTGGGATGGGGAGCAGGATTGGGATGGGGAGCAGGACTGGGATAGGGAGGAGCCGGATTGGAATGGGGAGGAGCAGGATTGGGATGGGGAGCAGGATTGGGATGGGGAGCAGGACTGGGATGTGGGGCAGGACTGGGATAGGGAGGAGCCGGATTGGAATGGGGAGGAGCAGGATTGGGATGGGGAGGAGCCGGATTGGAATGGGGAGGAGCAGGATTGGGATGGGGAGGAGCAGGACCAGGATGGGGAGCAGGACCAGAATGCACAGCAGGACCAGGATATGGAGCAGAATTGGGATGGGGAGCAGCAGCATTGGGATGGAGAGCAAGATTAGGATGTGGAGCAGCAGGACCAGGATGGAGAGCAGGATTGGGATGTGATGCAGATTTGGGATGGGGAGCAGGACTGGGATGGGGAGCAGAAGCACTGGGGTGAAAAGCAAGATCCATCCCATCCCATCCCATCCCTTGAATCCCATCCCACCATTATCCCATTATCCCATGCCATGCCTGGCCAGGCTCCAGGGCTGTCTCTCCTGGATCCCCCGGGGTGCTTTGCCTGCAAACCCACACAGGTTAAAGCCAATCCTTCTTTCTTTCTTTCCACACAACGTCACTCTTGTTGCCTCCCAGGCCGAGGTGATGTTTTTCCTGGGAAGAGCCCAAGAGCTGGGTTGCAGAGCCCTGCTGAAGGTGCTGCTGATCCATCAGGGCAGCGCTTGCAGGGAGCTGAGGGGGAGGAGGGGCTGCAGCCCCAAAACCCCATTCCTGGGGGGCTGTAAGGTGGGAAACGAGGGGTGTCTGTGTGGGGAATGAGGGGTGTCTGTGTGGGGAACGAGGGGTGTCCATGTGGGGAATGAGGGATGTCCATGTGGGGAACAAGGGGTGTCCGTGTGGGGAATGAGGGGTGTCCATGTGGGAAATGAGGGGTGTCCATGTGGGAAATGAGGGGTGTCTGTGTGGGGAACGAGAGGTATCTGTGAGGGGAGTGAGGGGTGTCCATGTGGGGAACGAGGGGTGTCCATGTGGGAATGAGGGGTGTCTGTATGGGAAACGAGGGGTGTCCATGTGGGAAATGAGGGGTGTCAGTGTGCGGAATGAGGGGTGTCTGTGTGGAGAACACCCCAGCACTGAGGGCAGGCTGGGTGCTGAGCAGGGCTTTGGGGAGAAGATGGGGATGAGGATTTTGGGGGATTCCAGGGGAGCCTCCCCAGCCCTCCCAGCCAAGGAGTGTCACCTGTGAGCCCCGTGGAACACAAAGTGTCTGTCCCCAGCCCGGGGCACTGCAGATCCCCCCAGCCATGGCTTTAATTTGGGAAAGCAGCACCTGGCAGGGACTTTCCTCAAGTGCTCAGGTCAGATTTGTGCAGTGACACCTCAGCACTGAGCATCCATTCCTCCCATCCTGCTGGGATGCTCTTGGGAATTAGGAAGCCTCAAAATTCCGTGTTTAAAGATGGGGAAACTGAATCACGGTACTTTTTAATGACTCTGTCCTTGCGGGAAGCCCAGGGCAGGGCAGGACAACACCAGGAGCTTCACCCATCTCTTCACCCTCCAAAGCTCCTGGGAGACCAGGAGGATCCATCCTGGCACTCCATGATCCCTGAGGGTCCCTTCCAGCTCAGGACATTCCAGGATCCTCTGAACTGGGGCATTTTCCCTCCCAGGAAATCAGGGAGCAGCAGCGACAGCAGGAATGTGTCACCTCCCACCTCCTCCTCCTCCTCCTCCTCCTCCTCCTCATCCCCCTCTTTCATTTTTTTTTTTTTCCATTTGTAATTTGGCATTATTAATCTCGGGGGGGAAGGGGGTATAAATAACCTCCCTCCCCTTTCCCTGCCTCCCCTCCCAGATCATTTCCCGTGGATTAATATTTGCTAGCTCGTTTGCACAGTAGCCTGTGGATTTTCAGCCTCGTGGCAGCAACGATGTTGACTGGCCGAGAAATTACAGGGGCTTTGCCCTGGCACAAAGCAAACAGTGTGTGCTGTAATCAGACTCAACACCTCGGCTCGGAGTGAAAAGAGATATTATGTGCCTCTAATTTCCACGCAGGATTAGGTGTTTGTCTTGTAAAGCCTTCAGGTGGGGGAAGCAGGGGGGAATTTTGGGAGATGGGGCTGCAGGAGCCGGGACTTGGCAGCTCTGCAGGGCCCCCACGGCTGCTGGGGGCTGCAGGGACTCTGCTCCTGCATCCCCACACTTCATCCCCATCCAAACCCGCCCCCAGCAAGGATTTTCTGCTCATCTTGTTTTGGGGGGAACCCAGAGCCCCTCCAGTGCTGTCCCAGCTGGCACGAGGCCACCTTGGGCCACACCAGGAGAGGGATCGTGAGTCAAGGAGAAAGAACCAGGATGGGTGAGGCGACACTGGCCAGAGCCACGTCCCAAAAACGCCTCTGTGCCCTCCAGGCCTGCTCTGGAGGGGTTTATGGCCTGGCTGGGGAGGTGTGGAGGGACAGCAGCACGCTCTGAGCTTGCTCCTGAATCGGTTCCTTGTTCTCTGCAGGCTGGAGAGGGCCCAGCCCTGGCTGGCCTGGGACGCCAGGAAAAACCACCAGAGGCACCGGGCTGGGAATGTCCACCCACAAGGAGACTCTGGGGTGGCAGCAGCCCCAGCAGGGCCCAGGCAGAGCCAGAAACCACCCAGAGCCCGGCTGGGAGCAGGGGCTGCCCAGCGTGGGGAGAAGTGTTAGCTGCTGTCAGGGATGCCGTGGAAAAATGATGGATTGGGCAGCTCCGGAGGGAGAGCTGCTGTTCTGGCAGTGAAATGCCTCTTGGCTCGGCACACACACAACCTGGAGGTGCCTCACAGCCCGCACGGTGCCACCCCAGCTCCGGCTCTAGGAATGCCAGGAGTTTTCCCTGGAATTGGCCCATCCAGACTCCCAGCAAGGATCCCCCCGGGGTCAGTTTGTGCCCACGCAGGGCAGTGTGGGGTCCCAGGCAGCCTGGCAGGGCTGGAGGAGCAGCCCTGCCGAGGAAGGAGCAGGGTCCAGGCTGGCAGGAGCCGGGAATGGGATGGAGGAGGCCGGGATGGCTGCCAGCAGCGCCGGGCGCCGGGCACAGAGAGCTCCTGGAGCCACCCTGGCTGCCCAACCTGGGTTTGCCCACGGGGTGGGCAGGGAGCAGGACCCCCCTCAACCCTCAGGCATCCCTGGCTTTTCCAACCCCATCCCTGGGCAGAGAATTCCCCGGGCATGGAGGGTGGGGAGCAGCAAGGAGCCCCCCCGGCAGCTCCCCATTCTCACTGCCCCCAGAGCGGGGTCACGGCTGATTTTTGGGAATGTTTTTGCAGCGGCATCCAGGAGCAGGCAGGATCCTGCCTGGAATGTTCAGGGAGCTCTGCCACGGGCACATTCTTCCATGGAGTCGTTTGGGTGGCAGTGCTGGCTCTGCTCGGGACGGGCTGCAGCAGTGCCTGGGGTTTTTCCTTCTCTCTGCAGGAGATTCACCTCGGATGTGGATTCTGTGAGTTCTGTGAGTTCTGTGGAATATTGGACACCAAATCTGGGGTGACAGAGCTCGGGGTCAATGTCACCCAAGAGAAAAAGGGTGGGAGAAAGGAAGAATTTAGGAAAACCCTAACGGCCCTACACAGTGAGAAATTGGGATGTGAATATTCCAACCTTTATCCCCAGCTGAGTGCAAGGATAAATGACTTCTAAAGGTCTCTTCCAACCCAGATGTCTGGATTCTATGGCTCAGCCTCCTGGGAGCTGCTCTCTTCCTGAGTATCCATCCCTTTTTCCTTCCCTGTCCCTTCAGAGCCGTGTCCCTGCCTTCCCACTGCAGCCCACCCCACAGAAATCCAGTGACAATTAACATGAAATATTTGTCCCAGGAAAAAGAAAAGGGCTGTGCCTTGGCTGGGGAATGAGGAGCCACCTCCCAGCTCTGTGCCAGCCGGGTTTTCTGGCACAGAGCAGGGACAGGGAGGACATCCAGGCCTTGGTGGCCCTGGAGCAACCCAGCCCAGCGGGTTGTCCCTTCAGCCTGACTGGGAAAACTCTTCCCAGCAAAGCAGGGAGAGGTTTATGACCCCTGTCAGGATCTGGGAGTGGAGACTGGCAGCACAGAACGGAATCCAAGCCCAGGGTAAGAATTCCAAGCCCCTGGGGATAAGGAGATTAAATAAAAGGGTTGTACCCACCTCCTGTCCTGTTCCCAGAAAATGGGATCTGCTCTGGCTGCCTGCGTGGAAAAGGGCTCTAAAGGAGGGGCTGAGCCCCTGGCTGCTCCTTCCACCCTCCTGGGGCAGTCCCTGTGAGCCAGAGTCCCTGCAACCCTGTCCCTTCAACCCACATCCCTCTAAACTCCTTCCTTCCACATCCCATCTCGCCATCCTGTCCCTCCAACCCCCATCACTCCAATCCTCATCCCTCCAATCCTCATATTTGTGAGCCCCATCCACCCCAATCCCCATCCCTCCATTCTTTATATTTGTGAGTCCCATCCCTCCAAATCCCTTCTCTCCAAATCCCACCCCTCCATCCCCAGCTCGGGCTGTGCCCACTCCAGCTGCCCCAGGATGTGGGATCCGTGCCGCTGGAGCTGCCCCGGGCAGGGATAACGCCATTCCAGCCCGGCAGGGATGGGATTCCTGCTCTCCTCCCATTCCCTCTGTGTTTCCATCCCACCCCAGCCCGTCCCTCCTGCGGCCCGGGAGCCCCCCTTGCCCCTGCCCTGCTCCCGCAGCCTTCGGGAGGAGCCAGAGGCACGGGAATCCCGGGATTGTCCCCTGATTGTCCCTCGGGGTGCTGCCCGATCCCTCGGGATGCATCCAGGGGTACCCCGGGCTCCAGCCCAGCGCCCTCCCGAGGAGCCGCAGGCAGGAGGGACCTTTGGGATGAGATGTCCCAAATCGGGACAAGGAGTTTTAGTTCCTACAGGCAGGGAAGTTCTTCGCTGGTATGGAAAACAGTGGGAAAAGTCACATCCCTCTCGGTGAAATCCACTCCTGGAATTTCGGGGGTTATCCAGGAGGGAGCTGCTTTTGGGGAGCACCGAGCCCCTCTCCCGGGACAGCTCTGCCAGAATGAGGGGCTGCAGGGTTTAGGAACAGGGGGGTGCAGAGCTCTGGGGTGGAAGGGAAGAGTGCCTTGACCAGCTAAAATTCAGGGAATTTCACAGGAAAAAAAAAATTAATTAATAGGGGAAAAAAATGAGGCCGTTAATTGTGACAGCTGCAGCTGCGTTTGCTCAGGGAGGAGCTGCAAAGGCTGCCCTGACCAAGCTCTCCATCCCCGTCCTCAATTCCCACATCCCAAAATCCCTCATGGGCCAGCAGGGACATGGATACCCCAGGAGAGCTGGAAAACAATTCCCTCCCACCCTGGGGCCCCTCCGAGCAGCCTCTGCACCGAGCTGGGGATGCAAATCCCGGTCCCTCTCTTTTGCATCTCATTTGCATCTCATCTGCATCGTCCTCCTGCTCTGGGAGAGCGGGAATGGGGGAAACTGCCTGCTGGGAGTGGGAATGGGGATGGGAATGGGAACTGGGATGGAAATGGGAATGGGAACAGGGATGGGGATGGGAACAGGGATGGGGAAAGGGAGTGGGAACAGGAAGGGGGAATGAGAATGGGAAAAGGGAAGGGGAAGGGGAAGGGGAATGGGAATGGGGAAAGGGAAGGGGAATGGGAATGGGAATGGGAATGGGAATGGGAATGGGAATGGGAATGGGAATGGGAATGGGGAAAGGGAAGTGGAATGGGAATGGGGAATGAGAATGGGAAAAGGGAAGGGGAATGGGAATGGGAATGGGAATGGGAATGGGAAATGGGAATGGGGAAAGGGAAGGGGAATGGGAATGACAACAGGAATAGGGATGGGAATGGTGAAAGGGAATGGGAATGAGGATAAGGATGAGAATGGGAATGGGAACAGGGATGGGGAAAGGGATGGGAGTGGGGATAAGGATGGGAATGGGGATAGTGATGGAGAAAGGGATGGAGATTGGGAAAGGGATGGGGACTAGCATGGGAAATGGGATGGGATAAGGATAGGATAGGGATGAGAATAGGATAGGATAGGATAGGATAGGATAGGATAGGATAGGATAGGATAGGATAGGATAGGATAGGGATGAGGATGGGTGGCACTGATGCCACTCAAGGCGGGTCCCAAGCCCAGAAGCAGCACCTGAGCTGGCACTTCCCTTCCTTCTCCCTGGTGTAGGAATGGGATGATCCAGCTTGGATCACCATTAAAAGGGAATGAAGTTGCAGGGAAGATTGACCTCAGGAGAAAATTGGATCTGATGGGAGCGGGAAGGTGGGAAGGGAGATGTTCCACCATCCCAGAGAGCCCTGAGGCCCTGTGCTGTGTCCTGAGCCCTCCTCAGAGAGGGGGAAAAGCAGAAATTCCCAGGAAAAAGAGCCCCTTTGCTCTCGGAGTGACCAAGCAGCTGGGAATAATTCCAAGGGGGTTTTATCCTGGCTGTGGGCCTGGGCAGCTCCGGAGAGCCCGGTGGGGGTGATGAGCTGGGAGAACCAGTGGGGAGCAAGCACAGAGCCCCCAGCCCCAAAGGTAAAGTAATCCCAAATCCTTTAGTCAGGATGAGCACATGGAGCAAAAATAATATAATATTACTAAAAATAATAATTAACATTAGTAAAAATAAAGCTAATTAAAGTTATTAAAAAGTTATTAAAAATTAAACCCTTTTTGACCTGTGGCAGCAAGGCCAGAGTGCAGAAAAAAGTAAAAAATTTGGCCAGTGAGGCTTTCAGGTGATGGGAATAACAAGGGGGTGGTGTCCGGGTAAGGAGGATTATTTACAAATCATTTCCCTTGCAAATCAGGAGCAGCCACCCCAGCCGGGCTCTGCACCCGTCTTGGGCCAAATCTTCTGCTTTTTGGCAATAAAACCCCAAAAACTGAGCTGGTGATTCCCTCTGGGGTGCCCCAGGGCTGAGCCAGGATCTCATTTTCTTCCTAAAGCAAGGTAATTCCACGTTCTCCATGGGCTCTGTTACAAAGCACAGGAGTGGGGTTATTTTTTGTATTTTTGGCAATTAACAGCGGTCATAATAATTTTTTCTGGTTATTTGCAGGCAAACACCTGTCCTGTGTCATAGGACAGCACTTCCCAACTGCAGGAAATAGATTTGTGGTGAACTTTTGGACTTTTACTTTGGAAATAGTGAACTTCTGGTTGTGATGGTGTGAATTATGACATCTGTATGGTCTCACCCTTCACATGAGACTGAAAATGGAATAAAAGTTTTTAAACACCTCTCAGTTACCCCATCTCTGAGTCAGAAAAAGACATAATCCAGCACCCAACAGCCTTGGAGTTCCCTGCAGCACGGCCTGGGTGCCAGCAGGATGGGTTCCCTCATTCCCAAGGGAATTCCCTTGAGTGGATCCAGCTCCAAGCAGATCCAAAGGGGTCCCGTGGAGCTGGTTGGGTCTCACCCCATGGAATCTCCCCCAGGAGAGCCCTGGCAGTGTGGGTTCCGTGAGGGAATGGGAGCCTGGGCCCTGGAATTGGGGCTGATTTGGAATTCCAGGCGCGTGCAGAGGGCTGGGATTTGCGTGGGAAAGGCTGGTGGGAGAAATCTCAGGGCAAATCCTCCTTTCATTTCCGAGCCTCCAAACTCACAGCATCTTTCTGGACACCGGGAATGTGGTTTGGGATTGCAGAGGGGTCACGGGAGCCGAGCCTGGCCCAGGAGCACCCAAAGCCTCCGGAGCATGGAGAGATTTATTCCAGCAACTCCTGAAATTAAACCACGGCCCTCGTGAGGAGCTGACCTCCACGTTTTTCCCACCGGTGCCAATCCTCCTGGAGATTTTTGGGATGAGCAGTGCCCAGCTCGGCAAGGTCCTGCAGAGCAGATGGAAGCTTGGAGTGTGACCCAGAGCTGCCTCCTCTGGGACCCTGGGGACAATGGGACAATGTTTTGCTGGGAATTCCCTGTCCCTCAGCATGGTGCTCCCAAGAAAAATGGGAATGCAAGGGCTGCCCTGGCTCCTCTGGGAATGCCAGCAAGAATGGGAATTGTTGGCCATGGGCGTGGTGGGGCCCAGCTCTGAGCCTGCCAGGCTTGGAATTCTGCCCTGAGTATCCACATGGCCTCAATAACGATCCCATTCCCCTCTTCCCTCCCTTCCCCACGGCCTCTCCAGGCCTGGGGGGGCTCCTCTGCTGCCACGGACAGAGCCTCTCCCTGCCCAGGTGGCTCTGGTGACACCACCTGCAGTGACCCCTCCCACGGGAGGGACAGCTGGAATATTTGCCCATGGAAATCGGGATGATTCCTCCTGGCACCTGCTGGTTTGATTGGCACAATCAATTGGTGATGAATTGAAGGTTGGACTCCATGGCCTTGGAGGTGTTTTCCAGCCTAAAATATCCTGTGATTCCAAAAGAGCTGGCTCCAAACCCAAATGGTTCTGGTGACACCACCCACAGTGACCCATCCCACAGGAAGGCCAGCTGGAATATTTGCCCATGGAAATTGGGATGATTCCTTCTGGTACTTGTTGGTTGGACTGACACTGTGGTGATGATCACAGCTTGGATTTTATGGCCTTGGAGGTGTTTTCCAGCCTAAAAGATCCTGTGATTCCATCAGGACACGACAGGAAATCCGGGAAGCCCACGAGGAGCTTTCCTTGGGCTGTCGGGGCTGGATGTGGGATGGGGAGGGGTGAGACCCCCCCAGATCAGGTTCTGACCCCCAGGCAGCAGTGCTGGAAGAGAACAGCGTTTTGCCACAGCATTTTTCCAGCACACCACTGGTCTCCAAGGAGCAGAGCCCTCATTCCCAGCCCTTCAGGTGCAGAGCCCAGCCGGGGGAATTGACTTTTGTCTGGCTCTGAGTGGGGCTGCTCCTGCTGCAGCTGGGAGGGGATTTCCCGTCAGCTGCTGGGAAGAAAAAAACCAAAAAGAAAACCAAAAAAAAACCCCTCCTGCACGGAGGGAGCTGATATTCCATGAATAAATTGGAGTGGTCAAGTCCTGTTTTGTGTGGAAAGCACGGTTCCCTGCCGGGGATCCGGCTCCTCGGGACTTTGGGGATATAAATAACTTCACAGGCTCCCTCTCCAAATAAAAGCAACGTTCAGTTATTTGATTTTTCCCCCCCTTTTTTTTTAATTTTATGCAAATGATCTTCTGTTCTGTGTTATTATGTAAACGAGCCAACTGAAATGGTAATGAGGGAACCCAAAGTATGCATATATTAACTGCTGCTATGGAGCTTTACACCTCCAGAAATGGCACCAAATCCATTTCCAAGGGAGGCACAGGTGTCCCGAGGGGGAAGATTTTCCTCCAGGCCTTGGTTCTTGCTGCAATCCTGCAGGGAATAGCCAAGCATTGGATCCAGCACTGAAATTCCCAATTTCCAGTGTGGAATTCTGTTAGCACCGGCCTGGGCAGCAGCAGATCACATCCCGCCTCCCCTAACCCAACAAATCCGAGTCAGCACCATCAGATTTCCCTGATGGAGGCAGAGCCTTGGGAATTATTCACTCCAAACACTCCACTGCAACAGGGAATCCATGGGGGAACCACTCCAGGGTTGGAGAAAGGATCATTCCCAAGCTCAGGTGATCCCAGGTCGGGTGAGACACACCAAGAGCAGATTTAAGGCAAAGCCCATTTCCAAAGGCCAGGGGTCTCCAGTGAAATCCATGGCAAAACTCACTGGTTTTGAAGAAATTAAAACATTTCTGCTTCCCTGCTGCTCCACGGGATCCTCTGCTGCATGGGACACACCTGAAGTGAGGAAAAACACCCCGAGGACAAGAATCCCAAAAATCTCTTTATTTTCTACCTTCTTCAAGAGAAAATCATCAATTTCCCACCTTCCCAAAACTCCCTGAGCGCTGAAGTTCAGCCCACGGAGCAGGGATGCCTCAAATCTCACCAAATCCTGTGTCCAGCTGAGGTTTGAGGCAATTCCAGGGGCTTTTCCCAAAAAAGTGAAGCAGGTGTTGGGCACAGAGCTGACAGGGGAGGCTGGGCTGGAGGAACCTTGGCCAAAATTCACCTCATGGTGTTTGATGTTGGGAATATTCATCTCCAAACAACCCCAGGGATCCAACTGTTCCCAGTTTGTGGGAGTGGGATCCTCCTGCAGGCACTGGGAATCTTCTCCTCCATCCCAGGGCACGTGGAAGGGAAATATCTGCAGCTCCGGGCTGATAATTAAATAAGAACCAGCAAATAATGGATAATTTGTTATAGGAAAAGCTCCCCCGAGTGCCTTGGCTGATCCAAGAGCTCAGATCCAAGAGCCTGTGGAAGCTTTCCCTGAGCTGGCTGGGTTTGGAACAAGCCCAGGGTGGTAATAAAAAGAAATCCCTGTAATTAGGGAAAAGGGAAAATCCAAAGGATGCTGTTGGAGCCATTCCAGGCTGGAAATCCGTGTCCTGAGGTTTGGGCTGGGAGCTCAGGACAGCCCAGGAGCTCCTGGGAGGTGGGGATGGGGGAATGGCAATTCCCAGGAAAACTGGGGTGTCCTGAGGGTGGGATGAGGGCACGCCCCCAGTTTGGGATCTGGCTGTTCCCATTCCCAGACTCTGCCTGGCATTCCCTGAGGAATTCCCAGCTGCTCCCCCAGGCTGAGCCTTCCTTCCTGCAGGACACTCCTGCCAGGCTCCTTCCCCATCCCAAATCCCAGCAGCATTTCCACAGCCTTTCCTCGAGTGGATTTTCCCGAAGATTCAGAAATTTATCCCTGGGAAGACCCCAAAATTATGGATTTATTTTGGTTTGAGTGGATTTTCCCAAAGATTTAGAAATGTACCCCTGGAAAAACCCAAAAATCAGGATTTATCCTGGTTTGAGTGTATTTTCCCAAAGATTTAGAAGTTTATCCCTGGGAAGACCCAAAAATCAGGATTTATTTTGGTTTGAGAGTATTTTCCCAAAGATTTAGAAGTTTATCCCTAAGATAAACTTCTAAAGACCCAAAAATCATGATTTTTCACTCGCAAAACAGATATTTCCAGCTTTCCTCTCTCTCCCAAGCAGAAATCTTGAAATTCTCTGGGAAAAAAAAAATTAAAAATCTCTGGGAATCTCTTTGGATTGGGGCTGGTTGTTGAAATCCCAGTTTTTCCTGGGAGGGCTCAGCAGATCTTTTCTTCCCAGAAACAGAACACAAACTTCTCCCACTCGGATGTTTCATGGAGCTCTTTCCATTCAAACCAACAAACTCCTTCCAGCTGGGATTTGGGAAGCTCCTTGGAGAGGTTTTGGGGCTCTCTGTGTCCCGTTCCAGCTGCTCCAGGCTCGGCTCAGGCTCCAGAGCCTCAGCTGACGTTGTTCTGATGGATTCTGCTCCAAGCTCCTCCTCCCTGGAGCTGATTTCTCCTAAAATCTGGATTTTTGCTGGAATTTTTTGGTTTTTTAGTCCCATCACCAAGAGAGGCTCCAAAAACCAACGGATCCTGCGGGGTTCAGGTGGCTCTGGGGATTCCCTGGAGCTCCTGGGAGGTCCCGTCCCACCTGGACAGGTCCCAGCAGCTGCTCCTTGGATTCTCCTGGCTGGGAAAAGGGGGATTTATGGGAATTCCATCTGCTCGTCCCAGAAGCACAGGGAAATTTGGGATCAGAGGAGGAGGAGGAGCAGATGGAGCTGTCCCTGAGGATCCCCTGTGAGGGGTGGGAGGGTTCCTAAACCCCCTGGGCTGGGAAGGATGGGGAATGGGGAATGGATTGGGATGGGAGGCAGAGCTGGAATCTGCCCCAGTGCATCCCAATCCATCCCAGTTCCATCCCAGTCCATCCCTTCCTTCCCATTCCATCCCATCTTGTTGGCAGGAGCATCCAGGGAAGGGAAGGGAAGGGAAGGGAAGGGAAGGGAAGGGAAGGGAAGGGAAGGGAAGGGAAGGGAAGGGAAGGGAAGGGAAGGGAAGGGAAGGGAAGGGAAGGGAAGGGAAGGGAAGGGAAGGGAAGGGAAGGGAAGGGAAGGGAAGGGAAGGGAAGGGAAGGGAAGGGAAGGGAAGGGAAGGGAAGGGAAGGGAAGGGAAGGGAAGGGAAGGGAAGGGAAGGGAAGGGAAGGGAAGGGAAGGGAAGGGAAGGGAAGGGAAGGGAAGGGAAGGGAAGGGAAGGGAAGGGAAGGGAAGGGAAGGGAAGGGAAGGGAAGGGAAGGGAAGGGAAGGGAAGGGAAGGGAAGGGAAGGGAAGGGAAGGGAAGGGAAGGGAAGGGAAGGGAAGGGAAGGGAAGGGAAGGGAAGGGAAGGGAAGGGAAGGGAAGGGAAGGGAAGGGAAGGGAAGGGAAGGGAAGGGAAGGGAAGGGAAGGGAAGGGAAGGGAAGGGAAGGGAAGGGAAGGGAAGGGAAGGGAAGGGAAGGGAAGGGAAGGGAAGGGAAGGGAAGGGAAGGGAAGGGAAGGGAAGGGAAGGGAAGGGAAGGGAAGGGAAGGGAAGGGAAGGGAAGGGAAGGGAAGGGAAGGGAAGGGAAGGAAAGGAAAGGAAAGGAAAGGAAAGGAAAGGAAAGGAAAGGAAAGGAAAGGAAAGGAAAGGAAAGGAAAGGAAAGGAAAGGAGCTGGATCTCCACTAAAGTCCCCTTTTCCCCCCTAAACTTCCCACAGCCGCGCCCAGCCCTGACAGCAAACTGCGACTCCTATTTGTTATTCCTTTTAAGAACCAAGCCCATTCCTCATGGGAATCACACCTACCCAGCGGGCCGGGCTTTTATTCCTGCCTTTTCCCCTCCCGTGTGTGTGTGTGTGGGTTTTATTTAAACTCCACACCACCAACAACAGCGGAGCCGCCCCAAGGATGCGAGCGCGAGGTGTCCCAGGGACTTCCTAGCGACCAATAATTCCACTTGGCTGCTTTTCCTTGCGCTGCATCCTCCCGGCCCGGGGCTGGGGAAGGGCTCACTGCCCCAATCCCGGCGTTGGCACCACCACGGGGGCTCCGGCAGCTGCGCGAGGCTGCGCCGGCTCGTTGGGAATGGGGGAAAGCCAAAAAAAAAAAAAAAAGAGAAGCAGGAGAAGTTTATTTCTTCTTTTTTCCTCTTGCTAAATGAAGCTCCTTCTGGCAAGTCTAAATATTTACAGGCAGTCCTCAACACACACACACACAGAGAGAGAGAGAGAGCAAAATTAATAAAACCACGCACGGAGCGAGATTCTGCTTCCCCAATTATTTTGAAGTTGAAATCCAAACCCCCCCCACCACAACCTCTAAAAAAAAAAAAAACGAGAGAAAATAAAAAAAAAAATCCCAACTTTGTTTGCGCATTCTTATTGGCAGCACAATGCCAACAATGGCTAAATAGACAGCAGAATAAATAGCCCCACAATGCCGACAGAAAGGCCTTTCTGGTACTGCATACAAAATATAAACTGTGCCATGCCATTATTATTCCGGAGCCCTTGCTGCAACAGTGCAGTTGAAATTCCACCCCCAATGTGCACCTAATCAGCCATTCAGAGCCCCTTAATGACTTGTCAGTTCTTTGCCCTGCCATTTTCTGTCCAATTAATTCTTTTATTGTGCACCGGATAAAGGAAGACAAAGGCCTTCCATGCAATAATGAATCATTAAAATTCAGCAGCTCCTCTCTTGTGCTCTTGGCTCCTCACCAGCAATTCAGGCTGCTGTGCATTCGTTATGTGTGTGGTGGTTAAAATTCACTCTACCTCAAACAAGACCTTTCCAAATGTTTAACCCTTTCCCAGCCCCGCGCTGGGAATTTTGACAGGAAAAAAAAAAAAAAAAAAGAGGAAAAGAGGAGGAGGGGGATGAGAGAGGGGAGGAGAGAGGCAGGCAGAGGTGTTTGGGTAAATGTTTTAATGTCACTCTGACAGTGCCAGTATTGCTGAGCACACAGGCACAAACAAATGCAGGGACAGGGAGCCGAGGGCAGCGGGGAGGAGAGAGAGGAGGGGACACGGAGAGGGGTGGGGTGGGATCAGTGGGATGGGATAATGGGATGGGATGGGATGGGATGGGATGGGATGGGATGGGATGGGATGGGATGGGATGGGATGGGATGGGATGGGATTTGTGTGATATTCTGGAATGGGATGGGATGGCTGGGATGTTCTGGGATGGGATGGGTTTGATGTTCTGGGATGGGTTTGATGTTCTGGGATGGGTTTGATGTTCTGGGATGGGATCTGTGTGATGTTCTGGGATTTGTGTGATGTTCTGGGATTTGTGTGATGTTCCAGGATGGGATCTGAGTGATATTCTGGAATGGGATGGGATGGGTTTGATGTTCTGGGATGGGATTTGTATGATGTTCTGGGATAAGGTCTGTGTGATGTCCTGGGATGGGATCTGTGTGATATTCTGGGATGGGATTTGTGTGATGTTCTGGGATGGGTTCTGGGTGGTATTCTGGGATCTGTGTGATGTTCTGGGATGTGTGTGATGTTCTGGGATGGGATGGGAGTGAGGTGCCATACTGTGTCAGATGTGTGGCTCCCCATCCCTCCTGGACCTCCCCTCCCACCCCAGCAGTGCCTTTGCCTCAGTTTCCCCAAACCAGCCCAGCCCCAGAGTGGGTTCCAAGCACAGAGGGAATCCCTCCTGGTCTGGATTAGGAGCAGCTTGGCTTCCACCCCTAATTTGTTTAAGATAAACTGAAGGAAGAGGCTTTTAAACCTGACTCAGTGTGTCCAACTGGCTTTTTGTAACCCAGGCTGCCCTAAATCGGGTCAGCCCCGAGCCTGCAGTGAAGCCAGTGGCACACTGAGCCCTGGGGCCATCTGGGAACAGCTTAAGAGGGGTCAGCAGCGATGCTGGCAGCTCTTTCAAGCCTGGCAAGGGCAGAGCTGTGATTTCAGCAGCAGCCACCCCCTTTATCCCAACTATTTCTGGGAAAAAGGCCCCAGGTTGGTGGCAGCAGCCACCCCACAGTGTCCCAGCCCTCTGTGGAGCTGGGCTGCAGCAGGAGCCGGGGTTGGTTTGGTGTCTGAGCTCTGCTCAGACTGAGTTTTCATGGAAAAACGACGCCTGGAATATCAAAAACTCCAGGGGGGCTGGGGGTGCAGGGCAGCAGGGACTGAAGCAATTTGGAATAAACCCCATTTGCTGTGCTCTGGGTTTATCTCCAGCGGGGTTATTTTTAGCTCTTGCTGACTCATTTGGGAAATGGCTTCCCCTCCCCAAGCCTCAGGCTGGTGCCATCCCAAATTCCTGCCTGGAAGAGGCAGGGAATGGCCTGGGAATGGCACTGCCCTGGCTGGGCTGGCACTGCAGGACAGGGGATGGATCCGGGGCTGGATTGGCTCTCCCTGGATCCCGGAATCCTCTGCAGGGTGCCCTCACTGTGTTCAGGTGCAGAAATCCCAAAAAACCTGGTGGAGGCTCTGCAGGGCCTCTGAGGAGAGCAGGGCAGAGGTGAGGCCGTGGCATTGCTGTCTCCTGGGGTTTTCCATGAATCCCTCATGGACAGTCAGGAATTGATGTGAAATTCCCTCCTCCCACCCCAAAAAAGGGACTTTGGAGCCCTTGGTCAATTTGTGTTTGGGAATTTGCCCTCAGAGCCCTCAATCCAAACTCAGGGCCCCGAAGGCTTTTCCAGCAGGGTTGGAGTTCCTTAAAGGTTCCCAAAGGGAAACTCATCCCAGCTCTGTGGGGATGGGGCTGTGCCACGCCGGGGTCACTGCAGTGCCACCTCCTCAGGTGGCCACCAAAACCTTCCCATGGCCACAAAACCTTCCTGTGGCCACCAAAACCTTCCCATGGCCACAAAAACACTCCCATGGCCACCAAAACCTTCCCATGGCCACAAAACCTTCCTGTGGCCACCAAAACCTTCCTGTGGCCACAAAAACCCTCCTATGGCCACCAAAATCCTCCCATGACCACCAAAACCTTCTCATGGCCATCAAAACTTTCCCATGGCCACCAAAACCCTCCCATGCCCACCAAAATCTTCCTGTGGCCACCAAAACCTTTCCATGACCACCAAAACCTTCTCATGGCCACCAAAACCTTCTCATGGCCACAAAAAAGCCTCCCATGACCACCAAAACCCTCCCACGGCCACCAAGCCTCCCATGGGCTCCGCTGTGCCTCTCCTGCTCCCAAATCCCTGTGGCACTGAAGCTCTGCCCTGCCAGGACCAGCTGGAAAAGGCTTTTCCCAAAATGACATCACATTTCCAGGTGTTTTTATTTTATATATATATATTTATTTTTTTCCCAAATGCCAGGCCACAGAGAAGATCCAGCCCTGGCAAGATGAAGGTGGCAGAGGGAAGAGGTTGATCCACAGGCAGGGACATCCCTAAGTGGAAGTTTATTAAAGCTCAAGGCTGTCATAAAAATGCCTTTTAATCATTTCTTTGCAAGCCTACAGAAAAAAAAAAATGTTTAACACGAGTTGATGTCACTCCAGAAAGAATTAAAACAAGGAGGATGGGAAGGGACTTTTTTTTCCAGCCTGCAGAAGGAATGTGGATATGGTCTATAAAATTAATTTCCTCTTTCTTGCTAACTAGCAGTGTCTGAGCTAAACAGCAACACTCTTTATTCCCTGCTGCAGAAATCAAATGGAGGGACTTTTCTCACCCGTGGATTCCTGCAATTATCTTGAGAAGCCTTTTTTGTTGGCAGCCAGGGGTCAGAAGGCAGCCCTGGTTCCACCTGATCTCATTGACTCTGCAGAGCCATTCCAGCACAGAGCCAGCAGCCCCGAGCACGGGACACACAATGCTGCCATTCAGCCTGGAAAACTCCTGGAAAATCCTTCTCCTGCCTCAGCCTGCAGCAGCAGAGGGAAGAAGAGGGCAAAATGTGGAAATGCAGCAGTAATTTGTGATCAAAATTGTCTTTTTTTGGGTAAAAACTGATCTGTGTTTTCCTCTCAAACGGGAAATTGAGAGGAAGTTAAATTGAGGAGTAGGGAATGAAATTTGGGAGATCTGGGAATACCCAGCTCCCCCTAAACCCCGAGTTTTAGCCCTGGATTATCCAGGGTGCTGCATTTTACCTGCCTGGCACCCTCCTGAACATCCATTCTGCAACATCTCTGAGTTTCACCCCCAGCCCCACAGAACCCCAGGAGCTGTTCCCTGGAATTGCTTCCAGGAGCTCTCCAGCACCTCAGCCCTGGCAGTGTCCAGGCCAGCTTGGAAGGAGCAGTCTGGCATGGTGGAAGTTGTCCCTGCCCAGGATGAGCTTTTTGGTCCTTTCCAACCCAAACCATTCCAGGATTTGATGATTCCAATGCTCCCATCACCCCCTGAACCTATGGAATGGATGTAAAATACAGAATTATGATATCTAAAATCAGGATTGGATTTGCATGATCCTTGTGGATCCCTCCCAACCCCAATTCCATGCTAAAATACAATACAGATCTATATTAAAATATACCATTTAATTACTTTATTACTGTAAATACCAGCAATAATTCAATTTCTTTTTGCAAAGCTTATGGGAAGTAAAACCAACCGTGGCCACAGCAGGGGGATTTCAAACCTGCCTGGTGGGATGGGCATCCTTAGGATGAGCACCAAACCTGCCTGGTGGGATGTGCATCCTTGGGGTGAGAGCACCAAACCTGGTGGGATGGGCATCCTTAGGATGAGCACCAAACCTGCCTGGTGGGATGTGCATCCTTGGGATGAGAGCACCAAACCTGCCTGGTGGGATGTGCATCCTTGGGGTGAGCACCAAACCTGGTGGGATGGGCATCCTTGGGATGAGAGCACCAAACCTGCCTGGTGGGATGTGCATCCTTGGGATGAGAGCACCAAACCTGGTGGGATGGGCATCCTTGGGATGAGAGCACCAAACCTGCCTGGTGGGATGGGCATCCTTGGGATGAGAGCACCAAACCTGCCTGGTGGGATGGGCATCCTTGGGATGAGAGCACCAAACCTGCCTGGTGGGATGGGCATCCTTGGGATGAGAGCACAGCTCCACGCTCATCCTGCAGCTCCTGGCTGGGACAAGGACGTGGCACTGGGTGTCACCCCTGTCACTGGGAGAAGGGAAAGGGGACAGGGATCCATCCTGCTGGGTGCACAGACCCCCCTCCCCGTGCTCTCCCAGGGACGCTTCAGTGCAATCTTTAATACTTTGGGGTGATTTTCAGTTTTTAATGTTGTTATTTTGCTTGATTCACCATTTTATCCCACACAGATATTTAATTTCGGTTATCAGCCACTCCAAGCTGTACCATCAAACCCCCAGCAGAAAGCAAAGATAACCCCCAAAGACATTCCCATCTCACCTTTCATTTCCTTTCCCCCTCACAGCGTGAGGCAAGCCCCGAGCTCGAGGGCAGAGCCAAAACACATCCATTTTCCAGGCGTAAATCAGGATGAGGGGGAAATCTGCAGAGTCACGGGAGGAGCAGAGGGGAGGGAAGGGAATTACGCTGCACTTTGGCTGCGGCTGGAATGAAATCCCTCTGCCAGGAGCGCTGGAAAGGAGCACGGAGAAAATGGTGTCGCCTTCCAGCCCCTCTTGGCAGAGGCTGCAAACGCCAAATTCCGCCCGGGATTCTGCTCCCCAGCCCTTCTTAATGGGCTGCAGCTTCATTAATTGTCATCACATTTATTCCCCTTCGTGTTCCAGCCTTTTCTGTCAAGCAGGGAGGACTGGAATTCCCCAATCCCAACTTTTTTTTTCTTCCCAGGTTGGGATCACTTCGCTCCCCGAGCGGACAAAAGCCGAACAGGGAGGGGATGTTTGCTGTAAGAAAGTAAAATAAAAGTTACAAATGTAACGACGTTAATGACCGTGTTGAAAAAAGAAATACAGCAAGCCTGATGTGCAACATATAATTTGGTTGCTGTCGAAATTCAGAGGGATTTATTTACCAGGGCTCGCCAAGCAGAAAAGGGAATTTCTTCCTGTAAATTCCCTACAGAAGGAAAATCAGCTGGGGCTAAAACCTTGCAAACCTGGTCTCGTGTGAGCAGTCTGAAATCCTCAGGATTATGGGCATGGAAATGCCCTTCTTAAAGGAAAAATCAAATTAATTTATCTGTATTTCAAAAAAACCTCAAGAGTAAGACACAAAGCGCAGGGAAAAGGAGCAAGGAAAAAAGAAATCCAGACTAAAAGGGAAATAAATCCTTGATGAAAATATTTTATTCTGAAGATTCCATCGCCTTCCAAGCTGTTTTTCCCAGTTTTTTTTTCCCAGCACAGAAAATAGCCTTAAGCAGAAAGAAAACAGAACACATCCTTGATAAAAAGCACTTTTTAATTTTATCAAATGGATCTGTACAAAAGTTAGCATTGCTTAGTCAGAAGCGAGTGAAGAGAACAGATCAGTAACAACCAAAAGTCTTTCAAACTTTATACAGAAAAATAGATTGCATAAAAATGAGCTTTTTTTGTCTTTTCCCCCAGCCCAGCGTGTCCCTCCCTCTCCCGCCACGAAAGGAAATATGCAAAAAAATATTTTTTAGAAAAAAGAGTAGGAAACGTAGAAAAGGTAAAAAGATGAATAACCTCTGAAAGGCGGGTTTAGATTTACAAAGGCTTTTAAAGGCACGAGTTCCCATAAAATAGATGGTTATTTATATGCTCAGCATACAATGGAAGAAGTAGAAATATATCAATGAAATATTAGTCTAAAAACTAAGTACCCTAAACCCCTTTTTTTAGTGGAGGAGGTTTTAGTTTCACAGCTTGATGGATGATATCTGGTCCCTAGAAGCCAAAATTAAAGCAGAAGTCGATCGTTTCCAATGGAATTACAGCTCCTCTAAAGCAGCCCTGGTTCTGAAAGCCTCCGAAGACTCCTGAAATCCGATTTTAACAGCCCAAAACAGGTGGCCAGAAAATCACCTGCCCTTTTCAGGCAGCACTGGAGCCTCCCAGTAGAATTAGTAATCCCCCCCCTCGTTATTTGACATTCCCATCGGAGTTTCCAGGCGGATTCCTTCAGTCCCTCTCTCCAGCACGGCTCCTGCAGCGGTTCCAAAATGAAAAAAACCCAAAAACCAAGGAAAATCTATAGACTCATAACACCAGTTTATTGTATCATCTCCACTATTTTTTTTTAGGTTCCCTCCCCCGTCTTTAAAATCTTTTAAAAGTTCTACTTTTTTTTCGTTTTGCACAAAATGACTTCATTAATTAAAAGACAAAATAATACAGAACATAAATACATATTTAACAGATTAAAAAAAAAAAACCAAAACAACCAAAAACATTTGAAGCTTCCAAAAACAAAAAAAATAAACCAAAACAAAATGTTAATTACAGCCAAACCTTGCTTAGAAGAACTCCTGACAAAAAAAAAATAAAAATAAAATCAACAAACACTTCAGACACTGAATTGGTTGGTCCCATCAGACTCTTCCCACGGGATTTTTTTGGGATTTCGGGGCTCATCCCTGTTGGTCCCAGTGAGTTCCTGCCCTCAAGGTTGGTCCGTTCCTCACATTGCAATAGACCCTGAAAGTCTCAAACAGCTTTTCTGTTGTTGTTTTGTCTCCCCCTCTTTCTTTCCACGTTTTGCACTTGGCCAAACTTCCAGGCCGAGCGAGTTCGGCTCAGTCCAACGTTTTGTCCTTCATTTACTCAAAAGGCATCTCTGGTCCTTTTCCTTTTGTTTTTTTTTTTTAACCTCTTGCTTTTTTTTATTTTTATTTTTTGTCCTTTGTTTGGTTGATTTTTTTTAAATTTTTTTAAAATTTCTTAAATCCTACGAATCAAAGAAAACAAACAAACAAAAATAGATCTCTGTCCTTTCGGGGGAGTCTCAAAGCAAGGTGGCGACCAGCAGAAAGTTCCCAGCGGCTCAGGAGGCACTTTGGAACACTCCACGCTCTTCCTCCTCATTCCTTCATTAGTGCATAATTCCAGGGAAGCCTGGGCAGGCTCCGGGAATCCTTTAAGGCCTGGTCAGCGTGGTGTAGACGGGCTGCTCCCAGTTGGCGGTGGGGCTGTGCGCCGGCGGGATGGACAGCCCGTTCAGGATGGGGGTGGCGTAGGGCCGGCGCGACGAGTGGAAATAGGGGTACTGGTAGAGGCTGGAGGCGTAGCCGGGGTAGGGGTTGTAGTAGTTGGAGCTCTGCAGGTCCGTGTAGTCGCACTGAGAGCTGGAGAAGGAGGCGGCGGCGGCGGCCGGGGCGGCCGAGGTGGCGCAGGCCTGGCCGCCGTAGGAGCCGTACGAGTCGGAGTGGGCCGGCGAGCCGTGGGGCTGCTCGCTGTAGTGGCTGGGGCTCAGCTGCTCCGTCTTGATGTGAGGCCGCTGCTGGCCCGGCTCGGCCGCCGCCGGCGAGGCCGCGGCCGGGCTCTTGTGAGTCCACACCTGCGCGGCCGCGCCCGAGTGCGCGTACGAGGAGGCGCCGAAGGAGGCGGCCGCGGCGCCGTGCTCGGCCGGCAGCGCCGCGTGGCCGTTCAGGGGCAGGTACTGGTCGAACTCGTGCACGTCGAAGGTCTCCATGTTGTTGATGACCTCGCTGCTCAGCTCCGAGATGTCCACGTTGCTGAAGTCGATGTTCTGGCGGCCGCTCTCCACCAGGCGCCGGCCCTCGTGCTTCAGCTCCTGCTTGCTGCCGTGGTGCAGGTCGGTTTTGGGGGTGGTGGGCGGCGTGGGGGGTCCGTGGGGCTGGCCTGGGGGTGAAGGGACAGCGAGGTTTCAGCAGTGACCACAGAACACCCAACTCCTTCCATAGATGTGTTTCACCTGGCTGTTATTGCTGTCTTTGGGGATTTAAATCTGCGGCACTGTGTCGGACACAGTGACCACGTCCAGTGACCGTGTCCAGCCCTGTGACTGTGTTCCCCATGGGATGAGCCTCCCACGTGGGACATGGGATGAAGCTGGGAGCATGCCGAGCCCATCAGGATCACTTGGACACCCTGGCAGCTCCAAACCCCCCTCCCAGGGGGTGCATTCACAGAGTGAAGCCCATGATGGAGCTCATCCCCTCCCTGCGGGCTGCCCAAGGCACAGGGACCCGGGGCCATGATCCCAGCAGGGTCTGAGGCTGCAGGATGTTCCAGTGCTCCCAGAATCTGTCAGCACGCCAATTCCCAGTGCTGGGAAGCTCTGCCCCGGGACCGTGCTCCCTAGGTACTCTTATTAGCCCATCATACAAATAATTAGCCCAGAATAATCCATTCTCCCCACCCAGGATGCCAGGATCCCAGCGCTTTGCCATTCCCTATGGCACAGGCAGCTCTAAGAGCACTCACTAAGGAAAACCACGGCCACGCTCCCAAGCACAGCTCTGGGGACAACAACTCCTGCCTCGGGCTCTGCAGGGTGGGAAGCAGCAGGATCCCATCCCTCCCCAAGGCGCAGGGATCAGCGGGAATGCCAGCTTTTACCTGTGTGGTCGCCGTGGTGGTGGGAGTCGGCCATGCCCCCCAGCCCCGTGTCGGCCTTGTAGAGCTGAGTGCCGGCGTGGTGGCTGAGCTCAGCCCCCGAGTCCGAGTCGCTCTGGCCGGCTTTGACGCTTTTCCTCCTCCGGGGCTGGTATTTGTAATCCGGGTGATCCTTTTTGTGCTGCACCCTGAGCCGCTCGGCTTCCTCCACAAAGGGACGTTTCTCGTTCTCGCTCAATAAACTGGTTTTTGGGGGGTGGGTTGTTTCAGTAAGGATGAGAGAGGAAAAATAAAAAGGCAAAATTAGGATGTTTTCCTTAGAAGTTTCATTCTTGTCCCCGCTTCCCATGCACGGATCTGAGCACTTGGCAAGTTAACTACAGAATTAATTTGCTGTGGTAAAAAGGAGTTAAAATCCACAGCAAAAAAAAAATGGATTAAAATACCAACTACAGCAGCACTGAAAAACCCCACCACTATAGGCAGGGGTAACTGGGCAAAACAAAATCCCCCTTCCACATTTCTAACACAATTACAAAATATAATTCCCATGTTTGCCCTGCAAATGCCACCCCCTCACCACCACAAACATTTCCAGCTTTGTCTGGTGCTTACAAAGAAACCACCATGGCACCAGGGATGGGATTATTGCTTTCCAAACTCTCTGCCCCCTGCCCACACCTCTCTTTGCAAACTCTCGGAGAGGCTCAAACCGCAGCGGGAGCATCGCTGGCCCGAGCAGGCAGGAAAAGATGGGAATTGGGTACAGGCAGACACCGTGGGATAAACCACACGGAGAAACGTGGCTCGGGGAAGAGCCTTGGAAAGCAAAGCGGGCTCGGATGCTGCTCAGCAAATAAAAGTTTGCATCCCCGGGCAGCGCTGAGCAGATAAGCAGGGAAATTAGGAAGCTCGTTAAAATAACTGCTAAAAAATGAGTTTAGCTGCGTTTATAGCTTGTAAAGCATCAAGCGAGCCAAAAAGGAAAAAAAAAATAGGAAAAGCCATAAAACAAGTCATTAAAGAAGTCTCATCGCGTGGGGATGGAGAAGCCGCAGGCACGGGAAGGGTTTGTGCATCCCCGTGATGGAGCAGGGAAAATCCACCCGTGGCAGGAGCGAGGGTGCCCAAGCCCCTGATGGGGGGATTTTTGGAGCAGGGACCGCTGTGTCCTCCGCGGCGCGCCGGGATGCTCGGGGAGGGGATGGCACCTCCCTTGGAATCGCTCCGAGAGCCCCAAATTAACAAAAGCAAAGCGGGCAGAAGCTTTAGAAGCGCTGGGAGAGGGGGTCCGACCCCGCGGGTCGGGTCGGGACTCACCGCCAGAGCTTGCCCAGGGTCTTGCTGAGCTCGGCGTTGTGCAGATGCGGGTACTGGTCCGCCAGCTTCCTGCGGGCGGCCTGCGCCCACACCATGAAGGCGTTCATGGGCCGCTTGACGTGCGGCTTGGCTTTCAGCGATCCGTTGCCGCGGACGGGCATGGGCACCAGGCTCCAGTCGTAGCCCTTGAGCACCTGCGAGACGGCGTCGCGGATGCAGGCGGGGAAGCGCTCGTCCACCTCGGCCGCGTCCACCTTGGCGCCCAGCGCGGCGGCGCCCGGCGGGCGCGGGGCGGGCGCGGGGGCGCAGCCCAGCCCCTCGGAGCCGGCGGGGGAGAGCGGCGAGTCCGAGTCCGAGTCCACGTGCGACATGGAGCTGGTGGTGCCCGCGGGGCTGCACGGAGCCTCCAGCGCTTTGTCGTGCTCCTCGGTCATGTTGAGCATCGGCGGGCGGCGGAGCGGGGCCGGCCGCGCGCTGTGCCCGCCCGCGGGTGTGAGGGGGGGGATCCCGCGCACCCTCCGCGGGGCGCCGCGGGGAAACGAGTAAAAAAACAATAAGTTCTAGAAGGAAAAAAAAAAAAGACACGAAACGCTCGAAACTCAGCTCAAAATCCGCGCTGCCCCCGGCCCGCTCCGCAGCCGGTCCCGCCGCCGCCGGGGCCCCGCGCTGCCCGCGCCGCGCTCCACGTCCAGTGCGAAACGGGGCCCCTGGCAACAAGTTACTTTAAGGGCAGGGCGAGCGGCCCCGCCTCCGCCGCCGCTCGCCATTGGTGGAGAAGGGGCGGTGATTTGCATAAGGGGCGTGGCTGCGCACGGCGGGCCCGTGCCGCTCGCCCGCCGCCTCAGAGCTGCCGCTCCGCCGGTGGAGCCGCCGCCAGTCCCCGTCCCGCTGCGGGTCCCGCTGCCGCCCGGGCCCGCCGCATGCCGCCCGCCGCTGCTCCGGCTCCCTGCTCCGGCTACCTCTTTCGGCTCCTCTGTGCTTTTTCCGCTGCAAATCGTCCGGGCGCTTCGCCGCCGCGCGGTACCGGCGGGGACCCCCCGACGGTGGGGATGTGTTTGACGCTCCGCTGCGCACCGGGCTCCCGGCGAGCGGCCGCGGCCTTTTCCCAGCGCCGCGGGACGGGGGTGGCGGAGCGGTGCCGTGGGACTGCCGGTTGTTTAAATCCCCTTTTCCGGGGTTTTTTGGGGCGGTCGGTGCGTGGCCCGGAGGGCAGAGCTCCCTGGGTGTCCCCGCAGCCGATCCCCGGTGCCCCGGGCCGTGCGCTCCCGCGGCCCCGAGCGCGGCGCTCCGGCCCCGCTCTCTCCAACGGGCGAAATCGGGGAATCGCTGGGAAAAAGGGACACGAGACCCTCCGCGTGCCCTCCCCGACTCTCTCCCTCCTCTCTTCCCGCAGCCTTCCCGCAGCCGGCTCCATCCCGAGCACCGGGAAGCGCCCGGGAGGTCCCGGCCGGAGGAGGATGCGGCACCTCGGGGTGAGCGTTTGGATGGGGAAAAAAGGGAGGGTGACCCCCAAAATGGGGGTCCGTTTAAGTTGTTCCTTTCCGAGCCAGCCCTGCTCTTCCAATTTCTTTGGAGCATTTGATTCTAATTATCCGCGGAATTCAGCCTTCTAATTGCGACTGGGGGCAGAGAAATAAAAGCGGCTCCCCAAATTTAAGGTTTTACCTGCTGCTTCCCCCTGGAAAAATAGAGAGCCACGGATAAGATTGACAGGGGGGAAAATAAGAAACTGGACTTCAGGCATTCCAGCGTTTAAAAAGTACCAGGAGTATGGTGGTTTTTGTTTAATTACTGTGATGTGTAATAAATAAAGCGTATGCTTTGAATTTAAATGTGTTTAAATGTGCCCGAACATCCGTCTGCCTTCAATGTGAAAATTAATTTGTTCTCTCAAATGGCAAAGCAGGATTTAATTTTTTTTTTTTTTCACAAAACACCAAACTGTAATTTTCCCAGTTTTCAGCTTTCAGTTTGCAGAGTTATCGCCTGACATATTTGAAATACAATTTTCAAAGCGTCTTTAAAAAAAATTATTTTAAGGCTCAAGGCAAACTAAATATGTTGGACTTGTAAGTGAATAATTGAATTTTTCTTCAAAAATTTAATGAGATTGGGGATGAGTTTATGTTTCCCTGGGCTGTGGATTGGTGACTTTGTAATGCTGTTGGACACTTGGGAAAATCTTTTTTTCCCCTCTCCTGTGACCCATAATTAATGCATATTCCTATAAATCCTGTCTCGTTGAGCAATTTACCTTGACTCACAGAATTCCAGTGTTTCATCTGTTTTAGCCAGGGGTGAGTCCAAGCAATAATCACTATTTTTAGTCCATTTTTTCCCAATGCAGCCCCTCCTGCGGAGCACCTTCCTCGGAAGATCCCAACCTCAGTGCGTGACTGAGGCTGGGAAGGGATTTGTGGGATGCTCGGAGTTTTGGAGGTAGGAATGGGAACAAGAACCCCTTTTTTCTGCTCCCTGCCTTCAGCTCCAAAGATTCCTGCAAAAGAAGCCCCCAAGGACGGGAGGAATTACAGACTTTGGTTTTCTCCCCTGCTCGCTGCTGCCTTCCAGGGCTCCCCAGCCCTGCCTGAGGCAGGGAGTTGCATTTCCCAGCCCACAGGTTTGAATTCCTCTTTGTGCAGCACAGGTAGAAGGGGAAGGTGACTTTGGGTGGCTGTTTCCTCTTGTTCCAGAGATGATCTCGGGGATGAGGCCGTGCCTGGCAGCGGGGCAGGGAACGTGTCCTGCTGCACGTCCCTGATCCCGCACCAACCATTCCGTGTTCCCGGTCACTCCTCGGGAGAAGGAGCACAATTCCCTGGCCTCACACAGCAAAGGAGGGAGCTGGAGCACCTGGAGGTGCTCAGGAGCTCCTGTTTCCTGAGAAGTTCACTCAGCCATGAAATGGAATGAGATAATGCTCAGGGAACAAGTGGGTTCAAGTGGGGCCGTTTGTCCTGCGGGGTCTCGTGGCCGGGCTTTTGTAAGACAAAGGATGGGGATGTTTGCCCAGGGATGGGCACAGGCTGCAGCTGCAGGGCAGGATCCCACAGGCTGTGTCATCCTGGCCTGGCACAGCGGGCCCTGACATCAGCATTCCCAGGAAAAGGGTGCAGATTTGGGAGGGAACAACCCCAGTTCCTGTGGAGCCTTTGGGAGTGCACCCAGTTCAGAGAGGATTTGGGGGAACGGATCCAGCTCTTCCTGACAGAGTGGGCACGGCAGAGGTTGATATTTGGAATATTGCTTCATTTTCTGACGTGGCCTCCGAGAAAGTTCCTGGCCAGCTCAGCCAGTGTTTCTGGGAATTGGGCAGTAAATCCAAGGTCTGTGTGCCTGGCTCCATCACATTCCCATTTGGGAATTCTCAGCACCCCTGTGGGATGGAGGCTGCTCCACCTCCCACCCCAGCTCCTCAGTTCTGTACTCCTTCCTCCTGCAGGAATAAGAGCGTGTGTGCATTGGCTCCAGAGCAGGCAGAGCCCTGCTCGTGCCAGGAAGGAAAAATTTCCTTTCCAGTGGCAGCCAGGGAAGGCATTTTTAGAGGATGAGAGCACATGGAATCTCTGGATGTGCTCTGGGATGCAGGATCAAAACCCACCCGTGTATGAATTGCACGTTAAATGTCAGGTGAGGTGTTGGATCTCTTCTTTCCTCCTGCACAGCACAGCCTGGATGGCACTTTTCAAAATAATGGGGATTATTGTGATTAATTATGATTATTGTGATTATTCATTAAGGGATGCATTAAGGATCCCTCTTCTGAACCAGCCCCTCATTAACCTGCACAAGTACACAACAAAAAAAGATGATTCTTCCTCTAAAAATCCTTTCCAGCCTTAATCCTGGAGTTAAAGATCAGATTTCCACAGGGAAAACTGGGGATTTTAAAGGGGAAAATTATTACTGCTGGGAAAAAAATGTCTTGGCTCCCGAATTCTCTGTGAGGTGCCCGCGTCCCCTTCAGCAGGCACAGCTGAGTGCTCGGTGTGTGCCTGCATTATCCACAGCTGCACGTCTGCTCTCTTCACAGGAGCCCCCCGTGCTCATGCTGCCTCCCAAGCTCCCGATTTCAGCTTTCTCTGCTCCCTTTCAACCCAAATCCTGGCAGCCAGAGGGGAGAAAGGCCAGAGCTGAATGAACACAGAGCGATTTCGGGTGCCAGGGCCAGCCAGCGGGGTTGGGGTGCTGCTGGGGACAGCTGCTGGCTGCTGTGACAGTAAAGGCTTGTTCCCCTGGCACTCCTGCAGCTGGTTTGGAACACAGCAAAATAGGGGACGTGGCGTTGGGGGCGGCTGGGTGAATGAAGATGAGCATCAATGATGGCCCTGCCCGCCTGGCATTCATGAATCGTCTTCCCCTGGAGGCCTGGAAGGCTCCAAAGCTCGCTCTGAAGTACCTCCTCTGAGTTATTTTTGCTCGGGGTTTTTGCACTGTTTTCTTTCTTCAAGTTGCTGGGTGAAAATAAAAGAAGAAATCGAGAAGTGAGCAGAAAAGGCAGCACAGGTGATGGTCCCCACAAAGGGATTCGTGGAGTCACGGAATATCTGAGCTGGGAGGGACACACAAAGATCCTCGAGTCACATTTGGGACAGAAATGATGTCATTTGGTGTCCTAATCAACTGGTTTATCACATGTTTTTCTTTCTAGCCTGAATCATCTTCCAGGAAAGCCAGGAAAGGCTTCCACTGCCTGTTATGTGAATTGAGTCCTTTTTAGTTTCACACATTTCTGCTGGTTTAGGCTTAAAATTTACAGCTTGTGCTGGTGGAAAGTGCTCCTGGCCCACGACGTGGCACCTCTCAGTGACCCTCGGCAATGAAAAGCGACCCAGCTCAGCATTCCCCTCCCAGCCCCAGTTATTCCTCCCTTTTTGTAAGCTTTAGCCTAAACCCTCCACTTTCCCGCAGTAATTTCCTCAATTATCCAGTTTGTTTTACAGACACCCCCTTTTAATGTGGAATTTGCTGTAAAAGACCCCACAAAGGAAACCATTAGGTCCCATCTATTTCAATTTTCCTCTCCAAACCTCGTGGTGGCCGATGCAGAGCTGCAGTATTCCAGTGGCCTTTAACAAACAGCTGATTTTTCCTTCCCTATACAATGCACCATTATGTGGCATTTTTTCTATTTTTTTTTTTCCTACGGAGAACAATGCGAGCAGCAGTGATGGGAAACTGGAAAAACAAAAGGGGCATTTAGAAGGGACTGGTTTAGAGGCTGGGAAGTGTTGAATAATGTTACACCTGATAGCAGATGCTTTCTCAGCGACCAGCACCGAGGTGTTTACTAAGGGGATACTCAATGTATGTTTACGCTCAAAAATGCTATTTATGAACTCCACACAGCCAGATGTTTTGATGGCTGTAAATTATTTAAAGTAAAAATCATGGTGGCATCACTAGCAGTGAATTTAGAGGGGATTTTAGGATGAAATCCTTCCCTGTGAGGGTGGAAGGGGCTGGGATGGAATTCCCAGAAAAGCTGTGGCTGCCCCTGGGTGTCCAAGGCCAGCTTGCATGGGGCTTGGAGCAACCTGGGACAGTGGAAGGTGCCTAAAATTGGAACTGGATGAGCTTTAAGGTCCTTCCCAACCCAAACCATGCCGTGATTCTATGAGGAAAACCTGAGGAATTGAACTTAAATGAACTTAAATTCCCCAGTGCAGGCAGGGTCACCTGGAGCAGGTGACACAGGAACATGTCCAGGTGGGTTTGGGATGTCTCCAGAGAGGGAGATCCCCACCCTCCCTGTTCCACGGCCCTGCCACCTCCATGCAAACCAGTTTTTCTGTAAATTTAGGTGGAATTTGTTGTGTTAATCTGTCCTGAGCTCAGCTGATCCAAGCACGGTGCTGACAACTCCAGGGCTGTGGATTCAATGTGAGTCGTTCACTGAAGGGACTCGATCATCCTTGGGGATCCCTTCCAAACCAGAATATTCTGCAATTTGGATTCTGATTTACCTCAGGGTATCTCTCCTCATCCTGTCACTGAGCACCACCGAACAGAGCCCGGCATCATCCCCTAAAACCCCTTGGAAATATCCGGATCCACCGGATCGCCTCTTGCCTTCCCTCCTCCAGCCGGCCCCGGCTCCCACAGCCCCATCAGAGATGCTCCAGCCCTCTCACACCTCCACAACCACGCCGACCGCTTACTTTATTTTATTTTTAAATAAAATTTTGCATTTTCTCGCCAGTTCACAGAGAATTCTCCCTGTTTTCCCCCTCCCCGCCGTGTCCCCTCACGTCCCGCTCTGCCGGGCCACACATGCTCGCTGTGCCCGACACGGCAGCCCTGCTATGAAGAGCATTCTGTCCGTTTCTCTCAATTTCTATCAGTTTCTCCCTATTTCTGCCAGTTTCTCCCTATTTCTGCTCGTTTTCTCCCCGTTTTACCCCATTTCTGCCTGTTTTGCCCCTTTTTTCCCCGTTTTCTCCCCCTCCCTGCCGTGTCCCCTCACGTCCCGCCCCGCCGGGCCGCACACCCTCGCCGTGCCCGACACTGCAGCCCCGCTTTGAAGAGCATTCTGTCAGTTTCTCTCAATTTCTATCAGTTTCTCCCCATTTCTGCCCGTTTTCCGCCCGTTTTACCCCATTTCTGCCAGTTTTGCCCGGTTTTCTCCCCCTCCCCGCCGTGTCCCCGCACGTCCCACCCCGCCGGGCCGCACACGCTCGCTGTGCCCGACACGGCGGCCCCGCTTTGAAGATCATTCTGTCAGTTTCTCTTAATTTCTATCAGTTTCTCTCAATTTCTCCCCATTTCTGCCCCTTTTCCGCCCGTTTTACCTAATTTCTGCCTGTTTTGCCCCGTTTCTCCCTGTTTTCTCCCCCTCCCCGCCGTGTCCCCTCACGTCCCGCCCCGCCGGGCCGCACACCCTCGCCGTGCCCGACACGGCGCCGCCGCTTTGCAGCGCATTTCCCCCGTTTTCCGCCCGCTTTTCCCCATTTCTGCCCGTTTTCCCCCAATTTTTTCTCCCGTCCCCGCCGTGTCCCCTCACGGCCCGCCCCGCCGGGCCGCACATGCTCGCTGTGCCCGACATGGCGGCTCCCAGCGCGGGGCTGCGCCAGCGCCGCCCGGGCCGGGCCGGAGCCCCCGATGGAGCTCCCGGAGCGGCCCCCGCTGCATCCCCCGAGCCCGGGCTCGCTACCGCGGCCCCGCCGCTCTCCCCGGGCACCTTCTGGCTGACCCGCATCGTGCTGCTGCGCTCCATTGCCTTCCTGTACTGTGAGTGCCGGGCGGGCGCTGATCCCCCCGCGGGGTCCCCGAGTGCTGCCCGGGGAGCGGCTGGAGCTGAGCCAGGGAGGGCTGCGGGAGAGCAGGGAGAGGATTTCCCATCCCCCGAGGGTGGTGGGGCACTGAGCAGGCTCCCCAGGGAAGGAGCACATTCCCAAAGCTGCCAGAGGAGCCCTTGGACACCGCTGCCAAGCACGGGGTGACATCCTTGGGCATGTCCCGTACAGGAATAGCGGATCCTCGCAGGACCCTCCCGCTTCAGAATAGTCTATGATTTTATGATCGTTGTGGGTCCTCTCCAGCTCTGCCTATGCCGTGATTCTCTTCTTTCCCAGTCGCACTTTCCTGATGGACAGGGCATGGCTGGATGGGGTTGGTGATGCTGGAAGCTGGTGGAGCTGGAAGGAGAACTCTGCTCACACCACGAGGCTGGTACCTCTCACCAGAGCTGTTCATCCTTTCCCCTGAAGTTGCAAGCTCACAATGCAAGAGAGAAACTCTTTGTCTTGTGCAGCAGCAGGACTGCAGGGACAGATGCCATCCCTGGGTGCCAACACCACCAAGAGCCAGGACCTAGAGTCAACATGACCTTAAAATATTCCACAGTGAAAGCAGTTTCCAGCCTCTGCCGTGCTCGTTTGTCTCTCGCTTTGGCACTGAGAGCTGTGCTCAGAGCCCACTGGTGCTCTGCTTAAAAATATTTACAGTGAAACCGAAACTGACAAGTAACACACTACGGTACAAATTCTAAACTTGCCCCAGATTTGTCCACAGAATCGTTAGAATTTGTAGCCTGCCAGCCTGCTTAGATTATTTTGCATCAAAACCATGCAGAAGTTGTAGTTTCGTATGGCTTTGACACGTGCTCTGGTTCTAGTTTGGTTTCAGCTCTCGGTGAAATGCGAGGTTATGACTCTTTCAGTCAAAATGAAAGCGATTCCGATATTCCCCCGTGTGTAAATCCAGGCTGCTGAGTTTCCCGTGGCTCGGTTTGCAGTTTCCTTATGAAAAACTGATTAGTGCTCTCTGCTGTGCCTTCGGTGGAGGCCGCTGCTGCCCGGGGTGGCTTTGGGGTGATAAATGTGCCACACCTGGGAGCAGAGGGGGTGCGGGGGTGGGAAGGGAGCTGGGGCTGCCTGCAGAGGTGGGAATCGGTGGAAATCAAAGGGGTGGGACCTCGTGGTGAGTGGGACACCTGGGCCAACGAGGTGGGGAACAAGGATGTGATTGGGGGTCAGGTGAGTTACAGGTGGAAGTGATTGAAACTGATGGGCTGCAGCAGAGAAGGAGGCTGGCAGGGGCTGAGCCAGAGGGTGAAGCTGAGCGTGCAGGTTGGTGAGTAAATGTGGGGTGCTAAAAAAGAGGGAGAATTCTTTGTGGTGGTTTTTCCAGCAGGAGAAAGCATTGGGAATGGCTGAAAGTTGGGAGGAGACTCCAAAATGCCTCTGTAGTGTGGAGTAAGGAAACCTTTTGGAGGGTGGGGTGGCAGAGGGAGAGTTTGGGGTACTGAAGCTGGAAGGAGCAGGGCAGGAGAATGTTTGTGTCCCTTGTTAAGGGAAGAGGTGGAGGAGAGGAAAAGTTCACCTGCTTGTTGTGCAACTTGTGCTTGGCTGCACTCGGGCCCAGGGGAGTTCTGCTGGTTTGGGGTGAGCCAAATGAGCCAAGCCAGGAGCCTAGGCCTGGTTTGAGCCAGGTCAGATCCCTGCAGGCAGCTGTGCTGAGGCTGGCAGTGCGGGAGAGGTGCCCCACAAGGATTTGTGGGGTGGAAAGTGCTCGTTGTGTGTGAGCTGGAGAGGTTGTGAGCAGGCAGATTCCCCCTTGATGCTCCAGTGGGAAGGAGGGTTTGCCCTTTGATCTCTTTGGAGTGCCTGGCTTTGGAAACAGCAGAAAACAATTCCGTGCCTCTGTGCCAAGCTGCTCTTGCAGGTTTTTTCTGGAGATGGAAGCATTTACTGTGACAGCTGATTTTTCTCCCAGACGTGGCGATTCCGCGCGCGCCGAGGCTCAGACTCGCTGAGGAGACGGTTGATGCCGTTGTGACAGTTTGACATTCCTCAGCCGTGGGATGTTTTCCCCCCTTCTTTCATTTCACCCTTTTATGTGTAACCCTTTCCTTTCGGGGGGGATTTGTGCTAAGGTGTCAGGGAATGTGGTCAGGGCTCAGCTCTGGGAGCTGAGGGATTGTTCCACTCCTGGGTGGGAGAGTGAGGAACCTTGAGGATGAGGTGGAGAGAAACTCGATTTGGGGTGTGCAGTGACCCCAAAGTGTGCTCTGAGGGCTTGTCACCTCCTTCCTGCACCCACCCCATTCCCAAGGGGGTGTTCACTGCCTGCTGCAGGTACGGGAGATGTTTTCCCAAGGATCTTCCTGCGTGGAAGGAGGACAGGCAGAGCAAGGCAGGTGTGGAGTGTCCTTCTGTGTGCCCTCCCTTCTCCCCCTTTGCTTGTAACAACTCTGCCCTTCTTTTTTTGTGTCTTTTGAAGGGGTTTTCCAGAAGCAGCCCGAGCCTGGGAAGTCCCTGGCAAAGCAGCTGCTGAGTGAGAGGCAGGTTGGAGATTGGAGAAGATCTGAGGATTTGGAGAGGTCAGAGAGCAACCCCACCTGCTGCTGGCAGGGGTGGGAGGGCAGGGAAAGTGCATCCAGCTGAAGGGGCTCTGTGAGGTTTGGTCCTTGCAGCATTGTCCCGTCCCTCTCTCCCTTGGAAATGGTCTCTGTGTGTTTCCTGGTGGCTCCTGCACGTCCTGGAAGGCCACACTGAGGTCACCCCAAAGCTTCTCTCCAGGTGAACAATCTCTCCTGGCTGCTCCATCCCTCTGCTCATCCTGGTGCCTCCTCTGGACTCTCTCCAGGGTCCTCCCTGTGCTGGGGCAGCTCTGCAGGTGGGGTCTCACCCAAGCAGGGCAGAGGTTTGGCCAGATGTCACTTGGAGATTTGCAGCTTTTCCATCCTGGTCTTGCCCTGTGTGTGTTCCCTGTGACAGGGATCAGTGTTTTGGCAATCCAGAAATATTTTGAGGTCTTGTTGGAAGGGCTCTTACAGGTAAATAGCTGGTCCCAAAGCTCTCGACAACAAATGTGCATTTTTTTGCTCCCTTCACCCTCCTTCTAAATCATTTTTACGTGCTCTTTTTGGGTGATTACCATCATCAGATTCCAGCTGTAGAAATCTCAGTAATTAGATACCACCCTCCCCAATCTCAGCCAGGCTCTGTGGAGAGCTTTGAAATAAAAGCTATTATTTAAATCCAGTTTATCTTCCTTCTCCTTATGTATTGTTTAATAGTATTTTCTTTCCCCAGCGCCAGAGCTACGGGAGGTTCAGGCTCCTTCTTCCTAAATCTGAAATCCAAAGCCCTCTCGGGGGGTTTGGCTTCCTGTAGGCTCCTGGCTCTCCCCGGTGTCCTTCCTCCTCTCTTTCTCTGCCATCTCCCCTGCTTTCTCTTCCCTCAGCTTTATTCAAAGGCTCCCAGTAGCTCTCAGCCTGCCTGCTCAGGATTAGAGAACATCTTCAGACACTTTTGCTGCCCTGAGAGGTTTTATTGCAGCTCGGTGCTCCTTGGCAGGGCTGTGCAGCACCAGCAGAGCATCACCCTGGGTGCTCTGAGCAGCTGCATCCCCCTGGAATGGGAATAAAAAATAACAAAGGTGGAGAAGGGAATCTCTCTCCCTGTCCTCTCCTTGCCCAAAGCCCCTCTGGAGCAGAGGGATCTTCCCAGGGCATCCTCCAGCTGCAGGCTGGGGTGGTTTTTGCAGAGCCAAAGGGAAGCTTTTTCTATTTCCACAGCTTTTCAAACAAGGAGGCAGCAGAGAGATAAAACTTAAAAACCCCTGAGCAACCACCCCAAAGTCTTCTGCTTGGCCGTGAAAGGCAAAAAAGGTGTAAAAACCAGAGCACTTTGTTGTGTGTTTTTGTGGGTGTTTGGCTTCACCCTTTTGCTCAGTGCTGTGGTGTTGTGCTTCTGTGTTGCAAAACTTTGCAGGGGAATTCATCAATTGAAAACTTATTTGATTCATTTCTCTGGTAATAAAATACCAGGAATATTCTGCTCTTTCTTCTCTCCAGCAGTGCAAGCTCAGCTTGCAGCATCCAGCTCAGGGCCTGTTCAAATGCCTCGCTGGGTCAAAGGGGCACTTGATAAACTGCTCCAGGCAGAGTTTTTGTGTGTGTGCAAAATGTAGTTTGGTTTTCAGGCAAAGCTCTGTGCTCTTGGTTCAGTTCTTCTTGTGGTTAGGGCATCAAGGAAAAGTTAAGACTTCTTTTAACAAGAAGGGGGGGGAAGACAGAAAAAGCCATATGACCGGAAAGTTTTGGATTTCACATCTTTAAATCTTTCCTGAGCATGAAAAATGGGATTCTCTCATTCTCCCACCATGACAGGCTGAGCCTGGACTGAGGGAAAGGAGCTGAGGTGCCAGGGAAATCTGGATGGAGCGAATCCCTTGGATGGGGACGCTTGGGTGGTGGTTATTGGTACCATGTGGGGTTGAACACGCTGGGTTTGGGGGGAGAGGGGAGGCTGGGAGGGGAAGGAGAAGGTGGAGAGGGGGGGAGTTAATGGAAAAGTACAGTGAAGCACCTTCCGAGGTGAGGATAAGTAGGGAAGGTCTATTAGCAGCCCTGGTAATTTGCATGTATTATGTAAAGCTCAGCTGGCAGCAGGGAGAGCTCCCATGTGAGCTGTCAGAGGCTCTGCAGTGGGAGGCAGCCCCGGAGCTGCTCCGTTCCCTCCACCTGCACAGCCCCAGGAATGGCACCTCCAGGTGGAGCAGGGCACTCCCACGTCCTGGAATTGTCCGTGAGGAGCACGGGCAGTGAGCTCTGGAGGGTGCAGAATCCCAGGGAAAAGCTCCAGGAGCAAGGGGAGGTGGGTCAGTGTGCCCCAAGCCCAGCAGGGTGTGGTGCTGCCAGTCAGTGCCCACAGTGGAAGCAAAGTTGTTTGAGCTGGAGGATGCAGGGTGAAAAATCCCCAAACACGAGGCCACAGGGAGAGAGAGAGGTTCCAGAATAAGGATTAAGGAAGAGGAAGGAGCACAGGCTTTGGGGGAGAAGGGGCTTTTTTACCCCCTGAGCAAGCCACGGTCGAAGGGAAGGTTCCTGGAGAAGGCAGCAGGGTCTGTTACACTGAATTTAAGGCTCCAGTGTCTCTGGGCTTCAGGGAGAGGAAGCAATGACAAGCTGATAAATAACTTCCCTTTTTCCCTCCTGGATCTGGGCATCTCCTGCGCTGCTGAAATCCTCTGCAGTCTCTGTCTTTGGTTTCAGCTCTTCCCGTGCCCAGCAGCACAGGAGCTGCTGCCCGAGGGGGAAACCTCGGGAGATGGAGCAGGGATGGCTGGAGGTGGGAGCTGAGCCCATCGCAGAGATGCTGGGGATGGGTGGAGAGGGAGCCTGGAGCGATCCGAGACTGAGCGTGGGGAGTGTCCAGGAGAGGGAGCTGGATCCGGGCTGGAGCTCTGGGAATGCCAGCATCACCTGGCCGGGCGTGGATCAAACCCAGGTGGAACGCTGGGGTTTGCTTTGGGCGAGGTGAATCCTCCCAAAATCAGGGCTGGTGCTGCTGGGTTTTCATCGTGGCTGCTGCTGTGGGAAATGGATGTCCTGGGAGAAAACCCCTTTGGAGCCCGAGCTGGGCCACCCCAAGTGTGCATTTCATGGCAGCTCCAACCCATTTTTTGCTGCCTGTAGGCTCAGAGAGGCTGAGCAGGATTTTGTCCATCCAATGTGCACTTTGCTGGAATTGCTGGTGTTTGTTTTTCCTAATTTACCCTTTCCGTGTTTGTCTCGTGCACGGCGCAGGGGTCTAATTTGGACTTTTTTAGGCAAAAACCTGCTCAGCATTTATGGGTTGGGGCAGCAATTCTGGAGCGTTTAGAGGTGAATTTGATTAGCACTTTTAGAAAACTGTGCAGCAAATTGCAGTGCTAATCACGGGAAATCAAGCCACGGAGTTTTAAGGCAGAACTGGCTTTCAGTTGGCTTTTTTAGGGCCAAAAATGAAAATATTAAGCTGTCTAAAGCTCAGAAGAATTTTATTTCTGCTAGTTTCATGTCAGGCTTTCTGATGACACAGTTGTGCTGAGCTGAGTGTTGGGAGAAAAACATGGCTAAACCAGAAAACACTTAATTTGTGTCCCAGAACTGATCCTGTGGTGTTTGAATCAGCTTTCCTCATGTCTCTCCTTATCCATAATTGAGTAAAATAATTGAAGAAAAATGTCTTTTATTTGTAAAATCATTCACTGTGTAGAAAAGATGGATGGGAAGAGACACAACCCATTAACTCCCAACTTTATTGTGCCATCCCTGGGGTCCAGGATCTTCTGGAATCAAAGGGAACCCTCCCAGTGACCTCTGCTGTGTGCTGCTGATGACTTTTAGTGGTTTTTAAATGAGAATAAAACCCATGGCTGTGCGCAGAGAGCTGGGGGAGCGTTAAGTGGATTAAGTGGAACCCACTGGAGACCTTTGTCTGGGGAATGGGACTTTCAGTCGGATTCCCTGGGGCTGCAGACTTTGGGTTGCTGCTGCAGACTTCAAAGAAATGGGAATTTGGGCTCTGATTTCACACAGCCTCTCCCCCAGCGCTCCCAGTGAGAGACACCAGATGAACACCAGGGTTGTTGTTTGCAGAATGCCAGCATTGAGATAAGGAAGGAAACAGATTTGATCATTAACCGAGGAAGATTGGGGAGGGGAACAAATTGGCTTTTTCCAGGAGCTCTGGTGCTGCTGCCCGTGACGTGGCTGGTGTTTGGGTAATGTTTGAAGGATGGGTAAATGAGTGGATGCAGCCTAATCAGGAAATGTTGGCCTTCCTCATTTTTTTTTTTCTCTCTGAGACATGGAGATTACTGGAGTTACAAACTGCAAATTGGTAACTGCAGGAGATGCCTAAAATATGAGATAATGCCTAAAAACTGCCCAACTTTCTCTGTAGGACATCAAATGCTAGGTCTATGAGCTGTAATTAAATTGCTGATGTGCTGTTAAAAAAAGCAGCTGGCTGCTCTAAGAGTGTCCAGGGCTGGAGCAGAACTATAAATGGGACAGCTGTAAGGACATGGAAAAGTGGGAATTGAAGGGGTGGGAAAATGGTAAGATTTTGGATTTCCAACTTCCCAGGGTGTGAGAGGATGCAGAGGGTCAGAGCTGCTGTTCTGGGCAGTTGTGGGGTGAGCCATGAACTCAAAGAATTGAGGGTGCTTTGAGCAGCTCTGGGATCCTCAGCACAGGAAGGAATTGGAGCAATCCAGGGCTGGAGCCAGGCTGGCAGAGCTGGGGGGGCTCACCTGGAGAAGGGAAAGCTCCAGGGAGAGCCCAGAGCCCTGCCAGGGCATAAAGGGGCTCCAGGAGAGCCTGAGAGGGACTGGGGACAAGGATGGAGGGACAGGACACAGGGAATGGCTTCACATTAACAGAGATTAAGATTAGGTGGGATTTTGGGAAGGAATTCTTCCCTGTGAGGGTGGGAGGGGCTGGGATGGAATTCCCAGAGCAGCTGTGGCTGCCCCTGGATCCCTGGGAGTGTCCCAGGCCAGGCTGGACAGGGCTGGGAGCACCCTGGGATGGTGGAAGTGTCCCTGCCATGGCAGGGGTGGAATGGGAGAATCTCTAAGGTCCCTTCCCACCCAAACCATCCTGGGATTCTATGAACACCTCATTAATGGTGTAGATGAGTCTAAGCTGTCTCATTAACAATATTTTGTTCTATGAAATGTTTTCAATACAAGGAAAAGATTCTGGTGCTTGATAGGTACCCTGGTAACGTTGCATGAAGCTGGAGATCTCCTCCAAAGCCAGGATGGGATTTATAGAATTCCTTTGCCTTCTCCATTGAGGTTCATAGAAACCACAGAATCCTGGACTGGTTTGGGTTGGGAGGGACCTTAAAGATCCTCCAGGTGCAACCCAGGGAACCTTTTGTTGGGCTCTGTAGTGACTGTGTTGGATTTTAATGGACATAAGGATTTGGGAATAAATTCCTTCCAAGAATGACCTCTGGATTCCAATCCTCTCCCTCACCCTGGCTGATTCCTCACACATTTTTCCCTCTCCTTGTTCCCCTGCAGTCGTGGCCTTCCTGGTGGCCTTTCAGCAGAACAAGCAGCTGATAGGAGAGAAGGGGCTGCTCCCCTGCAAGCTCTACCTGCAGGAGGTCAAGAAATACTTCAAGGGGAACATCGGCCTGGATGCCCTGAGCTATGCCCCCACTCTCATCTGGTTCCTGGACTGGTCTGCCATGGACAGCACCTTGGATTGCCTGGCCCTGGCTGGCCTGGCAGTGGCAGCCTTTGTGCTGCTGACTGGCTGTGCCAACATGGTCCTCATGGCCCTGCTGTGGCTGCTCTACCTCTCCCTGGTCAACGTTGGACAGATCTGGTGGGTTCTCAGTCCCTCTGCTCTGCTTTTCCCTCATGCTCTTTGTGGTACAATTTGATTTTTCCTGGTGCAGTTTGGATTTCCAGTCCAGTTTGTGATTGCTCCTCACCAGATTATCCATGTAGGAATGTGAGATAAGGACAGCACCTGGCAGGGATGATTTATGGACACAAATGTTTGATGGCAATGTCCCAGCTCTGTCTCACTGGGATATCTGTCCTGAGTTCTCCTCTGTTCATTGGTGCAGGGTGGGATTTGATGAACGGCCTTCCATGGCCTTCCATGGCCTTCCATGGCCTTCCATGGCCTTCCATGGCCTTCCATGGCCTTCCATGGCCTTCCATGGCCTTCCATGGCCTTCCATGGCCTTCCATGGCCTTCCATGGCCTTCCATGGCCTTCCATGGCCTTCCATGGCCTTCCATGGCCTTCCATGGCCTTCCATGGCCTTCCATGGCCTTCCATGCTGTGTTATCCCAGCTGTGCAGTGCTTCCCTCAGTCGTTGCTTTTAGGGTGGTTTCTGAGCTCTGCCCAGGAGAGAGCTGCAGTTCTGTGTTTCAGACTGAGCACAGAGAGTTTGTGGGGAGAAAGGAGGAACCCTGACTCCTGTAAATCAGCCTGCTGCAGGGGAGGGCTGTGGTGCTCACATAAAGGGTTTGGCTGGTCCTTGCTCTTGTTCGGGCCCCAAATGTGCTGTTTGAAAGAGGATGTGCCCTGAAAACCCCAAATCTCATCAGGTCCCCTCCTGAGGTGCCTCTCTGCCTGCAGCTGAGCTCGTGTGGAGGGAGAAGCTTCTGCCATCAGGAGGTGCCCAGGGAGATTCTTCTGAAATGTTCTGGCTTTACAACAGGACACCTTTTCCACAGATGGGCTCAGTGGGTTTGATTTAAGGTTTTGCATGTGCTGCCCCATTCATTGCCATCCTACTCCAGCTGGAATGTAAGTGGGTGAAGGAGAGCAGCCTCTGAAAAGCTCCATTCTCTGAGCTCTTAACTCAGCACCAACTGAAAGCTGTCAGACCAAGCCACAGAGCTGGGCAAATAACTCAGTGGATGCTTTTACATTGCCTCTTTCCAAATTATTCCAGGGTTTCTTGTCTCTTTTCTAGATGTTTTAATGTCAAAGGGCAGGAATTCAGGGATCCTCCTGCTTTGGCTTCCAGGGGTACAGGAGCAAAACCTGGCTGTGATCGTCCTTCACTCCTTCCTCTTTGTGTTTCTGTTTGGAGGGGAGAAAAAAAATCCCAACAGCCTCCCCCTGAAGCTGCCAAGGTTTTGAGGCTGAGCTCTGGAGCTGCAGTGACTCCAGGGCTGGAGGTTTGATCTCTTAATTCCTGGAGCAGTGGGATAATTAATACAGGCTCTCTTCATTAGTGCCCGCAGCTCTCTGGAGTGCTCCCTGTGCTGGTGCTGTGGCTGTAGAGCTCTTGTAGTTTTATTTTTTTTAAAAACCCACCTGGAATGTGTTTTTTTTTCACGTCTTTGGGCAGTGGGTGCTGTGCTGCTCCTCTGCTCCCACTTTTTCTGCTTGGGGGGTGCTGGCTCCTCTGACAGTCCTGCAGGACTCCTGAGGTTTTCCCAAAATAATTCCAGCTGTGCCTGGTGAGCTCTGAGTGGCTGTTTGGGCACCTTTTTTAAGGAAGAGGCAAAGGGTGGGGGGTACAGAGAGGAGCCTGGCCCTCTCCTCACCAGCCCTTCTCCAAATCCCAGTTCCTGAGCAGGAGGAAGCTCAGGGATCAGTGCTGGGGTCCCCTCCAGCCCCAGGACAATGATCCTGGCAGGAATGCACCTGGTTGTGCTTGAAAGGAATTGATTCCTGATAATTGAGATAAGTCTGGATTTATTTTTTTGCTCCTTGAGATTTGGTGGATGAAGTTTAGCCTGGTGTACAACAACAACACACCAAGGGAGAAAGGATAAGAGAAAAGGGGGGATTAGAGGTGTTCCCTCAGCTGCTTTTCCTCTTAATTTCAGTGTTGACCAGGAAATGAGGTGGTTTTTGGGAAGGGCTGAGGGAGAAGACTCCAAGCAGCCCAGCTCATTTTCCATCAGATCCTCTGGAATGGGTCAAAGCCAGATTATTCCTGTGCTGCCTGCAGTGGGAGATGATGGAATTCCCTGGACAGAGGGATGCTGGCTGCTTCCAGCACAGGGAGACACAGGGAAAGAGCAAAGCAGGGCTCACTCAATGCCCCCTGTCCTTCAGGAGCTGTGCTGGTGCAAAGGGAGGAGCTCAGAGTACCCAAAATCTGCAGTATTGGCCCTAAAACCAAGGCTGGCTTTAAAACCAAGGCTGGCTTTCAAACTCCTCCTCACACTGGTTTTAGGTGGGGTTAGATGGTGCAGTGATTGTCTTGCTCCCAGTTTGGGGCAGGTTGAGAGCTTTTGGTGGGTTCTGTTGCTTTTCCAAAGGACCTGCAGAGAGCACAGCTCTCCTGGAGTGGGAAGGACAATGCCTGGCATTCCTGGAGTGATGAGGCAGCTCAGCAGAGAGGTCTCTGAAATGAGCAGGAAATTCCTCCTGTGGCCCAAATATTTAAAAAAAAATCCTTTGTGGCTCAAAATAAAAACATTATTTTGATTTTTTTGTCCAACCCTGCTGTCCCTCTTCACTGGCCAGCCTGGGCTGCTGTGAGCCACCCCCATGGGCTCTCCCCATCCTCCAGAATCCTCTGCTGAGCCTCCCTGGGAAGCCCCTCCAGGGGACACCCAGCAGGATTAGAGCTCTCTTCTCTAGGCCAGAGAGGGACAATTTATTCCTTTTATCGCCCTTTTGCCTATTTTAATTTTAAATGTCCCTATTTGTTTTGGGCTGCTGGAGGAGCAGCTCTTTCAACTGCTGCCCAGCTGGCTTGGGCTCAGCCCGGGGAAGCTTCAGAAGAGCAAAGTGTGGCCTTTGAAGGGCAGGACACGTTCCCTGCCTGCCCTGGCCCCACCTGGCAGCTGGGGAATGTCCACGAGCCTGGGGACAGCACAGCTGAGGGCTTGGAGGGTCTCAAACCCCTCAAAAAACTGTTCCTCTGAGCTGTCTGCAGGATAAGGAGGATTTGGGCAGCCTAAAATCCCAAGAACCAGGCCCAGCTTCTGGCCCTTGGCTTTGCCAGGTCCTTGACTCTCAACAGCCTGAAGCAAGATGCACTTTGATTCTCAAAATGAAGTGACCTCGCAGAGAAATGGATTTATTTTGGTGCCTGGGAAGCGTGGGGTTGAGATTGCCAGTGCTTTCCACCTTGAAATGTGCTGGGTTTTGTCATTCTGGGTTTCCCAAAGCAGCTGTGGGTCTGGGCAGGCTAAACCTGGATGTGTTTGGGGTCAAGGCCACCCGTGTGATGGTGTCACGCTTCCATCAGAAGCTCAGTGTGTCTGCCTTAAAATACTGGATTTTTTTTTCTTTTTTCCCCCATCTGCCACTTTGAACTTTTTCCTTTTGAAGTAGGAGACTGTCAAGAAGTTCAAAATCTGTCAAGGCAGAGGAATATTTAATATCTGACCTGTTGGGTGAAGTGCTGAATCATTATGTTCATTTTAACCTTGATTATTCCTGCCATTTCTGCAGTAGTAAAATAGGAGTAAAGTGACACTAGTCAGTTTGAGTTGAGTAGAAGTTGTTTAAAAGATTTTTGTGGCAATTCCTCATAGTCCAACATCCATTTTGCAGCCTGCAAATCCAGCTTGTGCACAGGTCCCACACAAATGGCTTTGCCTTTCTTCCCACTTCCTCCCTCCTGAATATTCCTATCATGGGTTTTCATCCATTTATACAAAAATATGGGAAAAGCTTGGTTGGTTTAATCAAAATCCTCACTGCAGGTGACCCCAGGCAGCCTCCATTTGTGGTGTCACTCCCTGTGGGATTGTGTTTGTGGGGATGAGCAGGACAAGCTCTGTGGGAGAGGCTTCCAGCAGGAATTAAATCAGTTTTTGTACCAGAATCACTAATGCACTTCTGAAATGACTGAGTAATTCTGGGATAAATTCACTTTTATCCCCCAGTAAGGTGTCTCCAGAGAGCTATTACATTTTCTTATAGAAACAAACTTTTCAGCTACTCTGCCACTGATCTCCTGTTTCTTCTCCTGTTGTTTCCTCCCTTCCAGCATTTCCAACTGGCATCTGAAAACCTTTCCTTCCCCTGGGTTATTGTGTTCCCAGAGCTCACTGCCCATTGTCAGACAGCACAGATTAAAAAAAGAAAAAAACCAGCTGGAATAGTGGGATTTTAAATCCTCTTGCCTTTATTTTCTTTCTAGATTCTGGTTGAGTTACAGGAGCTCAAGGGGATAAGTTAAACAAGGCAATAAATAAAATGTTACAGCACGAGGTGGCTGCAAGGTTCTTTTTAGTGGGGTCTTCCCTTGTGGAAAAGGTGGTGCAGGGATTTTGGGGCCAAGAAAGGAGCAGGCAGGGATTTTGGGGCCAGAGGAAGGAGCAGGCAGGGATTTTGGGGCCAGAGGAAGGAGCAGGCAGGGATTTGGGGGCCAGGGAAGGAGCAGGCAGGGATTTGGGGGCCAGACAAGGACCAGGCAGCACCTTTTTATCCTGCAAGCAATATGAAATGTGCCCTTTGAAGCCCAAAAAATCAGTTTCTGCCCCCAAGTTCCTGGTGGTTTTTCACCTTTAGCTGCTGGCAGAGGGCAGTTTCACATTAAAGGACATTTTGGAAGGCCAAGTGTGCAGCAGGTTGGGCAGGTTGGGCTCTGAGGCAGGTGCTTTAATTGCAATTAAATGAGTGTCCTCAGGAGTTCATCTGCAGCAGAGAAAGGGGAAGGGCTGGAGTGTGGTGGAGGGTTTGTGGGGTTTATTCCAATTAAAAAGCACTTGAGCCATGCAGGGTTTAATCAGGGTAGGCTGAAGGCTGGGTCAGGCTGAGCTCCAGTGGGGCTCAGGAGATGCTCAGGGAGTGTTTTCCCTTTCCAGGAGTGGCTGAGTGGCCATTAAATGAACCTCTTCCAGTGCTTTTTCCTCTTATTTTCTACACCTTTGGCTTCTGAGGCTTCAGGTGCTTTGTCCAGAGTGATCCAGCCCAGTAAAGGTTGGAGACAGGTCTTTGAGTTTGTTACTGCAGGTTGGAAAGCAGCCAGGGTGTGAATCAGGGCTGCATTTGGAAAAACATTCCCATTTTTAAGCACTTTTATTTGTGACCCTTTGATGGTGAGGGCACAAGAGCGTGGATAGGATCATCCTGGAGTGGTTTGGGGTGGAAGGGAATTTAAGGATGATCCCATTCTGCCCCTATCCCAGCTCCACCCCTCTGCCCATCCTGGGCTTTCCTCTTGGAAAATCCCCCTTGGAGCTCCCAGCAGCCCAAGGCAGCAGGAATCAGTGGATTTTTAAGCACTTTGGATAATTCAGGGTTTATTTTGGGTGTTTTTTTTTTCAGACCCTGAAAAATCAGGAGCTGTGAGGAAAGGAATGGCAACCTGGGTGTCCTGGGTTTTATCAGGACACGTGGGGAGTTCTCAGGGATCACTGCACAGGCAGGAATGGATGTGGCAGCTGTGCTTGACAGGGTGACCTTGGCAGGGGCTTCCCATCAGTCTCCATCCAGCTTTATCATGTCTGGAAGTGATACAGGCTTGTACTGAGGGGCTGTAATTCTTAACTGAGACCAGCTTTCCCTTCAGGTTGGAAGTGGAAGCAGAAATTCCTGTTGTGCCTGAATTCACTGTCTAGTTTTGTGTATTAAAAAGAAATATCTTTAGATGATTTGGTTAAATCTTATTAACCAAATCACCTTGGTGCCTTTGCTAAATTGGAGGTTTTCAGAGCCTTGTGAACAGAACCCTTTTTTCAACCTGGCTTTATTTTCCCAGCTTTCCAAAACACCCCAAAAACAACACCTAGAGAAGTCAGAATATCTTATTCCTTAATCAGGCCTTGGCAGGGAAGCTCAGGAATTTCTTTGTTATCTCAGCCTCGCATCCCTTGTGCTCCGAGCTGCCCTCCCTCTGTCCCCAGCAAGAAAAGATGATCTCTGCAAACATCAAGCCAGAGTTGCAGGATCTCAGGGGGTCATCCTTCCTGCCCAGGAAGCTGCTTTTTGGCACTTCCTCCCCGCCCAGAAGAGAGGGAATGGATCGGTTTCAAAGAATGCTGCGAGCAGCCCTGAGCGCTGGGGATGACACATTAATGAAAACAAAGATTAATTCCATGTGACACCGCTGCCTCGCAGCACAACTGGGAGCTAATGAAGCTAATGAGAACCAGATTTGGGGTGAGAGATGAAAATCGAATCGTGGCTGATGGCAGAAATGAATCACTGAATGTTTTCCCCCCTCCCAGCATGGGGGAGCTTTCCCCTGCTCGCCCTGGGTTGGGGTTGGGGTGGGAGCAGTCCTTGAGAGGTGCCAGTGGGGTTTGGAGTGGGTGGGCAGCAGGAGCTGGTCCATGGCTGGATTGGTGCTGCAGAGCTGGGATTTGGGAGGTTTCTTGTCCAGGTGGCACTGGGCAGTCCCAGCCTGCAGAGTGCTGGGCAGCAGGGGCCAGCCCCAGAGAGATCCATTAATGCAATTAAAATTATGCAATATTTATAATGCATAAATGCATTGAATATATACAAAACCTATATAAAATATGGTATTACATATGCAATATATATGCAGTTATATTGCATATCTATTATATGCAATGTAAATGCATATATTTATATGCATTTATTAAAAAATGCAATTTACTGCAATGAAAGGATTCCTCTTTTAATCAAGCAGTTACTGACATCCTGTTTTCCTGGGATTTTACCTGCAGCTGGTAGCAGCAGGATCCCAGGAGGTGATTCCCACTTGCTCTGGGTCCAGGCTGCTGCTGATCCCGAGGTTTTCCATCCGTGTCCAGCTGTGCTCCTGCTGCTGGGGCTCACCCAGCCCAGGGATGCTCAGCCTGAGCTCTGTTCCTGTTTCCCCCTTCCCTGAGCTCAGTGTCCAGCCCGAGGATTTCAGAGCTGCCACCTCAGCACCTGCTTTTGGCACTGGCAGGATTTGACCCAAGCAAACCCCGCTGGAGTCTGACAAACTGTGCAGTGACCCAAGCCAGGCTTTGGAATCAGGTGTGACTTTGGGAAGGAGCATGGATGGTTTGGGCTGGAAAGAAAGGTTTGTGTGGTGGGAAGGCAGATGCAGAGTTGGTGGCTGCTGGGGCTCAGCTGCATCATTCACGTTTGCTCTCCTGCCCAGCCCTGCCAGGGAGCTCAGTGTGATGTTTTGGAGGAGCCAGGGGGATGGACAGGGTGGGACATCCCGTTCCTCACCCCCTGCTTGGCTCCAGCCCTGCCCAGGCACCTTTCTCAGCACGAGGAGCAAACCTCCTCCTCCTTTATTTTTAATGCTAGCCCCGTTCCTCCCATTTCAATGTGGATGTTGTAATTGCAGAGCGCAGAATCCCAGCTTTTAGAGCTCTGTGACCACAAGAAAGTGAATCCAGAAACCAGACTGGTTTCATTTGCTCCCATTCCAGCTGATTTCCTCCCCCCACCATGGCTGTGCAGTGCTGAAGGCTTGGCAGGGACCAAAACCAGCTGTCAAAAAGGTTTCTTACCCCCCCCCACACTTTTAAGTTAATGATGTTCTGAAATGAATGGTGCACCAGACTAATCCTGGATCTCATTTTGATGGATTTTGCCAGGGATGTTTCCCAACTGGGCTGGGGAAGTGAATCCCCAGGTCCCAGGGAAAAAAAGAAAGGGGTGTTTTTCCATCCTAAGTGTTTACAGCTTTAATTTGCTTGGTATATTGTGGTTTTCCAGCAAGCTTGCAGTAACTTTTGGGAGCTGTGGATGAGCTTTTCCACTGCTCAGAGCCAGGGAAGTGGCAGTGTCTGGGTGTCCCCTTGCTCTGGAAGTGGCTGCGGGCACAGGAGAGGCTCCAGCCTTGGCACAGGGGTGGAAAGCTGAAGGAGCTGAGTTGGATTAGCTGAGGGAAAATCAAAAAAGCTAATTAAATTAATTAGCTAAGGGAAAGGAGGCAGGGATAAGGTGTGTGAAAGAAGCAGAGAGGTTGGAAGCAAGGCACAGAGGGGTTGTGGAGTCGTCCCTGGACAGGGCTTGGAGCACCTGGGACAGCAGGAGGTGGCCCTGCCGTGGCAGGGGTGGCACTGGGTGGGCTCTGAGCTCTTTCCAACCCAAACCATCCCAGGGTTCTGCTCTCTGCCCTGTCTCCCTGGGGACAGGACCAGGAGCTGCTGGTTTGTGTGGTGGGAAGGAAGATCCAGGTCAGGTTAAGGAAAAGCCTCCTCAGTGTCCATGTGGAATAACCCCAGGCTGGATGCCTGGAGAGGGAGGGGAAATCTCAATTTCTGGCTGAGGTGGTTGTCTCACAGTCCTCTCCTGGAGCAGGTGCATTTCCCACATTTTCTGTGCTTCCTTGGCTTAACCCTTTAACACCCTGCTGGATTTGTGGCAGGTGGCTCATGCAGCTTTCCCTGGCGCTGGAATTTTGGAAGGAAGCTCCTTTTGGTTGCCTGCTGTGCCCTGGGGCTGCCCCAGGGCAGATGATCCTCTGGGATATGGAGATCCATCCCTCCCTGCAGAGGGAAGACCTGCAGAGCTAAAATGCCACATTCCCAACCTCCCCAGGGATGGGATCCCTCACAGTGGAGCTCCCACCTTGTGGATTCCTCCTGGAAATCTCCTTTTGGGCACCAAATCCTGGTGGAGAATAGAAAATATCCCTGTGCCCAGTAACTTTTCCCTGTTAATGTTTCCACTAATGATGTTCTGAAATGAATAGTGCACCAGACTAATCCTGGATCTCATTTTGATGGGTTTTGCCAGAGATGTTTCCCAACTGGGCTGGGGAAGTGAATGCCCAGCTCCCAGGGATAAAAAAAAGGGTGTTTTTCCATCCTGGAAATCTCTTTTTGGGGACCAAATCCTGGTGGAGAATGGAAAATATGCCTGTACCCAGTAACCCTGGTGGAGAATAGAAAATATGCCTGTACCCAGTAACTTCTCCCTCATCCCAAGCTCCAGAGCCCAGGGAAGGAGAGGGGTTTGTGATGGAATCATCCAAGTTGCCATCTGGGATCACTTTCCATGGGGATGTTCTCTGTGGGGAGCAGCAGTGGGAGCTGTTAACAGCAGCTGCAGATTTGGGGATGAGCAGGGAATTCTGCCAGTGGGAATTCAGCTGGAAGGAGCTGGGCACTGCTGGGGTGGAGCTGGTTTTACTCTGGTTTTAGTACAAATTCAACTGGATTTTCCTTAGAACATCCAATTTATAGATGTAAAACAAACAGTTTATAGATGTAAAGGTAAAACCTGCCTGGTTTATCCTGTTTTTAATGGACTCTGTTTGGAATACTGTTTTGGGAATGTTTTACAGGTTCAGAGACCCCTGTCCCAAACAAGCCCTGCATTAAATAACCTGAGCAGCTCTGGGGCAGCTGAGTGGAGAAGGAAATGTGAATTTCTGGGGCAAGTCTGGCTGGTGAGCTCCTTCTCCAGCAAATAAAACCCATCATCCCCCATGCTTTGCTTGCAGGAAAAAAAGGAATTCTCTGGAAAAGGTGGCATTTTGTGTTTGGGGGGGAATTTCTGCTCCCTGGAAGAGCTGTGTCCCCAAACCCCTGACAGCAGGATGTGTTTTCCTTGGGAATAACGGGGTTCAAGGCAGGTTTTGCTCTCAGTTTTTACTTTCCAGGAATATACTGAAGCTAGAATGAATCATCAGGACAAGGTGGTGAAAACAATTCAACTGAAATATTAAATGATGTTTATGATTGCCAGCTGATCCAGGCTAAGTGGGACACGGATTTTCCTCCCCTGACAAGGCAGGGCTAAAAATGTTGTCTCTTCCAGCAGAAAACAGCCATGACATCACTTTTGAATGGGATTTATGCAATCCAAGCCGAATACACTTTGAATCAGCAGAATTTCTGCATTTCACAACATGCAGATCAAAAGTGCTGCTGGTGAAATTTACCCTCAAGCCTGAGAAATCAAATCTGTGTTTTTCCTTATTATCTGTTGGGAATGCTTCAAATACCAAAATGTGAAAAAAAAAAAAAATCCACGTTTTAAAATAAATATTTCTGTGAACTCATTATAGCCACCTCGCAAAGGAAAAGTGGTGATTAAATTCTAAACCCCAGCCTGAAATCTGTGGGAATTGGGTACCTGCCCTGCTTGTACCTATTAAAATCGAAGAAATCCCTGCAAGAATTCCTGCTGCTTTTATGGATTCGGAGTGGGCCATTTGGTTTGGTTTCCTTGGCATTTGTCTCGCAGGCTTCTTCAGAGAAATAAATCCACAAGTGTTTGCCTGTCATCACATGACGGGGCCGGGAGCCTGGATTGATGTAATCAGCACCAGACACACGTCAGAAAACTTCATGTGGTTCAGCAAAATACAATATTTTATTAATTCCTCATTTGGGGGTGGGGGTGTGTTTGAAATGAGCCTCAGGGGGTTCTTTGCTTGTGCCAAGAAATGAGAGTGGTTCCTGCGAGTTGGTGTTGAGCAGCAGAGCGAGGTTCCCTGCGTGACAAATAACTTCATTAAAAGCTGCTGTTATTATTCATTCAATTACAAATGATCCTGCTTTTTCTCCTCTTCGTACATCGGTAAATCTGCAGGAAATTGTTGTTAAATATGGTGTGAAATATCGAGGTTGATTAGTTGAAAAACCCATCAGTGATGAGTGTAAAATGCAACTTATTCGGGGTATTTTCAGTCATAGCAAATCCTTCTAAAAATCTTTGAAACCTGCTGTGTTTCTCAGTATGGGGGGTGGGGTTTTTGGGGTTAGTGTAATATGCTGCAAGTACAAATAAATAAATACTAATAAATAAAAATACCTATAAATAAATACAAATACATATAAATAATACAAATAAATACATACAAATGCATATAAATAAATACAAATACATATAAATAATGCAACTAAATAAATACAAATACATATAAATACAAATAAATAAATATTAATAAATACAAATATATATAAATAATACAAATAAATAAATACAAATAAATACAAATACATATAAATAAATACAAATACATATAAATAATACAAATAAATACATACAAATGCATATAAGTAAATACAAATACATATAAATAATGCAACTAAATAAATACAAATACATATAAATAAATACAAATAAATACATGCAAATGCATATAAATAAATACAAATACATATAAATAAATACAAATATATATAAATAATACAAATAAATACAAATACAAATACATATAAATAATACAAATAAATACAAATATATACAAATACGTATAAATACCTACAAATACATATAAATACATACAAATAAATATGTACAAATACATATAAATAAATACAAATACATATGAATAATGCAAATAAATATGTACAAATACATATAAATAAATACATACAAATACATATAAATAATAGAAATAAATACGTACAAATACATACAAATACATTAAAAATACAAATAAATATAAATACATATAAATAATACAAATAAATACATACAAATGCATATAAGTAAATACAAATACATATAAATAATGCAACTAAATAAATACAAATACATATAAATACAAATAAATAAATATTAATAAATACAAATACATATAAATAAATACAAATATATATAAATAATACAAATAAATAAATACAAATAAATACAAATACATATAAATAAATACAAATACATATAAATAATACAAATAAATACATACAAATGCATATAAGTAAATACAAATACATATAAATAATGCAACTAAATAAATACAAATACATATAAATAAATACAAATAAATACATGCAAATGCATATAAATAAATACAAATACATATAAATAAATACAAATATATATAAATAAATATGAATAAATACAAATACATATAAATAAATACAAATATATATAAATAATACAAATAAATACAAATACAAATACATATAAATAATACAAATAAATACAGATATATACAAATACGTATAAATACCTACAAATACATATAAATACATACAAATAAATATGTACAAATACATATAAATAAATACAAATACATATGAATAATGCAAATAAATATGTACAAATACATATAAATAAATACAAATACATATGAATAATGCAAATAAATATGTGCAAATACATATAAATAAATACATACAAATACATATAAATAATAGAAATAAATACGTACAAATACATACAAATACATTAAAAATACAAATAAATACAAATACATATAAATAATACAAATAAATACATACAACTACGTATAAATAAATAGAAATACATTAAAAATACAAATACATATAAATAAATAGAGATACATATAAATAATACAAATAAATACAAATAAATATAAATACGTACATATAAATAAATACAAATACATATAAATAAATAAATATGTACAAATGCATATAAATAAATAGAAATACATCAAAAATACAAATACATATAAATAAACAAACGTACATATACATATAAATAAATAAACAAACATATAAATAAATACATACATATATAAATAAATACATATAAATAATATTAATATGTACAAATACATATAAATAAATACATAAAATAAATACAAATACCTATAAAAATACATACATATACCTATAAATAAATACAAATACATATAAATAAACAAATAAATATGTACAAATACATATAAATAAATACATAAAATAAATACAAATACCAATAAATAAATAAATACATAAAATAAATACAAATACCTATAAATAAATAAATACATAAAATAAATACAAATACCTATAAATAAATACAAATTCCTGATGCGAGATTGAAGCCCTACTGGGAATAAACACAATTTGAAGAACAGCATCTTAAAACTTGCTTAGCTTTAGGATTAAAAGTCAATTTTAATCAGAATTGGTAATTTCACAGAAAATCTCCGTGGTGCAGCTGAGGCTGAAGGGAATTGCAGTGGGAAAAGCTGGAGCAGCCCTTGTGTGTCACAGGGGCAATTCTTGGAGTGCTGAGCAGCCCAAAATTCGGGAATTTTCTCCTCTTCCATTTCCACGCAGCAGCATTTTCCCATTTTTGGTACATTTTATGCAGTTCAGGACTTTTCTGTACTCCCTGCCAGCATTTTGAAACTCCAGATGTTGGAAGTGAGGAACCAAACCAACACAAGACGTGTTCCCTTGAATTTGTCAACCCCAATTTTAATTCTTTTGCTTTCTCTTCATTTTGTTTTGCAGGTATTCCTTTGGTAAGTGACTAAAAATGAGCCAAAAGCTGCAGTAATATTTTGTTGATGCATTTGTGGGTATGTAGCTTTTCCATTTTTCCAGCTTCTCTTGCTCTTCCTTTGGCATGTTTATTTTTTTTTCTATTTCTCTGGCATATTTAAATTTTGATTTTTTAAATTTAAGGGTATTTTTATTAAGTTTCTTTTTTTTATGAAGCTTTTGACTAAATTTCACTGCATTTCTTTCTGCCCACGTGCCCTTAAAGAAAGGAAATTCTGTAAATTGAGGCTGAGGAGAGTTGGTGGAAGGGTGGTGTTTGCGATGAAGGGAGTGAAGGACATTCCTGGGAGGGAATCTCCTCCCAAATTCCCTTTCCACAGGAGATTTGGATATCAGGAATCTCTTTTTCCTATCATGGGCTTTTCCCTGGGATGAGCTGCAGGTGTTGCTCTCTTGGAGGTTGGGTTTTATTTTTCCCAGTTGGATTTTTTTACGGTTTTCCAACCCATTCTTAAATGGAAGTGTACAAATCCTGCTGGAAGCATTCCTCTCTGTGGAAATACTCGGAAAACTGCTGATTTTCTGGGAATTGCTGCCATGGAATAACACCTTAAATCAGCCTCTTTGGCTGTGTTCTCTCCCTTCAGGAATGCCCTGGGATGGGTGGGTGGAGAAGGATCTGGATCATGCCTGGAAATGGGATTTGTGTTCCCAGCTTGTCCCAGATGGAATCTGCTTACTCAGAAAGAATGCTCCAATCCCATTGTGTGTTCCAGGGAGGTTTGATCCCTTTTCCTTCTGGGAATTGCAGCTGTCTCCTCATTCCCAGTGGAATGTTCTGGAATTCACGTTGCTCCTTGAGGGTTTCTGGCAATGCTGAGGTGGAGCCCAGAATATGGAGAATTCTCCACCCTGCTCCACGAAGCATCCCAGATAATTCTGTGGATATTTAATCCAGGACAGCACAAACCCAGAGGACTGGCCTGGAGCTGCTCATCCTCTGGGTGTGTTGCTGATGGGTGCAGAGAAATGGTTTGTTTTTGTTGGTTTTCAAGCGCTGTTTCATGTTTTTTTGCGTCCCAAGTGGAGATCCCCCTCCAAGGAGCCCTTTGTACGCAGTGGGGTCTCTCCCTTCCCCGTTCCTGGCGTGAGGGCTCCTTCGGAATGAGATGAAGGAGATGTAAATCTGCAGTTCCTTTTGTCAGAATACAGGAAAACCACAATATTTTTGTTATAATATAGCTGAAACAACAACACTGTCATCCATTGCTGGGGCAGTACATTAAATATTGCTGAGCTCTGGAAGCCTCGTTCTTTGGGAGCATCTACTTCAAAGCAAGATCCTTAAAAAAAAAAAGAAATTCCTGGAGAGTTCTTTGTAAGTGCTGACTGTTTCCTATCCCCCTCCAGGAAGTGTGGGGTTTTTTTTTGCTGCATCTCAGGATGGATTTTGGTAGCCTCTCTTCAATCTCCAGGCTGTCCCTGTGAATTTTAAAGCACTCCAGAGCCTGGAAATAACAACAAGCTGTGGGATCAACTGGTATTGCCACAGGTTTTGCTCTTTGCTCTTAGTCCTGGTGGGGAAAAGTGATTAAAAAGACTCCTCACTGGAGGGAAGGAGCTGGGAACGAGGTGTGCAGAGCCCCAGGCTGGGCTGTTCATCCCTGGAGGCTGAGGAGCTGCTCTGGGATGCAGATCCTGGGGTGGGCATCAGCCAGGCCTGGAATCAGCTGAGCTGGCATCACTTTAGGCTGGGTTTATTGGTGCTCTGATGTAAACCTGGCTTTGGAGCCGGCGGGGTGCCCTCGGTGAGGGGGTGGAGGTGGCACCTGGGTCCTTCCTGTGGATGGGCACAGATCCACATCCAGGGCCACTTTTCCTCCTTGTTTTTGGAAGGGCAAAGTTCTGGTGAGGCTGTGAGGCATAAATCCTGGATGGATGGAGAGGATGGATGGATGGGATGGATTTTTGAGATGAATGGATGGATTTTTGGGGATGGATGAATGGATTTTTGGGATGAATGGATGGATTTTTGGGATTTGATGGATTTTTTGGGATGGGATTGGATGGATTTTTGGGGATGAATGGATGGATGGATTTTTTGGGATGAATGGATGGATGGATGGATTTTTGGGATTGGATTGGGTGGATGGATGGATGGATTTTTGGGATTTGATGGATTTTTTGGGATGGGATTGGATGGATTTTTGGGGATGAATGGATGGATGGATTTTTGGGATTGGATGGATGGATTTTTGGGATTTGATAGATTTTTGGGATGGGATTGGATGGATTTTTGGGGATGGATGGATGGATGGATGGATGGATGGATGGATGGATGGATGGATGGATGGATGGATGTGCTGCCTCCCCTCCCTGAGCACAGCTGCAGGACCAGGTTGCTCCTCCAGAGCTTTCCTGGCTCCTCCATCCTCAGCCTAAATTTCCTCCTGGAGTTTTGCTGTCCCAAGGCGTTTCCCTCATGTTCTCCATGGTGGAACCCCTTCCAGGAGTCCTGGTGGCCTGGCCTGGCTCATCTCTGCCTTTCTCTCCAGGTTCCCCCTGTGCTGCTGGGGTTTGAAAGAGCCCCCAAGGCCAATTTCTGCTTTGTCCTTCCTGAAAATTCAGGAGCTGTGTTCTCCTGGCTTGGAATGAGACCAGAGCTGCCTCACCAGCTCTGTGGTGGTGCCACCTTTGCTGATTCTGGCCCTGGGTTCTCTCCTAGAGCAGCAGGAACCTTCTGCCTGAGATACCCCCAAGGACTCCTTTTTTCCCCAGTGGAAATCTGATTCCATGTAGGGATTCATTATCCCTGCTCTAGCAGAGGCTTGGAAAAGGTGCTGCCCCTTTCCAGGATTTCTTTTTCCTTTTTTTTTCTGCTCTGCCTTCTGGTTTTAAGGAGCCTCCAGATATTCAGAAGAAACTTTGAGGGTCCTGAGTCTGTCTTGGTCAAAAAAAGGGAGTTAAAAGCAGGAAAGCTGCAAGGATGGAGCGAGTTGCAGTGGATCTGTGTAGAGTGAAAACCCAGGGAAAATGAGGTCACTGTCCAGAGAGATCCTGAACTATCCCAGTGGTTGTAGGATGCCTGTTCCCAGCCAGGAAAGGCAGGAATGCATCTGCTGCCCTCGTGGCTATCAATGGGATCGTTAAACAGGAGGGATGGAGGAGCAGCTGATCCCATTTGACTCCTGATGCTCCAGAGTGTCCTGTTTGGAGCCAAAGCAAATGTTTCCTTAGGGATCATTCCAGAGAGCCTGGCTCCTGCACTCCTTGCAGGCCAGAATTAGAAGCACATTTTAAAAGCAAAAATAATTTTTTTTCCCCCCCTCCCTCTCCCAGTAAACTTCCTTGTTAATTTTGGTGTGGAGAAAAGACAATCCCTGAACAAACTCTGGAGGTTTTTTCCATTATCTGTAAACATGGAATGAGTAAATAACCGAGTTCCTACCCAAAATGCCCCCCAGTTTGATATTGCATCTATTAGCTCAGAATTTGAGCTGAAGTGTGTTTTGATTAGAAGTAGAATAAAAAGTTGAGAGCCGAGTATTTGTAATTCTCCATCACTTGTTAAATCCTCACTCTTTGCTTCAATGCAAATTGTTCCAAGGAGGATTTTCTTTTAAAAGGTCTTCAGGGATCTCGAATTTTAGATGTGCATTGGCATAAAATTAAATGTTGGAGTGCACAGCTGGGGTTCTGGGTGAGATGGAGGAGATGTTTCTGCTCTGTGAGCGTTCCCAGGGAAGGGGGGAAGTTTTCCTTTGGCTGCACCAGCCTGGAGAGCAGCTCTGTGGTCATGGAGGAAAACGAGAGGAAAATGAAATAATCGAGGTCAAACTTCACGGGTGCAGGTCCAAAGCTTGGCTTAAGGTGGGGATGGGCTGAGCTGTGCTCAGAGCTGAGCTGGACGTTGCTGCAGACTCCTCTGCAGGGGGGGAGCTGCCCAGGAGGATTCCCTGGCAGAGAAGCTGTGGCTGCTCCATCCCTGGGAGGGTCCAAGGCCAGGCTGGAGCAGACCTGGGGTAGTGAGTGGGAAACTGCCCATGGCAGAGGGTGGGGCTGGACCAGCCTAAAGCTCCCTAAAGCCCGGTCCAGTGTGGGATTCTGTGAGTTCCACATGGCAGCACAGAGTCCCCAAGCTCTGCTTGTGTGGGGAGCCCCTGGAGCAGGATGTGGGGCTGGGCTGCTCCGTGTTATTCCCAGAAAACTGCTCCATTCCCAGCAGGACACCCTGGATCCCAGAGCCCCTGGGCACCCAGCTGGCCACGGGCTGCTCTTTACTCACCCCCACACCAGGATGGGAGGGCTGGAGCTGCTTCCCAACCATTCCTGCCTCATATTGGGATCTGCTGTTCCTATTGCTGCTGTAAGAGTGGGAAACTTTTCTCTCTGTCTTATTAAATCTATTTTTCAAGCTGTCACTTAAGCAGGTCTAGTGACAGAGTCGGATGTTTATGTGGCCCTGGACACTTGAACTCTGGTGTTTTCAATCACAACAGCACCTTTTGCCAGCCGGTCTGAATTAAAAACTCCCCCTGACCTTTTACCCCCGGCCCTCTTAAATTCATGCTTTAAAAACAGCTTAATGAGGGGTTTACTGGCCCAATTGGAAGTTTTTATTAAAACCTATTAGTGAGCTGGAGTAGCCTGCCTGAAGGAAACGATTAGGCCAGAGCAGCTCAGCTCAGAGCTGGCCCTTAGCCACTCCAGGTTTTCCCTAAACTGCTTCCAGACCCACGTTAACCCCAGTGCTGCAGCCTGCACGGAATTCATATCCTCTGCTTTAATTTATGCCTTGTCTCATTCCCTGCCCAGCCTCTCCCCTGCTTGGCTTTAGTGTTGTTAGGCCTGCATTAAAGGGCAGCAGGCTTGTTGGGGACCCTGGTGGCTGTTGTCTGCTGTCAGGAGAGCATGGGCTTGTGTCTGGGAGCACTGAGTAAGCAGGGCCAGAAGCCACACTGCCTCTCTTTAGTTCTCATTTCTTCCCAGGACATTCCCTGTGTGGCATGGAGAGCTGCTGCCCGTTCCCTTGTGGGCTAAGCAGCATCAAAGGCTGGGATTGGATGGATGGATGGATGGATGGATGGATGGATGGATGGATGGATGGATGGATGGATGGATGGATGGATGGATTTCTCTGGGATTCTCTTCCCAGCAGAACTGGAAACAAGTTTTTGGTTCAGGGCCTGTAAAGTGGGGCTGAGAAATATTTCCAGGGGAAGAAGGAAAGATGTCAGCCTCAGAGTGAGGAAAACACTATTACTTCCTCCTGTATAGGGGAAATGTTCCCCCAAATCTTCTGCTGGCCCAGGGAGGAGCTGTGGAGCCTGCTTGGGCAAAGCCACGATGGTCCCGTGCTCCTGGAGAAGCTTTCCAGGAGGAACATCGCAGCACGATGGAGCTGGAGATGCCCTGGTGGAGCAGTCAGGGTTTGAGGTGAAATTGGGTTTTCTGGAGGACACAGGAGCTGCAGGGTGGAAATCCCAGCTGCCTTCTGCTGTCAACTTCCAGTTGGATCTCAGCTTGTTTTCTCTAAGTCTGTGTTTTGTATTAAAAATTAGGCCAGTGGTTCGTGCCTGTCTTCAAAATAAACCTTACAAGGCTGCTGAAGCTTTGGAGATGTTATCTCCATGTTCCTATCTCCGTGGATTTGAGGGATACAGGCCAGAGCTCCACATTTTCAGGAAAAGGCTCCAGTGGAAGGTGACCCTGCCATGGCAGGGGTTGGAGTGGGATGGGCTTTAAGGTCCCTTCCAACCCAGACCATCCCAGGGTTCTGTAAAGCCAAACCAAAGGCTAAGATTTGGACTCTCTCTTCCAAAACCTGGTTTTAGCCTGGAAACCAGCCAGATTCCCTCCTAATAAGACAACAGTAGCAAAACTAATGGGGAAAAAAGCAGGAAATTCCCAATGTACCAACCAGGCTGCTCTGTAATTAACAAATATTTTGGTTCTGGGATGCACCTTGAGATGATAAAGCAGAAACAATCCCAAACCAAAAAGCAATGGGTCCCTCTCCACACCCCGCATTCCCCCAGGGTCACCTCCTGCCTGGATTTCTCCTGGCACATGGCTGCACCGACCTTGGTGCATTTAAAAAAAGAATGTTTAAGGAAAAATCTGCCATTAAAGTTATTACTGTAAAGTACTGCCTTTGATTGCGGCAATTATGCAAATGAGCTGAAGGGATAAAACCCTCCTTAACGAGGCCTGATGGAAATGGTGGTGCTGGAAGGAGTGCAGAACTTCTCCAAAGAGCTTTCCATGCCTGGAATTTTCTTGCAGCCCTTTGCCATGTTCCTGGATCTCGACCTGTGTCACTGCTGACCGGCCTGCGGATGTGATTCTATTTTCCCTTAATCCAGGAATGTAAGTGGGTGGAATGGGAACGCTGGCCTTGCAGAAAGTGGGAAAGCCTTTCCCCGAGCAGATTGTTTCTGCACAGCTCTTGTGACCGGCTTTTGGCCCGGCCTCGAGAAAAAGGAAACAAACAAAAACGCCTTTTGCAGGCAGGGGTTTGGTTCTTGGGAGAAATTCGGGGAAAATTCGGGTGGTCAGGCTTTGGAAGGGGCTGCCCAGGGAGGTTTGGAGTGCCCATCCCTGGAGGTGTCCCAGGAATTCCTGGAGGTGGCACTCAGAGCTCTGGGCTGGGGACAAGGTGGGGATCAGGCACAGCTGGGACTCGATGCTCCTGGGTCTGTTCCCAACTTTAGTTTTTATGAGATATTGTGATCTTTCTCTAAAAATGGACCTGGTGATCCTGGAGGTCTTCCCCAGCTTTTGTGATCCTGGCATTCCATGATTTCCACCAGGAAAGGTGAATTGGCCTGGGTGGCTGCCAGGGGTGGAGCTCTCCTGGGCTGAGGCTCAGACTGAAGCATTGCCAAATTCATTGGAATTGTCTCCAACGTTTGTTTCAAAGCAGAGAGTTGGATCCTTGTCTCCCATAATTTGGGAAAACATGGCCTGAGTTAGATGGGAAGTGTCTGGTGTTGGATGTGCTGAGGGAATTCTCTCCTGTTCCTGTCTGGTGCTTCAGCTCAGGGTTTGGCTGTTGGAGCAGAGCTGAGGGGTGACCTTGGACTGGGTCAGAAAAGAGGGAGAGGGAATTTTTGTGGGGGCAGATCATGACAGGATGGGGGGCAGTGATTTTAAACTGCAGAGGGCAGGGATAGATGGAATATTGGGAAGGAATTCCTGCCTGTGAGGGTGGGGAAGGGCTGGAATGGCTTTCCCAGAGAAGCTGTGGCTGCCCCTGGATCCTTGGAAGTGTCCAAGGCCCAGCTGGAGCACCCTGGGATGGTGGAGAGCTTTGGGTTTGGAACTGGATCAGCTTTAAGGTCCCTTCCAACCCAAACCATGCATGATTCCACACTAGGCGAAAGGCAATTAGCTTAATTAGCTGTAATTGCTCTTGGTGTGTAAGACTGAGCCTGTTCTCAGGTTCACCTGCAGGGTTTGATCCTGGCCCTGAGCTCTCCTGGGCTCCTTATCAAGCCAGCACTTGTTCTTATCTTGCAGGAGCCTCTCTCTTATCTCTCCCAAGCTTTCCCTGGATTTGTGTTAAGCCTCGCATTAAACCCGAGCTTTTCTGCCTGCTCCCAGTTCTCCTTCTGTGCAGGAGCAGGAGCAAGCCTGGGGTTCAGGGAAGTGCCAGCTCAGTTCTTAAAAAAATATCAAAATCTTACAGCAGCCTTTTCCCAGCTGGGAAAAGGTGGGTCTGAGCTACAGCTCACATTTTGAGGAGGATTTGGTGTCCAAACATCCCAGCTTGGGCTGGTTGCTCCCTGTTTGTGATTAAAAATACAAATACCCTGGGGGTTGTTGCTTCTCCCTCTCTTGGTTGTTCCCATTTCATTACCAAGGATGAGTTTTTCTCTGGAAAACCAAAGTCCCCCAGCAAGGCTGACCTGCAATACCCCCACAAAGTGCTCCTGTAAATGTTGTATTGTGGGATTATTTTCAGCCTTTTGCTGTATTTTTAAAAAGAAACAAACCCAGACAAGCGTTTAAAAGAGGATTTTTGGCAGGTGCGACAGCAGCTGCAGAGGACACTGGCTTTATTTTATGGAGTTATGGAATGGTTTGGGTTGGAAGGAACCTCAAAGCCCATCTTGTTCCATGGACAGGGACACCTTCCACTGTGCCAGGTTGCTCCAAGCCCTGTCCAGCCTGGCCTCCACCTGATTTATGGAATTCTGCTGGATTTTAAACCTTTGTGCTTGAAGGATCTTGAGATGCCAAGCAATTTTGGCACTTTGTGTCCCTGCAGGGCTTGCCAGCTGTCCCTAACTCCAGGGAAAATCCACCTGCTTGGCTTCACCAGCTCTGGGGAACGTTTGGTGAGCCCAGAACCCACCTAAAAGCAGAATCCACCTCCGAAGTGGGAGATAGGAGGGTTTGCTCCTGATTTCTAGTGAGAAAGACAAGCTGGGGAGGCTCCAGTGCAAACAGTGGATCAGTGCGGGCTCCCCCAGGCTGCCACCTCTCAGTGTGGAGCTGTCTGAGCTCCCTGTGCTGTCTCCAGGCTTTGCATGGAGGGAGGATGAGCTGGGCAGAGCTGCCTTCAGGGCTTGCTTCCATCCAGAGTTCAGGTCTGGCACTGGGGACGAAGTTTGATTTTTATTTTTGTGTTTTGCTTCCATCCAGAGTTCAGGTCTGGCACTGGGGACGAAGTTTGATTTTTATTTTTGTGTTTTCCTGAAGTTAAATAAACCTTGATGTGCAGAGTAACCCCTGGATAATCACAATAAACCAAAGGGCATCCAAGGAGCTGCTGGAGTTTTTCTTTTCCATTATCCACTGTCACTTCCAACTTCTGATTTATCTGTGGCTCCTTCCCATTCCGTGCCCTTTTTCTGCCCTGATCTGCATCCCATATAAGTTTTCTGGCAGTGATTGATGAGGGTGATTCCAGCTCTTCCCCTGGACTTTTGGAGCTCCATTTCTCCTGGGGATGATGGGTCCTGGTGGATGTTCTTCTGTGGAAGGATTATTCATTAAAGGGTTGAGATCTTGGCATTGGACACCCAGGGCAGCTGGCACTTGTGTGGGGAGCTCAGAGGGAGGTTGGACCCTTTTTAAGGAATCCAACTCTTGGGATATTCTCCATCATTTTAATTGATCTGAGGAGTGGAAGTTTGGGTGGAAATCCGTGGATTTTGGTTGCTTTACATCAGGAATATTTGATGAACAGAGAAGTAGTTTGGGTCAGGTTAAATGATTGATTTTTTTTGTCTTTTATTAATCAGTGAGAGGATTGGAAAAGCTCTTGGTCTGGAGCACCTTCTCCATCTCCCTGCAGGATCCCAGCTGGAAGCAGCCACAGCATTGCAATAAAAATGGGAAAAAAAAAAATCAGTTTTCCTGCCCTTTCTGGTACTTTCTTTTGGCCATGGATTAAAAATCCATTCATTTGAGCAATAAAATTAAGGCTTTTTTCCAGGACATTTGTCCTGTGTTCTTATCTATTCTTATCCCTTTTTTCCTGCAGGAAGGAGGAGAAGGAATGATGTGGGATTGTTTTTTTCCCTTCTTTTAAGTTGTCTTCTTAAGATATTTATTTGACAGCTTGATGCTACTGAAGGTTAAATATTGTTTAATTGTATTTATGCTGGCAGAGCCCCTTTTGGAATTCTCTGGGATTCTTCACAAGTCTCTATTTTGAGCTTTATTGCATTTTCTGTGTTCTCTTCATGCACCAAAACTGGTGGAAGTGAGAGCCAGAGGTCAAGTTTGATCTTCCTCTAAATCCAGACTCCTTGATGTGCCCGGAGCAGGGAACAAACTCCATGAATGGAGCTGTCTGTGCATTTCTTCTTGAAGTCCCTCTGGCCAAAAATGTTGTTTTCTTGGTATTATTTGTGGGAATGCACTGGGCTTCAGCAGATTTCTGGATCAACAGAAGGAAAAGTTGGGATTTCTGGAATTGCTGCAGGTCTTTTTGCCTTGCCATCTTTAAATGAGGAAGAAAACGTGTTGTAGTTGAGAGATAAATACAAATTTAGACTTCAGTGGTAACAGAAATTGTGTGGTTTAGTGAGGTTGTGCATGTGAAGAGCTCTTGGTAACCGGATTTTCTGTATTCATACACAATCCAGATCTTCTATATTGATACAGATTTTCTGTATTCCCCTGCCTCTCCTCCCTTTAAATGGGAGCAGGAGCTCATTAATGACTGAGCATCATTGAAAACCAGGTTTGGAAGGTCTTTGTGGGGTTTCACTGCATCATCTGAACTCCTGATTTGGGGTTAAATCAGTCCAAGATCAAATGTACAAAACCTGAAGGGAAGGAGCACAAAGTGCTTGAGCCGTGTCCCAAAACCACCAGGGAGCTCAGGAATGGAGCTGCCACTTCTCCTGCTGTCCCCAAGGTTTGTTTGCTGACAGGAATTTCCTGGGAGCTGAAATATTTTGTGTTTTTTCTGTCATTCGTGGCATCTTTGCACACAAGGCTGCTTCCTGCTGAGCCCTGTGTGGGCTGCCTCGATTTCCTGAGATATTCCCCCAGCCCTGGGGCGTCCCAGACTCATGTTCCCATTCCTGATTTCAGGGCAATGCTACCTAGCCAAATATTTCTGGCCACCCCCTCACTGCATCCCTGCAACTCCTCGAGAAATGGGATTCATTTATTTACTTTAAGCCCAGGGAAATGATTTTTCTCATGGGCTTTTTTTCCATCCCAGGCCGGGTGAAACCGCAGTGTTAAGCCATCCTCCTCCCAGCCATCCCTGGGAAGCTGGAAGGAGCCAAGGTACATATTTGCTGTTGCTCCAAGCAGATAAGTGTCAGGATTTCAAAGCAAATTGCAGCTGAAATCTCTGCTGCACCTCAGCTCCCGTGCCTGGACTCAGAGGAACTCCAGGTTTTATGGCAACTCGCTGGTGTTGTCCTGTTCTTTTTGAAGGATGCATCCCAAAATTACCTGGAGGAGAGAAGGCTCCTGGGTGACCATTGGGGATTTTGGCACCTGAAGGAGCCACAAGGAATATGGAGCTTTGCTGTGCTTTCTTCTCTTTATTTCCACGTTTTTAGATACTTCAAAAATCATTTCTCTTTAATATCTGTGCTTATGTGGTGGCTTAGAGAGGGAGGAGATGTGAAAGGATCCTCGGGGGAAAGGAGACATGGAACAGGTGAGGGATGAGGGGCAGAAACCTCCAGGGAGATGGTTCTTGTCCCTTGGTTTGGGTTCCTGAGGGAATGCTGTTGTTTTGGAAGGGACAATCCGTGAGATGTGTCTGCCAGAGTGACAGCACAGCCCTTTGTCACAGATTGTCCCCAGGGCAGACACTGCCAGGAGCTTTGTATTCATTAAATACAGGTTGGGAACCAGCAGGGAAATCCCAGTGGAAATGTGGGGCAGTGGCAGTGCACTGGGGTTTGCCCAGCTGTGCTGGCTGTCTCAGCCAGGGAAGGCACAGCCTGCAGAGACAGAAATTCCCAGAGGGATGGGCAGGGGAGTGCCAGGGAGGTGTCTGGGGGGATAATGCAGAGCTCTGCCTCTTCCCATCTGTCCTTTACTAAGCTTTCAAATCCCACTTTTTGTCCCCTTTATCACAACATGTAATGTAAATATTTTCCATTCTCATTTACATGGCTTCTTAATATTCCTAATAACATTCCTAAAAACATTCTCCTGGCTCATTCAGCTTTTCAGACAGGCAGTGGCCAGGGAGAGGAGGAGAACACTTCAGAGTCAAGATTTGGTGCTTTAGAATCAACCCTTTAAATGTGAGCTGCAGCAAATCCAGCTCTGGGATTGGTGTTTGCATGGAATTGATGCCTTGGGAAGGCTGGCCTAGAACAGAGGCTGGGCACAGTTAAAGGATAAAGCAGGGATTTATTAAAAGGTTTCCATGGATCCACCTTGGGCAGTGCGAGACCCCAGCCAGGGCTGCACCCAAGATGAACCAACATGGTCACAAAATGGATGAGGTCTCGCATTTTTAGAAGTTTTGGTCCATTCTCATATTGGAGTTCATTGTCCAATTACAGCTTTAGGTTATCAAGTCCCATCCTGCTTGTTTTTCTCTCTCCAGCCCACGGTGTTTGTGCTCTTGGGCTGAGATTTGGATCATTTGTCCCCAGCTAGAGCAGGAATTGTTTTGTCTCCCTGCTCTGTGCACAAAGCTCACCATCCCAAATATGAAGCTCAGACCCACACACTAAAGCAGCAAGAACCTGAAAATACAGAAGGCAAACCTGAGGCACCGGGATGGCCCCGGTGTGAGCTGGCTGTGCCCGAGGCTCTGGGGCCATCCCCACTCTCCTGCCCATCCCCGGGCTCAGCACAGGCAGCTCTGTCCCCAAGGCTCCAGCATTCCCAGGTGTTTTGGCTCTCAGACCCTTGGGATGGGAGCTGGAGGTTGTGGAGCCTGGAGAGGTTCGATCCCAAAATGTCATTTGGGGTTTAAAGTCACCCCCCAAAGCAGGAGTGACCCAGACCCTGGAGCAGGGATAAATCCCCATCCCTGGGGGTTTGAGCCATGCTGCAGCTCCTTCTCTGTCCTGCAAAACCCTTCCTCGTGTTTGGCTGTGCTGTGGCAGCCCTGGGATGTAGCTCCAGTGGTGATTTCATCTCTTTTTAAATTTATTTTAAGAGAAAGTCACTGGATGCTGATATTTCACCCTCCAGGAACAGGGAGAGCTCAGAGATCTGCAGGGAAAATGCTCCAGAGATGGTTGAGCAGGGGAATTTATCCAGGACTTTCTGGCACACAGCTTGGACAGTTCAAATAATTTATTAGAATATTTTCCCATCTGTTTGTTATTATTAAATATGAAGGAGTGGTGTTGCACAATCTTACCTTTTGGATTTATGGCCAGGAGAAATCAGTGAAGGTTTTTATTGAGTACCTTTTAACTCTGACTCAGTTACAAACAGCATTTTGAACTTCTCCTTGGTGAGGTTTTAAAGTAAAATGAAATTAAAGCAGCTCCCAACACGTGCTGCTCTTTAAGGGTCAGCACTTTCTCTTTGGAAAATGATCCTGTACAGGAATATCTTGAAGGGTTTGATTTCATTTTTGAGTCCTGGGATGCCATGGATGCTAAAACTCCCCTCTCTGCAGATGCATCAGGAGAGGATCTGGGCTCTCCTTTGGAAATGCAGTTTCCTTCCTTTGGGAAGCTTTGCTGTGCTCTCTTCTCTTTATCTCCACATTTTTAGATACTTCAAAAATAATTTATCCTTAATATCCACGCTTATGTGGTCACCTAGAATGACACACTCACTTTATAAAGGGTTGATCTCTTAAATCCTTTCCTAGCCCAACTGAGAATTTGCAATTAGATGATTTTTAAGGTCCCTTCCAGCCCAAATTGTGATTGTATAAAAGAAAAACAGATTAATTTTTTTGTGTATAAAGCCCAAAGTCATTTAAAAACAGGCTGGTTAATAATTATTTTAACAAATAACAGATATATTCAGTTTGGATTTGGCTCCCTTTTCTCGTTTCAGATGATTTTTAACCAGAACATTTCTCCCTCCTCTTGCAGCCGGGGTGTCACTGGGTGCCACGCGTGGCCTCAGGTGGTTGATAAATCACCAGGATAAGCAGTGCTGGTGTTCCAGCTGCCTTCCCACATGGCTCCAGTTAGGGAATCCCAGCCCCCAGCCTCCCTGACAAGTTCCCCATCAATGACTGAACGTTTGCATCAAAGCCTGGGCAGCAATTTCTGTCCAGAAATTGAATTCATTCCTGGAGCAAGAGGTGCTGCCATCCACTTGAAATTGCAGGATTAAAGCAGTGGCAGGATATTTTCCCAGCTTTTAGGGTGTGGATGATTATTTGTCTGGAAAATCCCTGAGCTATACCTGCTTTTTACAGTTTTACAATTCCAGGTTGGTTTCATGTTGCTGAACACTTAAAAACTGCTTTTTTTTTTTTTTTTTTTTGCTGGATCCTTCTGTTCTGGGGCATGTACACGATGATCTCGACGGTCCCTCCCACCCCAAAGCATTGTAGGACTTTTCAGCCTGATTTAATAAGTGCAGAGTGAGGACTGAAATCATTCATCTGGTTCATTTTAGGCACTGAAGTCATTTGGATTCCTTACAGGGGGAACAAGTTTTGTGGTGCTGGGACATCTGTGAGGAGCTGTTTAATATCACTTGTCACTAGCCTGGCTGATTGTTGTTTTCATGTGGTCGATTCCAGCGGTTTCCAGCGAAATGTAAAAAGCTGCTGCTTCAAATGAGAAGCAAAAATCCTTAATTATATGGCGGGGAATGTGCTCACAAGTGGCCGTGATGTCACTCACGTGGCAAAGCCACCACCCAGGCTGCCAGCAGCACAGGAAAATCTTAGCCTGTGTTATCATGGAGCTGCTGGATCCTTCCAGCTGGCAGCAGGACCCAGGGAATGGGAATTTTGGGGGGAAAACTGCTGCTTTTCTGTTCCCTTTACCAGCAAGGCTCCGTGGTGTTTGCAGCACAGTGGGAGGAGCTGCCCTAGGTGGATTTTTGCTGGATTGGATTTTTGGATTATCCAGCCTTGTGACTTTCTCCAGGAGCCATGAAAATGAGGGTGGGCAGGCCCTGGCACAGATTCCCAGAGGAGCTGTGGCTGCCCTGGATCCCTGGAGCTGCCCAAGGCCAGGCTGGGCAGGGTTTGGAGCAGCCTGGGGCAGGGGAAGGTGTCCCTGCCCATGGAAAGGGGGTGGAATGAGCTGATCCTGCAAATCCCTTCCCACCCAAACCATCCCAGGATTCTCTGACTAGGAATTCTCACTGCACTCTGTGTTACTTTATGAAATGATGCTAAACTGGGGGGGGGGTTGGCTTTTGTTTTGTTGTTTTTTTGGGTTGGTTTTGATTTTGATGTTTTGGGGGTTTTTTTGTTTTGGATCACCAGGGAGGTTTTCAGCTTGTTCCCTAATTATTCAGGTGTCTGACCATCAGCATTTCTGCCTTTCTGTGTGTGTCTGCTCCTCTTTGCACTCTGCAGGGAGAGAACAACCCCCTAACCCAGCTGACTTTTTGCCATTTGTCCCACAATCACCAAAAAGCTGCTGCTCCCTCCTCCATCTCCTCAGATCTCTTTAAAACCAGCTTTTTGAAAGCAGCTTTTTGATTTTCCTGCGATCCACATTTGGTCTCCTCCCTCTTGCTCCCCCTTCCTTTGTTCCTGGAGGTTCCTGGAGGTTCAGGCTGTGGGTGTTGGGGTCACTTTGGTCACTTCTGAGCTCATGGTGTTGCAAAAGGCCTGGATGAAAGCAGCCCTGAATTGCAGCAGATTTCCAGCCCCGAAGCTTCCTTGGAGCTGGTTGGGTTCCATCAGGGATGGGGCTGAATGGAGACTCTTGTTTGCTTTTTATTGGGATGGAGGGATGTCCAAAAGGACCTGGCAATACCCATTTTCTTACTAACTGTAATCCTGAAAAGCAGCCTTGAGTGTGGACAGAGCAAATCCCCTTTTAGAATCAGAAAAATCATATTTATAGGTACTGGAGTGGTTTTGTCATGGTCGCTTGTTTAAATAGGATCTTTTTTGTTGTTGGTTGGTTGGGGGTTTTATTTTTAAGTTTTTGGGTGTAAAAGATGTTCAGGAATTCTGGAGTCATTCACATTGGAAAAAACCTCCAAGACTATTTTGAGTCCTCACCCTGTCCCCAGCCCAGAGCTCTGAGTGCCACCTCCAGGAATTCCCTGGACACCTCCAGGGATGGGCACTCCAAACCTCCCTGGGCACTTCCAATGCCTGAAACCCTTTCCATGAAAAAAAAATTCCTTCTGCCCTGGTAAATTCCATCAGAAACCACTCATGGTCTTTTCTTCGAATTTAGGGAAAAAATATCTCCATGGAAAGAGTTGTCAAACCCAGGGCAGTGGTGGAATTGCCATCCCTGGAATTGCTCAAAAAATCACCATTCAGGAAGAAAAATCAAGGAGGCAGAGATGATATTCCATGAGAGATTCACTTCAAATCCATGGGGAAAAGCATCTCTTGGCCTGGATTTTTCCCTGCAAGCACTCTGGGTGAAAATTGTGCTCACATGAGGATAAAACTGAATCTGTGCAGGGCAGTGGGCTTCTCATGTGATGCAGCAGGAGAAATTTGTTTAATTTGCTTTTTATTTCGAGGCTGGCTCACTGTCTGCTGGCAAAAGCTCTTGCTGGGTGCCTTCGTGGTGTTGGGTTTAATTTGTTGCTGCCTGAAGTGTGTGGGTGGGGAATGGCAGTTTGGGATGGGGAGGAGAGCAAATGGGGTGTGGGTGATGCCTTGAGAGGATGCCTGGAACAGAGGCTGGACAGGAACGAATTAAAATTAAAAGAATAAAAAGGTTAAAGGAATAAAGTAGGGATTTATTAAAAGTCCTCAAAGGATGCACCTTGGGCAGCACAAGAGCCTGGCTGTGCTACCCCCAAGATGGACAATGGGTCAGGAGTTTTCACACTTTTACAAGTTTAGATCCATTTCCACACTGGGGTTCAGTGTCCAATTCCAGCTCAGGTGATGCAGTCCCATCCTCCCAGACTGCTCTCCTCCATCCCCTGTTTGCACTTTTTGGGCTGAAGCTGCAGTGGTGTCCTTGGTTCTGGGGCTGGCAAAGGATTGTTCTGTGTGCCTGAGCTGTGAGGAGAGCTGCTGACACTTTGTGTGAAGTTCAGAGTTCTGTACCAATGTAATCCAGAATCTGGAAATATGAAAGCTCAAACTGAAGGCATCGGGGGAACAGCTGCTCAGGGGTTCTGAAGCTGCCAGAAAAGAAGATTTAGCACCCAGCAGACACCTGTTTGGAGCAGCTCAGCTCCTCGGGCACGGGGCCTGGCTGGGAGGAACAGATGGGATGAGTGTGGCAGGTTGTGCAAAAAGCTGGGAATGGCTCTGGGATGAGCTGCTGTGTCCTCGTGTGGTGCTGAAGAGATGCCTGAGGATTTTAGCTTTTCTATTTTTCATGTATTTGTAGCAAATTTGTAGCCGTGATCGCCTGCTCCTGGTGGTGTCCCTTGTCCTGAGGCTGTCCTGCCTGGCTGTTCCCATTTCCAGCCAGGCCCTTCCAGCCCTTCCCATTTCCCTGTGGGCTGTGTGTTCACAAGCTCTGCTTTTCTCCAGGTTGGACATCAGCAGGAATTCGCCCATGGAAAGACTGGTCAGGCTTTGGAAGGGGCTGCCCAGGGAGGTTTGGAGTGCCCATCCCTGCAGGTGTCCCAGGAATTCCTGGAGGTGGCACTCAGAGCTCTGGGCTGGGGACAAGGTGGGGATCAGGCACAGCTGGGACTTGATGCTTCTGGAGGGCTTTCCCAACTTTAGTTTTTATGGGATTTTGTGATCTTTCTCTAAAAATGGACCTGGTGATCCTGGAGGTCTTCCCCAGCCTTTGTGATCCTGGCATTCCATGATTTCCACCAGGAAAGGTGAATTGGCCTGGGTGGCTGCCAGGGGTGGAGCTCTCCTGGGCTGAGGCTCAGACTGAAGCATTGCCAAATTCATTGGAATTGTCTCCAACGTTTGTTTCAAAGCAGAGAGTTGGATCCTTGTCTCCCATAATTTGGGAAAACATGGCCTGAGTTAGATGGGAAGTGTCTGGTGTTGGCCTTGATGACCTTGGAGGCTTTTCCAGCTTAAATCATCCTGGGATTCTTCCCTTTTCTTTGGTCAGCCCCTAAATTTTGGGGAATCCTGGGAATGCTCTGCCCTGCTGGGCTCTGAGCCATTCCTGGGCTCCTTCCCCTCACTCCCTGGGATTTGAGGCACAGCTCACTGGCCATGTGAGGCTTTTCTGGGATGGTGGAGATGCTGAGAATCCTGGAATGGTTTGGGTTGGGAAGGATCTTAAATCTCATCCAGTCCCAACCCCAACACCTTCCACTGTCCCAGGTTGCTCCAAACCCCATCCAGCCCGGCCTTGGACACTCCCAGGGATGGAGCAGCCACAAATTCTGGACAGGAGGATTTCAGGGAATGCTGTTTCCCATCTGCAGGGACATCTCCCCCTCCCTGGCCAGTGTGGGCACCTTCTCCTCACCTTGAGGCCCAGCTGGAGAGCTCCTGGTTGTTCATAGGAACAGGGCTGAACTTATTTTCCGTCCTTGAAGAGAGAGTAATTAAATCCGGTATGTACAGATCCCTCAAATTGACAGCCGCCCACAGAGCTAAAAACAGGAAATCCATTAACTTCATTATTTAAAAAATAAAATAAAAATCCTCCCAACTGATTCCTCTGTCACTTAAAGTTCTGCATGGAAGGAGGGCTAATTTAACGCTGCATTAACTCCCAGTTATCACCCTCCTGTTACCTAAGTAGTTCCTAATGACTACCCTGGAGAGCACTTGGAAGCTTTTAAAAGTTTTTATGCTAAATTTTATTTTTTTTTTCTGGGTAGTTTATACTTTAAGTACAAAAGTTCCTGCTAACGTTCTCCCAAATCTTCCAACAACAGCCAGAACTTTTTCTGGTGGCTGCAGAACTGTGAAGTATCCCCAGGCTGAGGTGACTTGGAACAAGAAATGGGAAATTTTTAATAATGGTGGTTGAAGATGGGTTTGGCTGTGGGAAGCTGGGTCAGATCTTAGGTTTGTGGTGTCCTGGGGCTGGGGTGGAGGGCTTTGGGTGCTGCAATCATGGAGAGGTTCAATCCCAAAGTGTCATTTGGGATTTAAAGTCACCCCCCAGACCCTGGAGCAGGGATAAATCCTTGTTCTGCAGCACAGATATTCCCAACAGGTGCTTGGAGGCTGGAGCTGAAACCAAACCACGCTGGATTTCAGGGAGGTGGGCTCGGGAGCAGGTCTGATTCCAGGGAAAGTCAGTCTGGATTGGATGTCTCCCTCCCCTTGGCTGCTGGGCTGCCTGACACACAATATCCATAGGGAGACAGCTGCACTGGGAGCTGGAAAATCTGGAGCTGTTGGAGCAGCATTTGTCTGTGCCGTGCAGACGTGCTCTGGGTAAATTTGATGTGTGGGTGTTTCTGTACAAAGAGAAACAATTGGCTGTTTTCACCTTGTCCTGTGTTTTAGGAGGGGGAATTAATAAGAATTAATTATGTGAGCTCTTCCTAGCATAGCCAGGTAGGAGGGTTGATTTTGACCAGGTGATATTTTTGAGTTAAAAAACCAGAAAAACAGAAAATTTATTATGCTTGGACCGAGTTTTTATCTTCTGAAGGCTTTCAACCCTTCCCTCCCTCCCTGCTTTCTCTGTGATTGTCCAACAGAATGGTTTGGGATGGGGAGACTGGGGGAAAGGACTGTGCTGACTCCTCTGCAGCCATGGCCAGGCCGTGCTAACTTGGGATGGTGAATTTATTTATGGCAAATAATAAAGATGAAAATTGGACATCACTTGATGTCCAGCTACAAATACAAACCCTCCCTTGCGTGAGGGGTTTGAGTGTTTGGAAGAGGCAAAACACTTGAAAACCCTAAAAGGAATAGGGGAAAGTGTATTTACTTCCCTTCCCTCCTCCCCTCCGGCACATCCTCGTGCTCCTGCTCCTCCCCTGCCCCAGCAGAGACCTCTGGAAAATCCCAAACCATGGATTTTGCCACGCCAAGTTCCGAGCGTGTCCCGAGCCCTCGGAGCGCGTGTGGGGCGGGCGCAGCCGCCATCGGAGGTTGATTTTATTCCCTTTTTTTTTCCCCAAAAAAAACCCAGCCCGTGGCTCCCTCTCCGGCTGCGCCAGAGATAACAATGGGGGGCTTTGTGCTGCCCTGCAGCTGCTGAAATTTGACGAGATCCAAGTGAGGAAAACAGGAGCAGGTGGGTCAACAACGTGACCCTTTCGTTCCCAGCAGTATCAGTGAGCCCGCGAGTAAGGATGTGTTGGTTGGGGCTTGGAGGATGGGAATTGTCTCTTGGAGAGAGCCCTGATGAGGTTTGCTGCTGTTTATGGGATGGGTTTCACCCCCAAAACTCCAGGATTGGGGAATGTTACTGGAGGTCGTTGCTCCCTTCATTGTTCGTTAGTTTTGGGATGCTCCATGGCTTCTCTGTGGATGCTCCTGAAGCTCCCAATGTCCTGAAGCTCCCACATTTGCCTTCCCATCCCACAGCCCCAAAGTGGGGCTGTCCCAAATGCGGCTGCTCCATCCCTGGCAGTGCCCAGGCCAGGTTGGACAGGGCTTGGAGCAGCCTGGGACAGTGGAAGCTGTCCCTGCCATGGCAGGGGTGGCACTGGATGGGATTTAAGATCCCTCCAACCCAAACCATCCCATGATTCCATCCCAGTTTCTTCTCTGAGTCCCCCGAGGTCATGGAGATGTCTCCTTCCTGTCTGTGGTTTTTTGCTGCCCTACAAAATGTCAGGGGTGGGAATTGCTGCACTTGGAGGAGGGTTTGGGATGTGCTTCCCAGGGTGTTTGGTGCACACGGAGGATGTGGCTGTGTTCACCTCCTGGCACTGCCACATCAGCAAACGCATCTCACTGTAGAATCCTGGAATGGATCAGGTTGGGAGGGACTTAAATCACCTTCATCACTGCTCCCATGTGATAGCAGCAAAAGGAGGGCGAAAACCAGGAGAGAAATCCTGGAGTTACTGAGCTTGGAGGGCTGGTGAGAAACCCTGGAGAAATCCTGGAGTTCATGAGCTGGAAGGGTCAGTGGGGAACCCTGGAGAAATCCTGGAGTTCATGATCCTTCAGGTGTCCCAGTGTGTTTGGGCTCTGTGAACCCTGAGTGCTGTTCAGAGGTGACAACACTCCAAGCTCAGCAGGGACATGGCTCCAGCCTCAGAGCTGTCTAAGAATCTGAAGGATTTGGAGTCTGAGGCTTTCAGGGCAGATGTGAACAACTGTGTGTGAGTCAGCGGGGAGGAACGGGAGGTTCTGCTGATGGATTTGGAATTCTTGGGCCTGGTATCATCTTACAGCCCAGCGAGGGTGAGCTGCAGCCCAGCTCCCCCCTCATCTGCGGAGCTGTGGATTCACTTGTGCTGTTCAACATGTTCATCTCCTCAAATCTTCCTGACTGAGCTGGAATTTTTAGAGAAACCACAGCACAGGAGGGTCTGGGATAATCCCAGCACTTCAGTGGCCATGGAACAGCATCCAGCAGCAGTTTGTTTGCACGAGATGAAGCCTGACAGAGGAGGGGGCTTGGGGGTCTTGGAGGTCTTCTCCAAGCTTAACACTTTTCTGGGAATGACAGATTATGGTCAGGATGAGTCAGTGCTGGAAGGAAGAGGCCAGGACAGGTCCAGGGCAAGGATGGATGGATGGATGGATGGATGGATGGATGGATGGATGGATGGATGGATGGATGGATGGATGGATGGATGGATGGATGATGGATGGAGGGATGGATGGATGGATGGATGGATGGATGGATGGATGGATGGATGGATGGATGGATGGATGATGCAAGTGGGTGATGGATCCCAGAAAACTGATCCCACGTGGGCAGCTGTGGAGACTCCATCCCTCAGGAAGGGGGTTGTGAATAAATCAGAGCCTCTCCCAGTTTATCTGCCCTAAACCTGGTTTTAGCAGGAGCAGAGCCCCACATGCCCTCACCACGGAGCAGCCAGAGCCAGGCAGGATTTAACCCCAAACCGGGTGAATTTTGGGGCCCAGACTCCTGTCCCAGCCTGTGAGCAGAGTTTGTCCTTGGCTGCACTTGCAGTTAAACCCAGCTTAGGGCTGGCTTAGCTGCAGAGCAGCCGGGGGTGCCGGGGCTGTGCCCAGCAGCTGGCAGCGCTGTTTACTCCGCGCTGCTCCCGGCACAGCTCCATCCTGCTGTGCCAGCTGGTGCCAGGATTCCAGCCCATTCCTTTGGGATAAAAGCACAGGTGCAAGGCTGAACTCGTGGTCTAGGCCGTGCCAGCGAGGCTCGGCTTGGCTTTGCCCACGTGGGTGCTGGGAGCATCCTCCTGGAGCCGCGGGATGTGCGGGAATTGTCCTGCGGGATGCCAGCATCCCTCTGTGCCCCTTGCTGGCAATTGGGGTTAAAAAGCAAGCAGGGGAAGCTGCTGGTGTGCCCTGCTGGTGAGGGCAGTGCTGCTCTCCGGGAATGGATGCCCAGGGATGCAGGAGTTTGGATGCCACCCCAACACCCATCCCCAGCAGGGCAGCGTGGTGATTACCATATGAAAACAGGGATAACAGTGGGATTCTTGTGCCGGCAGGAATGAGGGAGATCTACGACCCTTTTGGTGCCAGTCAGCCCCGGAGCTGGGTTCAGGCACAATTAACCTTTCACTTTTGGGATGAGCCGGTGCTTTCCTGCTGCAGCTGCTTTTGGGACAATATTCCTTACTTCTCCTTCCAGAAACATTAATGTGGGCATCTGGGGGGGCTGTGCTGGGAACCACAGGCTGTGTGGAGGGAGGAGGGGGAGTTTTAAATGGCTTTGATGTGTAATAATCCGAGTTTTAAAAATTCCATTTTGATTTAAGGGGTTTTTGCACATTAAGGTTTAAAAAAAAGGAGGTTTCACGACTGTTATTGGAAGTATTTTCAAGCAAATTCAAAGTGGTTTTTCCTGTGTGACAACATCAAATCAGGGGTTGGAAAAATCTTGGGGTGGGGGATCAGGGAGCTCAGGCTGCAGCTGGAAGGGATGGATGGGGTTTGGAATGGGTTTGGAATGGGTTCCTCTGCCTCTTTGGGGTGGGTGAAGGGAATTGTTATGGATCAAACTGGTGAAGTGCCTGGAGAAACCTTGGGAATGAACTGGAACCGTGGACACTGCCTGGTTTAATTGATATAGCTGAGAATGTCAGTGCCTTGATGGCTCCACCAAGGAATTTTCAGGAATTCTCCTCAGCAATGTGCCATTTAATGTCTTTTTTTAAAAATGGTTTCAGAGTACAATTCTATCACACAGAAATATTTGAGAATCAGAATAATTGGAGGTGGGACAAAGCTGCAGCAATTTAGTTCTGGCAGGGATAAATTGGTGCTTCCAGACATGGTGAGGGTTGGACTTCACCTGTCAAAACAGAGCTGTGTGTTCTGCCTCTCTTGGAATAATCATTCCGGTGTTTGTAGGCTGGGATGGAGGAGAAAATGCAAAATGCAGATTTGCATGGATTAGGTGGAGTCTGTCTGCTCCCGAGGATCCAGGGAATGGATTCATGGTGGGATCCCACGGCTCTGCTTTGAGCTCAGTCCAGGGTAATTTGGTTAAATCCAGGGATGTGTAAAATCCAGCAGCTGGTGAAAGTGGCCTAGTGGACAATTTTGGTACCTTTTAGAAATTTTTTTGTGATAAAAATTCCGAGCTTCTCATTGCACTGAATGTTGATGATGACAAGACCCAATGGGATCTTAATTGCTATTTTTTGAAGTTAAAACTGCCCCATTTTGGCAAAAATCCAGCCCAGTCCATGGCACTGCTGGATCCATCCATGACTGGAGGAATCAGTGGCACTGCTTGCTTGTCCCGTGCCACTTCCCAGAGCACCTAAATCTCATTTTTTCTGCTTCATAGAAGTTATTAATTTTTACAAACCCCCCCCTTTTATGCAGTTTATGTTTAGAGAGGAAAAAAACCCCAAAGCTTCAAACCCCTGAATCCTCCCTGTGTGGGATGTCTGTTTTAGGGCAGCTGGTGCCTGATTTCCCCCAAATTAACCTTAAAAAGCACTCAAAGTATTGGGGTTTTTTTAATCCTTCCATTTAACTTTAATTCCAGGATAACTTCCATCACTTGCACCATGCTTATTTCCTTCTTCACTTCTCGTTGGCCCTGCAGGATGGGAATCACAGCTCCTGGAGACAGGATTCCTGGGAATATTCCTGTGCCCCCTCTGGACCCTGTCCCGCCTGCCCCAGGGCTCTCCTCCTTCCAGGATTGTCATCTGGAGCTTCCGCTGGCTGATTTTCAGGATCATGCTGGGAGCGGTGAGTGGGAATTCCCCTTTGGCTTCTCGGAGGTGCCAGCAGCAGGAATGTCCCATCCCAAATGTCCCTTCCCAAATGTCCCATCCCAGCTGGGAATTTCCCAATCCGGCGCCTCGGGGTCTGTTGGTTCGGGAGTTTTCCCACTAACGAGGACAAGCTCCCTGCTCTGGTCCTCAGGATCCTTCAGCTCGCTCCTGGTTTGGTTTTGAGGAGGAAGGGCAGGGAATGATCTGTGTGGATGTGTTGGTGCTGCACTTGAGGGGCTCCTCCAAAGGAATTAAAAGGAACTTGGGCGTTGTGGCTTTTGGAATCCTGTGGGTAATTCCCAGCTTTCCCTGGATTTCTTCTCCTTTGTTTTTTTGCTTTTCCGAGCTGTCACTCTCTGCTCCGTGCTTCCAAACTGAAAAATTGCTGCAGAACTGTCCCGGTGCCAGAGGGAATTCCCAAGCAGCTTGTAAGGGAATCCATCAGGACCTGACACATCCCTGTTAAATCCAAGGCGTGGCAGAGGCGTTCTCCCATCAGCTCCATCTGCTTGGACCTTCCAGAACATCCCAAAACTTTAAAGGATCATCACTGTGGGAGGAGCTGTTGGGTTCTTTGGAATTTTGCCCTGGAATTTTTTCAGGGATCTCAGGGTGAAGGTTTTATTTGAGGCATTTTTTCACCAACAGGATCTGAACCAAATGTCAGCACATCCTGAGGGATGCAGGCTGGATCCCAGGATCTTGATGCTTCCTTGGATTCAGAGGATGCCTGGATGTGGCACTCAGGGCTCTGCTCTGGTTGGCAGTGTGGGGATTGGTCACGGGATGATGATCTTGGAGTTCTTTTCCAGCCTCAGTGATCCCAGGGTTCTGTGGTTCTCATCTGTGACGTGGATTGTTGAGTGAATCGACACCAAGTGTAGCCAAACATCCCCAATTTCCTTAAAAATTGATCTGATCACCAATTTGCTTCCTGCTTTCCTTCTAAACTGGGATCTGCCTGAGATTTTTTCCTGCAGATGTGTCTCATAAATTCTGAATTATGGGGCAGGCTGGATATGAAGGAGAACTCTGCTTCCCAAACATCTCTGTTCCCGTTATCCCTGCGCTGCTCTCAGCTTTGCCAGGAGAGCAATAACTCCTGATATTTTTGGGAAGAGACACATCCCTGTGTGCCTGGGACGCTGATATATCACCAACAGCCACGGGAGAGGAAAACATGGACAGGTCATTAAATGGAGACCCCCACAAGCGAGTGATTGATGGGATCTTTAATGTTTTGGGGCCCGAAGTCGTGTAGGATTTCTCCTGGGCTGGGGGAACAGCTCAGCAGGCAGTGGGGAGGAGAAGGATCCTCCTGGAGCCATGCACCTGCTCCCAGTGCATCTCTGGTTTCCTGCTGGGCTGGCCAGGAGCTCAGCACGTGCAGCAGGAGTTTCCCAGGGCTGGGATTGGCAGTGGTGCTGCTTTCTGCAGGAAGTTCGGCTTTCCCGCGTGGTTCTCCCTGGATTCTTTGGGCTGGTTGGGGTGAGGCTTTCCTTGGGAAATCCTCCAAGCAAGCAGCATTCCCTGGGGGCAGCAGGGCTTTCCTCCCCTTGTGCTGGGTGTTAGGGGAGCGTTTTGGGAATGTTCCTTGGGTGGGCGAGCTGGTGTCTCCTCCCCAGGTTCCCATCCCAGCGCTCTCCTGTTTTCCATGGTCCCTTCCTGGACCACGGGGCTGATTTCACTTGGCAGCCCCTTTTCCCTCCACTCAGTGTCTCGTATTTAGGATCTTTCTCCACGTGGAGCTCTGACAACCTGGGGCTTTGCAGTGAGCAGAGCTGCTCTGCTTTGGAGGAGGATGTTGCAGGAAAGGTTGGAACGAGGCGATCTTTAAGGTCTCTTCCAACACAAACCATTTCATGATTAGGGAGTTTTGCTGTTTCCTGGCTAAACCTCCTCCCGAAAAATCATGTCCAGACCTTGCTGTAGTGTGCACAGGAGCTGGCTGGGTTTGTTTAGGGAGAAGTGGGATAATCCCAGCAGTGGTGGGAGGCGAGGAGCTCAGGCAGGCGCTGCTGCCGGGGTTTGATTGGCAGCGAGTGCTGGGCTGAGCTCAAATATTGCTGCCTTTTTAAAAGGCATAATTACGTGATTCAATCTATATGTTTGATGTTCCTAATCATCCATTAGAGCAGGATGTAAAGAGGGATGCTTCCCAGGAACATGCCACAGAATAGGGGCTCTTTGTGTGAGCCAGCAGCTCGTTAGGCACTGAGTGATGCAAACACACATTTGCGGGGCTGCTTTCCCTCAGAAGAGCTCGGTGGCTTGATGGCTTCATCATTTTGTTTGTGACTCTCTGTCACTCGCATTTCCTGAGGCTTGGAAGATGCAGAGTATGGGCTTGTGATGCCATCAGAGTCACGAGGTGGGAGGCAGAGGTGTGTGCTGGAATTTCTGCCACTGCTCAGGCAAAGGGCTGAGAGGACACAGCCTCAACTTGCACCAGCAGGGTCAGATTAAATACTAGAATTATTTCTTTTTTCTCTGAAGGAATGGTCAGCATTGGAGTGAGTTGCCCAGGGAGGTGGTGAAGCCACCATGGAAGTGTTTGAGACATTGGATGTGGCACTTGGGGATGTGGTGGCCCTGGGTGGTCCTGGAGGTCTCTTCCAACCCGGATAATTCTGGGATTCCAACCACACAACACATTCTGTGCTAACCAAGCCACAGGGACTTCCCAAGAGGAGCAGCCCCACTGCAGCAGGGCCCTTGGCGTGGTGGCACTGAGGTATTTTGTCCCCACTGCCTGGGGACTCTGCAGTGCTCTCCAAGCCTTGTCCCTCTCTCCAGTATCACAAATATTTGATCCAGCAGGCAGAGTTGGTTTCCAGCTGCTCCATTCCCTCAGTGGTGGCTGGGTTTGGGGTGGTGTCAGCCCCTTCTCCCAGCCCCTTGCTGCAGGCTGGGGTCCTGAGGGAGCTCCTGGCAGCCCTTTTCCCAAAGAGCAGAGTTTAATAACCCTTGATTCCCAAAAAAATTGATTGGCTGGGATTTCTGCTTCCCTGGACCAGCATCTCCCTAGATCTCATGGATTCCCAAAGCCCATTCCCTCTGGTGCCAGCTCTGCCTGGAGCTTTTTGGGGAGCTTCTGACTGAATCCCCATCCTGTGCTTCCAAGGTGAGCCTTTCCCTCCCAGGGGAAAGAGTTTCTGCTTCATTTTTAGGTTGTTTTGGGGGTTTTTAGGGCAGCAGCCTTGCTCAGGAGCTCTCCATCAAATACACCTTGTGGCTAAAACCCCATTCAGCAAACATTAGTCCTGGGTTCGTCCTGCAAGGCCTGAGAGTAGATGACAACTTCATGGAGTCCATACATTGTGGGGAATTCCCTGCTGCAGGTGAGACCCACGTGCTGGGGGAGCCCAAATTCCTGCCCAGGGCTGCACTGGAGCTGATGAATTGCCAACAGCATCCTGGGGAAAGCTCCTTGTGCCCTGAAAGTCATCAGGGATTGTTAAAGTAAGCCATAAAAGAGAGTTTCTGTTTCTTCAGCAGGGCAGGGGCTGAGGGGCGTTGTGGGAGCTCAGAAATGTGAGAATTTGGTTGCCATCAACACCTGCCTGCAACTACAGCAGCACTGAGCACACCTGGAAGCTGCAGGAGCACGGGAATGGGGTCTCAGGGGGGTTTGGGAAGAGCCCTGGAGCAGCAGGTTCATCCTCCAGCCCTGCAGTGGGTGAGGGGGCAGTGCTGGGGGGCTTCTCCTGGTGTCTCTGCCCTGGGCTGGCTGCAGGAGCAGCATTCCCTGGGGTGGGAGCTCAGGCTGCATCCTGCCTTGGTTGGTGCTTGCTCGGTGTCCAGCAGCACTTCCCTGGAGCTCTCAGCCCTGCTGGGATGTGCCCATTATCCAGAGCACTCCTGGGTCACTTGTGATGATGTTCTGTACAAGGAATATCACCCTGGAATGGTTTGGCTTGGAAAGGATCTTAAAACTCACCCAGTTCTAACCCCAGCACCTTCCACTGTCACAGCCTGGCCTTGGACCCTCCCAGGGATGGGGCAGCCACAGGAAACAGGGAAAACAAGGAATAATTATCCCTGCTGGGGATGCACAGAGGATTTGGGGGAGCTTTGAGCATCAGGGGTGCAACAGCAGGCTGGAAAACTGGGAATAAACAGGGAATGGAGGTGGAGCTGTGCTCGCAGAGGATCCCAGCCATATGGAACGAGTTACCAGGGAAGGTGGCTGGGCCAGTGAGTGTGAGTCTGAGACATCTTGATTACTTTCTGCAGGAAAGGATTGAAGAGTGGAGTGAAAAACCAGGGAAACGGGATTTAAAGCACATTACCACTTTAATTTAAAAGTGCCCAAAGCAAGGAAATTCAGGTTTAAAGCTGCCAATCTCTGCCTGGCTGCTGCAGGTGTTGGGCTGGGAGGACTCCGGGGTCTGTGTCCAGATGGGTCCTGGGGCCATGAGGCCAATCCCAAACTTTGGGTTTGTCCCAGGAATGAGATCCTTTAGTAGGTGTGTTCTGTGATAATTTTGTTCTTTATGACAGAAATGTGTTTTTCTTTGATAATCTGCCCTGAGTGCAGTGCCCTGGACACCTTCTGTGTGTGATGCCCTTTGAAGTGCTGCAGGGTCTGGGATGGTCCCTCAGGAAGGGTTTTCTTCCCCCTTTAATCTCCCAGTTTGGAGAGCCCTTCCCAGGAGCTGCTCCCTCTGCTCCTCCCCACATCATTCACGAGGTCCTGAGGAGGAATTTAGGGGGAGTTTAGGGGAATTTAGGGAATTTTTGGGAAACCCAAGAGCATCTTTTCCACTTGGGATTTTTGACTTGGCCGTGCCTCCCCTTGCTTTGCTTCCTGTAAGCAAAATTTCTCTCTATTTTTTTTCCCACTTCCCAGATTTCCCTTTCTGTCAGAATGGCCCCCCCTTCCCAAATCCAGGCTCAGCCCCCTGAGCTGTTCAGGAACATCCTCGGAAGTGGCTGCAGAACAGAGGAGTTGGGAGCAGTTCTTGGCAGGCAGAGACTTAGAAAATAATTTCAGTCCTTTGCTGTTTCTAATCTACACAAGAGATATTTTCCCCTTTTGCAGGAGGATAAAAGATCATTTAAAGTGACAGTTTTGGGGAAAAAATAGTACAGAAAGAATTATAATAATCAATTCTTTTCCCCTTAAATTATCACCATTTTTTCCTGTGGATTTGTCCATCTTTCTGCGAGATGTCTTTTCACAAAAAAAAAGATCAATTCCTTCCAGATAATTTATACATCACTTGATATTTAATATGTTTTTAAACAGTTCTGAATTTTCTTTGCTGTTAAAAAATATTTCTTTTAACCCGCTGCAGCAAATCCTTTCAGAACCTTGCGGTTCGTGTGAAACTCTTGGTGTTCCTTGTTTTGTTTTTGCTTGGAGCCTGTTAAAAGTGTCAGGACGTGGGTGGCATTTGAAAGGTTACTGGAAAGGGTGGGGCTGTGATTAGCTAAGAAGGGAGATGAACTTTCTGGCAAAAATAAGGAAGACTTTGAAGCAAACAGAATCTGGATGCCTGCAGTAAAATGGAATCAAATAAAAGTTGGGATTGGGGCGATCCCGAGATGCAGGAGGGGGGAGCAGCAGCAGAATCCAGCGGATGTAGATGTCAGCCCGGTGACAGGCGTGCCCTGATCCTGGGCATTATGGCCCTGAAATGGAGAATAATTATTCTAATTTGTTTTATTACATTAGCGTGGGTAGGAGGGAAGAAAGGGAGCTTTCTTCGCTGCCTTTCTCATTATTCCTCGGCGAGCACGGCGGGGCCAGCTCCCGGCTCCCGCGCCGGCCCTTCATGGGAATTTTTGGAAAATGATGTCTGCAATGTTCTGACCTTTGCCGTCCCAGCTGCAGCCTCCTCCTCTCTGCAGGGATCCCACACTTGACTCCTTAGCAACCTCCTTTGTGCCTCTGATCTCTCTCCATTTCTCTGGTAATAGCCCTTGGCAGCGGGACTTGTTGTTCCTTGGTGGCTGGAAAAGGCAGGAGCCGCCGGTGCCAAGGGTTCTGCAGAATCCCTTTCACCCACTGCTCGCAGCGCTGCCCTCAGAGCCCCCCAGATGCTGCTGGTGGCTTCTCTGAGGGGCTTTTTGGGGGATTTGATGGAGGGAAACAGCAGCAAATCAAAGGAAGCAAAGTCAGCCCCAAGGAGTTCTCCAGCGGGGTTTCTGCCCCACTGCGGGGTTTTGTGGATGTGGTGGCTCTGGTTTGGCTCTGGGCAGGTTCCCCTGAGCTCCTTCAGGTCCCCCTGAGCTCCTTCAGGTCCCCCTGAGCTCCTTCAGGTTCTCCTGAGCTCCTTCAGGTCCCCCTGAGCTCCTTCAGGTCCCCCTGAGCTCCTTCAGGTCCATCTGAGCTCCTGCAGGTCCCCTCTGAGCTCCTGCAGGTCCCCCTGAGCTCCTGCAGGTCCACCTGAGCTCCTGCAGGTCCCTGTGAGCTCCTGCAGGTTCCCCTGGGCTTGTGCAGCTTCCCCTGAGCTCCTCAGGTCCCCCTGAGCTCCTGGGGCCACCTCGGAGCCCCTCTGTGCAGGAGGCAGCAGGCAGGTGGGGCACCTGGATCATGGCAGAATCATGGGGTGGAAAGGTCCCTCGTGGGCAGGGACACCTGCTGCTATCCCAGGTTACTCCAAGCTCCATCCAGCCTGTCCTCAAACCCTTTGAGGCATGGAGCATCCATCCAGCCTGTCCTCAAACCCTCCAGGGATGGAGCATCCATCCAGCCTGTCCTCAAACCCTTTGAGGCATGGAGCATCCATCCAGCTTTCCTCAAACCCTCCCAGACATGGAGCATCCATCCAGCCTGTCCTCAAACCGTTTGAGGGATGGAGCATCCATCCAGCCTGTCCTCAATCCTTCTGCTTGTCCTCAAACCCTCCAGGGATGGAGCACCCTCAAACCCCTCCAGGGATGGAGCATCCTCTCTTCTCATGGAAAGAGCAGCAGGAATGTGAATTCAGTGAGGTTGGTGGGAACATCAGGTGCAGCTCTGGTTGTCACCTTTGGCTTGCTGCTGTCACAGCTGTACCTGTGTCACCTGCTCCCTGTGGGACTTTCCCTGCAGAACAGAAAACCCAGGATCCAGCTCATCCTTCCTGCACCACGGACCTTGATCCATCAGCAGGGAGGGAGGTGGGGAAGGTCTGGAGTCCTGGGGCTCTGAGGGGTTTAGACCCCAGCTGAAGTTGGTCTCGTTGGATTCCCTGGATTTAGGTTCTCCAGGAGCCTCTTCCAGCCCTGCCCTATAATCCAGAAATGGTTTTATTTTTAGATTTCACCTTGGGAAGCTCCTTCCTCTCCCACGAGCTGGGGTGTAAATTTGTCTCAGAATACCCTGGTGAGGGTTTGGCTTTCACAGAGATGGTGAAACCACTTTTCCTGTGGGTAGCAGAGGTGGGAAGTGCACGGAGCTGGGATTCTCCCTGGAAGCTTTCCTTATTTATAGCAGGAGCAAAATGAAAATCTAGAATTTAGTTGGGAACTTTGGGTGGGTTTTTGCCCATCTTTTGTACAGCAAAAACACAGAAAGGTCTTTAAATTGACTCTAAATTTATAACGTGGGTGCCCCATTCCCCACCCTTCCCTCTGGAGCCGGGATCAATAGGGAATTTTGCAGACATAGCTTGAGTCACCAAGCTTTTGCTCAGCTTCCCGTGCTATTGGCCTGTCTGTACCATTTTTTTCAGAATTAATTTTGGGCTGAAAAAGTCTCAAAGAAGTGCTTTGTTCCTCCTTGACACTCACTCCAGGGAAAAAAGAAAAAAAGAAAAAAAAAAAAAAAAAAGAGGAGAAAAAGGAAAAAAAAAAGCCATGGAAAATCTGACATCTGCATTGTAGAGAAAAATCAATAGATAGGGAGGAATATAATTATCCCCCACTCCTGAAGGAATTTTTCAGATATTTTTTGGAACAGTGACTCATATGGGCTTAGGGCTTGAATGACATTTTAATTATTCTGGCTTTTTTTCGCTTTGAATCACCCAAGTACAGCAGGCTGGAAGGGGCACAGTTGGGCACAGCCATCACAGGAAGATGAAAGGGCAGGATTTGGTGTTGGAGCTGAGCTCTTCCCTCCCCTCAGGTGGGGGCTGGATCTCTAGTGGATCCCCCTGGATTCTGCTTTCCGTTATCCTGTAAATTTGGGAACGCTTCCCATGCTTTGGGAATGTTTTATTCCATATTCCAGAGCAGGGCTGGTGTGGGGGCAAAGTGATTAAACCCAGGAATTTTATTATCCTCCATTAAAGTAAATCTAGAAAAAAGGAAAATCCTAAATGTAATTTTCCTTCCTGTCAGAAATGCTGCTGGATTTAATTCCCCTTCATTAATTAGAGGAATTTGGAGTTTGGGGTTTTCCAGGTCCAGGCAGGTGCTGCATCTCCATCCTGCCCCCAGCTCCTCAGCCGTGCCCTGCAGGGAGCAAACCTGGCAGGGGAGCAGGAATTGAGCCCATATTTCATTCTGGAGCTTAATTCAATCCAGGGCCAACATTTTCTACTGCTCCTGCTGTAAATTCCTGTGACAAGGACCTCAAGTTCCCCTTTCCCAGGCCAGGAGCTCTCATTATCCCGAGGAGCCGGAGTGCCACCGGTGCCCGACCCCGTGTCCCTGCAGCCACCAGCCAGCAGTGGGAATTTAATAATCCCGGATTCGGAGCGAGGCCACGGAGGTGAAAGGGCCTCTGCTGGTTCACTTGGCCACCTGGCTGCTTGCCTTGAGCTCAGATTTAATTTGTATTCCTGAGAACTTCCCGATTTCCAGCAGCCCCCGGGATGTGCCGAGCTGCCGTGGGGTGCCTGGTGCTCGGAGATCTTTTCCAGCCTCAGCAGCTCCAGGATTCTGTGATTCTCCTTCTCCTTTCCTGTCTCTTCTCAGCAGAGCTGAAGCCTCAGCACGCAGAGATGTTTCTGTGCAGGTTTCTGATCCAAATCCTTGGGAAAACTGGAAAACTCAGGTGCCAGTGTGGGAGTGAGGTGGCCTCGAAGACAGCTCAGGGTAAAGCTGACTTGAAACCCCTTAATGATGAGAGTGGGAGTTTTTTGTGCTGCAAAAACGTCTTTGATATGAAGACTTTCCTGTTTGAAAGCTTCCTAGTAAACAAAAAGGGGTGAACTGCCTGAATGAGTCATTGCAGGCAAAATCGGGATTTTCAGAGCGCTGCTTTTCCCCATCCTTGTTTTAATTGGAGTTTTAATTATTCCTGCTGGATAACAGAGCTTGATAACAGCCCGGGGAAGGAGGAGGGAAGGTCATCAAGATAACTGTCCTGTTTTAATATTCCAGCATTCCTGCACAGAGCTTCCTCAGTGTGTGCTGGCCTGGCAGGGCTGGAGCTGCAGCACATCCTGCGAGATGCTATCACCAGATCCTGTAATTTTAGAAAAGCTTGGAGGGCAGGACAGCCTGGGGAGGGGAGGATGGAGTGGCTGCTGACAGTGACGGTGTCTTGTCCCTGCTCCAGAGGGATGGAGGGGATGTGCTGAATAAATCTCTGCAGATAAAACTGCTCTGCCATCCCAGAAATCCTGGGTGATATCGCTTTGCATCCCTTGTCTGCCAGGCAGGAGTTCTGCTCTACCCTGTGCTCTCAGCTGTCAGACAGACAGACACACAGCCTGGGAACTGGATATTTCCAAGGTCTGGACAGTTTTGGAAGGTCTTTAACTGGAATTTTGAATTTCTTTTGAGCTGCAAACGTGTTAAACTTTATTTAATGCTGCAAGCGAAGATTTGTTTTAGTGTGAGCAGCAAGGTTGGAGCAGAGGAGCCACTGTGCTCTCACTGTTCCAATTCTGGGAATTTAGATGGGATTCATAAATGCTGGAATCTCCTCCTCTGAGCTCAGATTTTAGCCCTGGAAGGTCACTGATCCCTTCCCTGCTGCAAATGTCAGGAAGCCTCAGGATGCTCCCAGACACTGGCAGGGTTTTTCTCCTGGGGAAGGCAGGACCATCACAATCAGGGCAATGGCAGAGGTAGGCAAATACCCCCTAATTGTATGCAGATGACAGAGCTGCTTCGGCCTTTTGACTAGTGAAGCTTTCCTCAATTTGGGATATTGTGATCCTAATCAGGGACCTCTCCCGGACATCAAAGCCAGCCTTGATTGCTCGGCTTCCTGCTCCAGCCCATCCCTGCCCAGGTGTCTTTCCTGCTCTGGCCGACTGATTCCTTTCTGCTCTTCATCTCCGAGGCAAGGAAATTCAATCCCAATATTGCTGCCAGCCCTGGAATGGACGCAGTGATTTGGAAATGTCCCCTCTCGTTGTTCTGAAGTCCCAGGGCAGGGGATACCTGCTGGCCCAGCCTCTAACCTGAGGTGGGGCAGAGCTGTCAGCAGTGCAGCCAGCTGTGTTTGGGGCTGGCAGCTTCCTTCCCCTGCCCCTCTTTTGTTTCTCTAATTATTTTAATTGCATCTCCGTGTCCCCATCCCTGCTCCGTGTCCCCATCCCCAGCTCTGTGGCTCTGCTCCCTTTTCCACAGGCAGCAGAGGTGGCTTTGCCCGAGGGAAGCAGTTGGGTTTGGGTGTTAAAATTGTGAATCTTGCTGGGTTTTGTCTGTTATCCCAGGGACAGAGCCTGGCTTTTCCTATTGCTGCTTCCCAGGGATGCTGGAAGCGATGCCAGGAGCCCTGGGCTGCTCAGACCTGAGCAAAGGCTCAGCTGTGCCTGAGGCTTCTTCCTGGAAGGGGAATTTGGCATATTCCACAAGGATTTATGTCAGATTTTCAGTAAGCAGGCAGTGGAATGAGTCAGATCCATTGTGTTCCCTTGGGAACCACGACTGGACCCGGGCTGTGGATGTGCCGTGGGTCTCCTTCAACCCCTGCAGTTTAACCACAGAAGTTGGCACCTTGAGACACAAACCAAAGCAAAATAAAATAATTGTGACAGTATTTTTGCCCTTTTTTTCCCCCCAGGGGCTGATTAAAATCCGAGGAGATCGCTGCTGGAGAGAGTTAACTTGCATGGATTATCACTACGAGGTGAGTGATGTGCTCACAAAACCTCATTTCTCTTGTCTGCTTTTCTTTTGTAAAACAATTTCCCCCAGCCTTTCCTCTCCTGCCAGGCAGCTCTCCATGTTTTCCCTCTTTATCCCAGCCTCTGGCACTCAGGCCATGTCCCTGTGCCAGCTGGGTGATGCTGTTTTTCCCAACCACAGTCCTAAAAGACCAATTTCTCTCCTTCCCTCCCCTCCCCATCGTGGATCCAGGAGCAAACCTGAGATTTACTAAGAACTTCCACTGTAAATCTGCTGCAGGGCAGGGAAAGGAGAACACAAAAAAGAGTTTTTTGTGGCGCTGTTCCTGCTTACACCCCCCAAAAGTGGCCATCTGACAGAATCAGAGCATCCCTGTGCTCTCCAACATGCAGAGAAGATCCTTGGCAGTTCAGAACTCCCTGGGTTTATCTTTTTGACATCTGTTGCAGTGATTATGTTGCATTTTGATTATAAATTGGGGTTTTGCTGGCTCTGGGTTCATCTCCTCTCTGGTTACAGAGGCAAAATTGGCTCCCCTTCTCACCTCTATTTTTGCATTTGAGTTTTATATAAATGGTGGTGAAAAGGAAAAAGCTGCATCCAGTGATGATCCCAGGGTGAGAAGCTCTGGGTTGGTGAAGGGAATGGTCCTGAAGGAATATTCCTTTCCCTGGATTCACCTCACAGCCCCTGCAAGTTATAATGTCTCTGCTCTGTGGCCATCAAATATTTGGGAATACAAGTCTGATGAGGAGGAGCTGGGGAAGGGGCTCAGCCTGCAGAAAAGGGGGATCAGGGGGAATTCCTGGCTCTGCACAGCTCCTGCCAGGAGGGGACAGCCAGGGGGGTCGGGCTGTGCTCCAGGGAACAGGGACAGGAGCAGAGGGAATGGCCTCAGGCTGGGCCACGGCAGGTTTAGATTGGATTTTTGGGAAAATTCCTTCCCTAAAAGGGTGGTCAGGCATTGGAAGGGCTGCTCAGGGCAGTGGTGGAGTCCCCATCCCTGGAGGTGACCAAAACCCACGTGGATGTGGCACTTGAGGACATGGTGATGAACATGGCTGGTGTTGCTGTTGTTGATGATCTCAAAGGGTTTTTCCAACTTTAACAATTCCATAACTTCATGAAATAAGATTTTGCAGGTCCAAAAAGCTCTTGTTTGCCTTCTCAGCTTTAAATCTCCTTTTCTGTGTCGCTCTGATTTACTTTCACTGGGGTTTTCCCCTCAGAGTGAGGCTGGGCCTGTCCAAAAGCTGCTGCTCCTTGGCTCCCACACAGCACCAAGGATCCAACTTCATCCCCAGCAAAACCTGGGATGAAAAACCCCCTTCAGTGCTGTCCTGTAATGCTGAGCATGGGGGTGGCTGCAGTAAATTATCCCCTTTTCCATGCACCTGGCAGCACTCGGGGAAAATGCAGCTCCGAGGCAGCCAGCGCTGACCCCAGCCCACAACAATCAGCCCCAATAATCCCAGCGCTCCCAAATCAATCCCAGCATCAGTCCTGGAGCCCAGAGGGATAATTGAGACCATTCCTGTCAGATCCATGAGGCAGGATCCCCAGCCTGTGCAAGTAATTGGGACCAGGGGCAGGGGGCAGATCTCGTTATCAATATCAATTATTTTAATCCCCACAAAAGAGGCTGCGAGAAAAGGAAAATGAAAGGGGCCAAGCTTTGTCCACCAGCAATAATGGAACAGAAATACCTAAAGGCTGGGATTCACCTGCTGATTCCAGCCAGAGGGAGGGAGAAAAGGGGGCAGCTGAAGGTACCTCTGGGAGGGAGGGAGGAGCTGGGAATGTGCTCGTAATTAGGATGATAAAAGTGAGGATTGGAGCAGGCTGGGGATGGATTTGGGCCAGATGGGTTGTGCTGAGATGTATGTTGGCCACCCCAGCTCTCCTGCTCCAGCACGAGCTGCATCCAAGATCTACATGGGCTCCTGTGCCAAGAGAATTAATGGAAACACATGGCCTCCATCCCTGCCTGGACTATTTATTTGTAGTAGGACCTGCAGCTCTGCCCGTGGAAAAGAACATTTCCACTTTTGTCAGGAGTTGTGGATGGGACAATCCAGTGTGTTGTGGTTAAATGGGTCATTTTCCTTTCCTCCTTCCCTTCTGGTGTGCAGGGCCTTCATGCCAGCCTTGCTGGGGCTCTGCTCCTCACTGAGGGCTCTCTGTGCCATTTGGAGCGGGGAATGGCATGCTTGGCACAGGAGAGGGATTTTCCTACCAGCCTGAGCCCCCTGGGTCCCTCAGGAGGAGATGGGCTCCAGGAAGTGTGGGAGAGAACTCAGGCTCTGCTGGAGCTGGAGAAGATTTTGCTGCAGCACTGAAAACTGCCTGGGCTAAAGCTCCGGGGATTAATGGTGCCTGTGGGTGCCAGGAGCCCCAGACTCTAATCCCAGCCTGGCAAGACACCACAAACAGGGAATTTCACCTCCTTCTCCCTGGATTTCTAAGCTGTCCAGGCCAGGGGCTCCAAGGTGAGCACGTGGGTTGCACCTGGAGTGGCTGTGGGATGGGATCCCAGTCCCTGTGGTGTCCTGGAGCTTCACGTGTCCACATCACCACATCCAAATGGACACACCTGGGTGGCTCCTGGCAGGAGAAGTCCTGGGATCTGCCATCCATGGGTTTATGTCTCCCTTTTTGCGGCTGCTGTTGTTTCACTGGGGTTGGAGGGCTCTTTGCCCTGCAAGAAATGCCAGGAGAAGGGAGTTTCCCCTCAGTGGAAGCTGTTCTGGTGCAGCTGCTGCAGGTGGAAGCTGCTCCGGGTCTCAGGTGTGCCTGGCATCAGGATTATTCAGATTTATCTGCTGTGCACACCAGGCTTGACAAATCCACGAGGATTTGTCCAGACTACAGTCTGGAGCTGGAATTCTGCTTCCATGGAGCCTCTGGCGTGGATCTCACAGTGCCTGGGACATCCATCCCACCCTGATGGGATCTCAGGGGAGCAGAGGCAGCCTCAGGTCCCTGCCTGTGCAAGGGGGGACGTGGCTGAGCGTGTCCCCTGTCCCTGCCTGCCCCACAGGGATCATTCCCAGAGCCCAGCAGCTCCATCCCACAGCCACTCGGGGAAAATCTGCCTTGGGAGGTTCTGAGACCCTTTCTGGAGCTCACAGGGCTGGGCTGGAGCTGCTTTCCAACCCCCTTGGAGGCACCAGGATTGGGGTGGGGATGGGGGAGCACCCACTCCCTCACCATTGCCTTGTTCCAGGCTTTATCTGGGAGTGCAGCCTGGCACAGGCACAGCAGAGCAAATCCCCTGGGGTGAGAGCCAGGAAAACCCCAGAGCCCTGCAGAGCTCCCTGTGCCCAGGGCTCCTGGCACAGAGCAGCTTTGGTGGCACAGGCCACCAAACATGGACATTTGTGACCCCAAATACTCCAGAAGGAGCCTTTGGATGCAGGTGGAAGTTTTGACAGAGCAATTCAGATAATCAAAGGGGTTTTGGGATGGGCAGGTCCTGCCTGGTCTCGTCTCTCCTGTCCCACTCGGGGTGGGATGCAATCCACTGATGCATTTTTCCTGCTGGCTGCCAAACTGCTGCTGCTGCTTTTTAATTCCAGACAGATATCTTGGAAAATTCAGCCACCAACTGGTGGGAACAGCTGTGGGAGCAGCTGCTGGGGCAGGAGCCCTGCTGGGCACCGAAGCCACGCCGAGGACACAGCCACGGGTCCCTCCTGAGGGACCTCAGTGACCTGTCCGAGGACAGGGGGACATGGAGGGGCTGGAGCGTGGCCAGGGAGGGGAATGGAGCCCCAGGAGGGGCTGAGGGAGCTGGGGAAGGGGCTCAGCCTGGAGAAAAGGGGGATCAGGGGGAATTTTTGGCTCTGCACAGCTCCTGACAGGAGGGGACAGCCCTGGGCGTCGGGCTGTGCTCCAGGGAACAGGGACAGGAGGAGAGGGAACGGCCCCAGGCTGGGCCAGGGCAGGTTTAGATTGGATTTTTGGGAAAATCCTTCCCTAAAAGGGTGGTCAGGCATTGGAAGGGCTGCTCAGGGCAGTGGTGGAGTCCCCATCCCTGGAGGTGACCAAAACCCACGTGGATGTGGCACTTGGGGACATGGGCCAGTGGTGACTGTGGTGCTGCTGGGAAGGGTTGGACTCGATTTCCTTAAAGGTCTTTTCCAACCTGAATTGATTTGAAGGCAAATGAATAAAAGGAAAGCAAAATAAAGCCAGCTCCTGGAGCACCAAGCCTTGGTCAGAGCTGGAAGTGAGGTCCAGGATTTGCTTTGCTCCTGCAGGAGCTCGGGATGGGTTGGTCACCACAAAGCAGCAAAGTCTGGAGGATTTCACTGAACTCTGCTGAATCCCAGCCCCAAAATGTCCCCGTTTGAGCTCCAAAAGTGTCGCTGCCGATGAGAAAAGCTTCGCTCTGTCCCCAAGACCCTGCACAGCCACAGAGGCCACTCCTGGAGGGGACAAATTGTCCCTAATTGTGTGGCAGTGCTGTTCCCAAGCAGAGGCTGTCAGTCAGAGCTCCAGCTCCTGGAGAAGCTCTGGATGGAGCACAATGGCTTTTGTGCCTAATTAGGCCTTGCTGACTGATAGCTGTGCTGATAAGGGCGATAAGGAAGCTCAAACTGCTCCTTAACTGCCTCTTCATTCCTTTTCTGCCTCCTCTCGCCTGGATTAGACCTCGTTAAGCTTTTCATCCAGCTTTTTCCGAGCCATTATGAAACGAAAAGTAAATAATATTTAGCAATCTGTTGGGATGAATCAGAAAATGAGCTGCTTTTATGAGCCCGGATGGCTCAGGGTGGGCTTCGTTCCAACAGTTTGCATGGCTGGAAGGGAAAATGTTCCTAGCAGGGAAAGCAGGTGCTCGGATTTCGTGCTGAAAATTCTAAAGTTGCAAATTCAGACGAGGGAAGCAGTGCTGAATTAAACAGAAAACAATAATTATTAAAGGAAGTCACCATGTAAATAATTTTGGGGATCTTTTTTGTTGGTAACATTAATAATTATATTATAAAATATTTATGGAGCATCCTAAGTTTACAGTGCTTGGACCCGTGCCAGGACCTCTGCACCCTCACAGGGAAGGATTCCTTCCTAAATGTAATTAAATGCAGAATAATTTGTGTCTCTGCTCCTTCCTTCGTGCAGAGTGTGAACTTGGAGGCTTTGCTGGTGGATTTTGCTGCTTCCAGCTCAGGGCTGTGTCTGAGCCTGGACGTGGGGAGATGTCCCAGATTTCCCCAGAAGTGATTGGAAGGGTTTGTGGAAGTCCAGCAGCCCCTGCCTGCTGGGCTGTGAGCTCAGGGCCACTTCTGAGAACTGACCATGGGATTTGGAACCTGGAGTGGGAAAATTCATCCTCTGGAAGCTGTGTTTCCATGAAAACAGGAGGCAGGCGAGCTGTGCTCCAGCTCTGCCCTCGTGGGACAGCTCTGTGCAGGAACCAAAGCTGCTGATGCTGAGTTCTGGGTAAGGAGAACAAGGAGGGAACAAAGTTCTGCCCATGGAGGGCTGTAAATGCAGTTTATTTCCATCTCCTGGGGCAAAAGCAAACTGCTCTTTGAGTCAAGGTGGCTGATACCAAAGGAAGAACACTCTGCTGCTCAGCTGCTTTATTTTTTTCCTTCCCATTTGGTCAGAAGTTTTGAGAACTGACCTTTCCAGGGGCAGAATTGCAAAACCACTTTGTCTTTATTCCCATCTCTCAAAGGGCTGTTTTGGGAGGATTGGAAGCTGAGGATTTGGGGCTCTCTGCTGGGTTTTGGGGAGGTCCATGAGGCTGGAGGAAGGGCCAAGGGCTGAGCTGGCCTAGGATCAAGGAAATAATGAGATCCATCATAGGGTAAGTGCTTGGAGCAATAATATTGGCAGATAAATGTCAGCAGGACATCAAAAGCTCATTAGGCTGTATTCTGGACTTTGTATGGGGCTCTGCAAGGAGAGCTTGATCTCAGAGAGCTTTCCAGATGGATCCCAGCTCTCTGACATGGATCCAGGGGATCTTTGAGTGCAGTTTGCTGGAAGGGTCTGTTATTCCCAAGGCTGGGTTGGCTCTGCTCTTCTGAAGCTGCCAATCACTTGAAAAAAGAGGAAAAAAACGCTTTAAGAGTGGGGTTTGGGCCTGGCTTGGAGGATCTGCCGTGCTGGGTTGGCACAGGTCGGGTTTGCTGGCAGAGGTTCAGGGATATCACCTCCAGCTGAGCCCTTCTGGGAAGGAGCCCTGGATTCCCAGGGTTTGGAAATGCTGTGGAAAGTGAGGGCTGAGTTCTCGGAGCCCTGAATCCCAGAAGTGAAACCATCCTGGTGGAGTTGCAGTTTGAGGAGACAGAATGAAAAATACTGACAGTGATGCCCAGTTAGGCCGGGTTTAAAAAGTGGGGAGGAATTCCGGGGCTTGAGCCCCTTGTGCTGGAAGGATGAGGGTGATTCACAACCCCAAAAGCAGATTTATGCAGGGATGAGGTGGGGGGTGTTTTATTCCAAGCAGAGCAGGCAGGGAAGCAGTTTTCCAGAGGCAGGTTCTGGTGGGAGCAGGACTTGGCTGGCAGGCAGGATCTGCCTCGCACACGGGTGGGAAGTGCAGTCCCAACACCCCCAAAGCAGCATCAGTTTTGTGTCCAGGGGGACCAGGATCCTGGCAGGGAATTCAGGAGAAAGGGGGAGCAGTGTCTGGGCAGAGAATTATCAAACTAAAAGGTGGAGCTGCAAATCAGCATCAGAAAACTGCCCCGGCTGCTTTGGACTGAGGAATTAGGAGAAATGGGATGGAGGAAGGTGCTGAGGGAGAAACTTCCCAAAGGAGAATCATGCAGGAACTTCTACATGGAGTGCCAGGGCACAGGGAATGGCTGCCCACTGCCAGAGAGCAGGGTTAGGTGGAGATTGGGAAGGAATTCCTGGCTGTGAGTGTGGGGTGGGGCTGGGATGGGATTCCCTGAGAAGCTCCTGGATCCTTGGAAGTGTCCAAGGCCAGGTTGCAGCAGCCTGGCACAGTGGAAGGTGTCCCTGCCCATGGCAGGGGTGGCACTGGATGAGCTTTAAGGTCCCTTCCAACCCAAACCATTCCAGAATTCCAAGTAAATTCTAAGTTCCAGTGATGATCCCACCCAGACACGGCTTCCATGGGCAGTGGAGCAGCAGGATTGGGGCAGGATTTCATTTCTCTCTTTGCTGTGCTTCAGATCTGCTTTTCTCTCTGCGATTCTCCACCAAAAGCATCTGTATTTACTCAAAACCACCTTGTGGGCTCCCTTTGCCACCCGAGCAGGTGGGTGCCACCTGCCCCTCGTGTCCCCTGCTGGTTCCCTCAGCTCTCCACGATTCCCAGCAATACCGGGATAAACCAGGGAAGGTTTCCTGGACATTTCCCCCCAAGGAGCTTTGTGTGGGGAGGGTTTGGGGTGTGGGATCAGCAGCAGAGCTGTCAGTCACACTGCGTTGGGAATATGCCAATCCCTTTCCAGCAGTAACACAATTCCTCTTCCTGGATTCTTTGCTGTTTTTCTTACGGATTTGTTTTAAGCCTGGTGAAAGCTTCCTGTACACCTATTGGATTTCATCTCTTCCTCACACTCTCCCACTGTTCCCAACTCGTTTACAGACCACCCAGGACCCTCCTCACTTCCCTTAAATATTCCCTTTTCCTCCCCCCTCCACGCATTTGCTCTGATTCAATCCTAATCAGATTAATCCTCACAACAGCCACTCCTGCAGCCCTCCCTGCTCTGCCCCTGCACGTGGCTCCTGCCCTCCCTGGGCTCCTCCAGGGGCAGGAATGTTGGATCCCATCACATCCCTGAGCTCCCAGGGCTCTGGGGAATAGTGCACTGCTCCTGCAACTGCAGGGCCCAGGAGGTTTGGCAGCTCAAGATAACACAGGCAAGGCTCTGGTAATTATTTAAATTATGGATTTCTGAGCCTGTTAATGGGGTGTTCTAAGAAATGTGCAGAGAGGAGGAAGGTGACAAATTTTGATGCTTTCTGGAAGACAGAAATGAGAGGGGGAAGTGGCACAAGAGCATTTTCCAGTCTTTAGAATTAACATGGAATGGTTTGGGGTGGAAGGGACCTTGAAGCCCATTCAGTTCCAAACCTCTTCCACTGTCCCAGGGTGCTGCAGCCTGGCCTTGGACACTTCCAGGGATCCAGGGGCAGCCACAGCTTCTCAGGGAATCTGGGATCTCCCCACCCTCTCAGGGAAGGACTTTTTACAGGTCTGGTTTCATTGTGCTTTAGGGAACAGAAGGGCCCAGGGGTCTCCTGGGGTGGTGTTGGCAAATCCTTGGTGGCTACAAAGGTGTCTTGGTCCTCATCCTCCAGTCTGAGACCTTGGGTCCTCCAGATCTTGTCCAGATCCCTCATCCTGATGGATCCACCTCTGGATTCTCCCAATTGGAACATATGGATCCACCTCTGGATTCTCCCAATGGTCAGAACTGATCCCCATGGCCATGAGTGGAGTCATTTCCTCTCATCCTTCCTGGCACTTAGGGACCTTAAATAATCTTTTTAGGGACATTAAATAATCTCTTTCCTGGTCTCCTCCTCAGCAGGTGCAGTTTCAGGAGAGTCATTTTCCCATCCATTCCCACCTTTCTCAGTGTTTGAAGGGAATTTTCCCTCATTCCAGGGAGAGTCATTTTCCCCATCCATTCCCACCTTTCTCAGTGTTTGAAGGGAATTTTCCCTCACTCCAGGTCCCTTGCCTCAGGTCTGCTGGAGGAGCTGCATTCCCAGTGGTGCACAGGGGTGCACATCCCTCCTTTTCCTCCTCCAGTCTCTCTTTGGGATTTTCTTTTGGGAATAAATGTAATGAGCAGTCCCAGTTCTCTGGGTAACATTCCTGGCACAGATTCCAGAGCAGCTGGAATGGCTGCCCCATCCCTGGCAGTGTCCAAGGCCAGGCTGGAGTTTGGAACAGCCTGGGACAGTGGAAGGTGTTGGGGTTGGAACTGGAGGAGTTTAAGGCCCTTTCCAGCCCAAATCATTCCATGATAATATTTTTTTGTCATGCACCAAAGGTTTTAAGCTCAGCTGGAATTTTTATTCCCCCAGAATAAAACAGGGGCAGGCCCAGAGAAAATCCCACCATGGACAGAACTTTAAAAATAGCCAAGCCCTTCCCTTTATCTGCATGGCTCCAATTTCCAGGTAATTTCTGCCGTACAATTCCCATATTTCTCCATACAATTCCTGTGGTTTCATCCTCTCCATGTGGGACATGCATTGACTGAAGTGCAGCTCAGAGGTTGTGTCACTTCAGTGATCAGCTCCGATGGCCCGAGCCAATTCCCAGGCACTTTTCCTTCCTTCCCAGAGATCAGGAAGAATTCCACATATTTCTCCAGGTTTTTTCCATCTTCTGAGTACTCCAGCTCTCACAGCAAGCTCTTGTAGCTCTGGAAAAAGAACAATCCAGGGCTGGGGGGTGCAGGAACGAGTTAATTTGAAGTCTCTGCCGTGGTGTTTTGCTCCAAAGTCGTGTGCGCCAAACTGACCTTTCATCTTGGAATATAAATCACTTTCCAGTCCTATTATTTCTAAAATCCTACAGGCTTGCGAATGCACAAAAGGAGCCTTTGTCTCTTATTAATTTAATTTATAGGTTAAAGTTTCAAATCAGTGGCAAGCACCAGCTGATTTACTGTGCACTGCAGGAATTGCTGTTCTGGGAAGCGCAGCGTTTGCTCCAAACGGGGATGTGTAATTAGGAGCTTCTCTAATTAGATATAATGTCAGATAATTTGCTTATCGTTTTTGGAATGCATTCTCCAGAAAAGCTGGGGGGGGAACTCAGGGTGGATTAGCTCTTTCAAGCCTAAAAACTCCCCTGATCAGTAAAATTGTGCGTGGAACCATCCAGTCATCTCCTGTGTGATGTCATCTGTGCTGCAACAAAAACCAGCCACTCTGGGGATAAAATCCACATAAAAGCAGGAGCCTTTTCCCACCAGTTTAAAACAGGATGCCCTTTCCTGTTTGTTTTGGTTTTTTGTTTGGGTTTTTTTTTTAATTTTGAATTTTTAATTATTTTGAATCGATTAAATCCCTGTGTGGAGTCACATTGATTTCTATTCCCAGCCTTAGGAGTATTCCCATTTTCAGACCCATTTCTTCCATTTCCTGGGATTTCTAGTTATGGAATTTTATAAGCAAGAATTTTAGTCTGCCTCCACATAGCTCAAGACAAATAAAACTTTTTCCTAACCCTGCTGTCATTCCCCATTCCAGAGGAAAAAGCTTTGACTCCTCCAAGCTCTCTCCAGAGGCTTTTCCCTCTTGACCAATTCACACGGAAAACAGGGATTGTGACTTGCTGTCCTTGCCAAGGTCATGGAAATATCTGTATTAAAAATGGCATTTCTGTTCCTCCTTCCCTGTGAAGGTGGGATCTCACCTGAGCAGGGCAGGGGGGGTAAAACCCCCTCCCTGATCCCTGTCACCTGCTGAGGGTGTCCCCAGGGAGGTGGCTCTGTCCAAACCCCCTCCCTGATCCCTGTCACCTGCAGAAGGTGTCCCCAGGGAGGTGGCTCTGTGCAGAACCCCTCCCTGATCCCTGTCACCTGCTGAGGGTGTCCCCAGGGAGGTGGCATCCCTCAGGGTTGGTAAATCCTTGGGGCAGGAGTTGCCATGAGCAGTTTGTGAGCAGCCCACAATGGAAATCATGGGATGTGTTATCCTTGGCCCCGAGGCAGAGAGGGGATGTTTTAATTCCAGGAGTTAATTACAATTTGAGCAGCCCGTGGGAGCTTGGCAGGTGATGTGAGACCCCGTCCTGCTCTGATCTCAGCTGAAGGGCTGGGAAGAGCAGCAGGAGCAGGCTGGGAATGTTTCTGGGCTCTTTGTGTTGCTCTTTAATGATTTTTAGTGTAGGTGCCACACTTTTAAGTTACTAAAAATCATCACAAAGGGTTTTTCCAGCAGCTCCAGCAGGAGTTCCCCGTGGGCAGGGGGGATCCTGAGGTGCCTCCCTTCCCTCTCCCTCAGCAGCCGTGTTGGTAAACAGAGCTGATGGCCACTTGGCTCCCTTTGAGCCGTGAACCTGAACTCCCTGAGTGCACAGGGATTGACAGGAGGGCCTGGCAGCCAAGGGAGCTCCAGGAGCTCTTTGCTGTGCCAGGAGAAGGGGAAGGGTAATTCAGGCACAGCCATCAAAGGCGGCTCTCAGAGCCAGTCCAACCTGCCTTTCCTCATGAAACTTTGGGTTTGTGCTGCACACAGGAGCTGCATTTGGGACTTGCAGAGATTAAAGTTCAGGTGCTGGTGCCTCTCCAGATTCCTGCACCCCACATGCAGGGACACTTCCACTGTGCCAGGTGCTCCCAGCCCCATCCAGCCTGGCCTGGGCACTGCCAGGGATGCAGGGGCAGCCCCAGCTGCTCTGGGCACCTGTGCCAGGGCCTGCCCACCCTCCCAGCCAGCAATTCCTGCTCAATATCCCATCCATCCCTGCCCTCTGGAAGTTTAAACCCATTTATCCCTGGCTTTGCCCTGTTCAGTGTCTGTATTTGTATCCTGTAGGAGTTTTTGGGTCTCGCTCTCCTTCCAAGCTGGAAGAACTGAAGAGTGACCCAGGGGAGCAGGGATTTCCTCCACTCCTGGCTCAGCACCATCTCCTGTTTATCCTCCAGGGATGAATCCAGATTTCCTGTCCTGTGCTTTGCCAGGGGCTCCTGCCAGGCTGCAGCATCTCCCTCCCAGAGCCCTTTTTTGGGCAAGAATCCAGGATTTTAGTGGGATTGCCTCAGCATCCCCCATGGAGTGGCTTTCACTGCCAGTCAGGATGTTCCTAACTTCTCCTGGGTGTCTGATGTTTGCTCTCCTCCAGGGTTTATCTGTCACCTGCAGGTGGTGACCAAAACAGGGTGAAATCCTTTGGTTTTTAATTCAAATATAGGCAGATCCTCATGGAGAATCTCAGGTTTGCCTTTCCCTGAGTTGTCCCAGGAGCTCCTTGGCACATCCAGGAGCCTTTTATTGCATTTTTGGCCCCATTCCCTGCAGTGATGGAGCAGTCCTTGTGGTTTTTGTGGCAGGAGAGCCCTTTGTAGGGTGTGCTCTGACATTCCTGGACTAAACCCCTAAATGTCCATACTCTGATGATTTCCCTGGAGATTTTGAGTCCACTTCCTTTTTCAGGGCCTGCTGGAGATTCCAGGCAGGAATTTTTATCCTGGAATAGTGGATGAAATGATTTAAATTTGTTTCTCCTGCTGTTACACAAGAGCTGCCTTTGATCCCAAAAAACATAATTTACTTTTTTAGATCTCCTCCTTCTCTTACTCTGGTCCTTCCTCCCTCCATGGATCTCGTTGCCATTTCCCAAGTCCTGGTTTCCTGGAGATGATCCCCACTTTTCCAGCTGGCAGATTTGAGCCCAAGGTGATGCCAGACCTTGGGTTTCTGTCCTGCACTTTGTGCTATGACTTGGGAAAAGGAAAATCAAATCCCAGGAGCTGGGTTTGGGTGTGGAACCAGGAATTTCCACAATGCCTGATGTGGTCATGAAGGTGCCAGCCCATGGGAATATTGGATTTTTATCCAAATATTTGACTTTTATCCTAAATTTGCTCTCCTAAAAGCATCTTGGGAAGAATTCCTTGCTGAGAAATTTTCTTCATCCCAGTTCTGAGCGTGCCATGGGTGTGTCAGAGTTACAGGTGCCAGTGGCAGTAATTAATTCATTATTTAATATTCCACCTTTTTAATGGTTTTGTGGCTTTGGAAAGCCCCAAAACCATTAAAAATTAAAAACCACCCAGAGTTCCAGGATTCCTGATTTTTGTCATTGTAACCCATTAGGAAAACTTGCTGCAGGATTTGCTTTACCTGTTGAAAGAATTTATTATAGAAGATATTGAGAGCTTTGTCCTGTTTTGTTTAGAGGTTTCATGGGATAAATCACATCCATGTTCCAGGACCACGGATGTGTGGCTGTGACAGCAGCTGGTTTTGATAAACTCCAAAATGTCCCTCTCAAGTAAACTGAACACAAATTTCACCAAGCAATTCCACATCGGCCTTTTCCTTCCCTTCCTTTCCATCCAAGCTGGAATTTGATTTTATTGCTTGAGATTTAGCAGAAATGTAATACTTTATCTCCTTGTGAACCATCCCTCCCAGGCCCAGCATTCCTCTGGCTGGATTTGGGCTTCCAAGCACGGCTGATGTTTTGCCAAATTGAAGTTGCTCCGTGCCCGAATTTCGGGGATGGTTTAAACTTTTGAAGTTTGCCCAAAAATGTGCTTTATGTTGAGTTGTCTGGCAGGAGAGGCCTCTCCTTTTCCATCTTTCATTTAAAGCAGCCTTTGGAGAGCCCAAAAACATCAGGAGTTGCCTCTTCCCAAATTCCAGGCCGGGCATGCAGTGGGATCTGCTCATTCCATAGGGATCCAAGGCTTATCTTTATGGGAGGAAAAGAATTCCGAGGCTCTTTGTGGTTCCCAGCTGAGCATTCCCTCTGCTCCACAGTGGGGTATTCCCCCTTTTCCAGTGACAGGAATTCCATCAGCAGCTCTGGAGTCACAAACCCTCCCGTGTGGGAGAGCTGTGACAGCCCAGCACAGGGTTTTTATGGATGTTGGTGCACAAAATCTCAGGATCTTGGGGTTAAAACCAAATCTTTGTTGCTGGAGAGGGAAAACCTGGTACAGGTGGGAGGGGACAGGGCTTGGAGGGGGTGTGGGAGGCTGAAATCCCAAAAATACTGAGGTGCCACGGAGCTGATGCCACTGGAAGCGTGGTGGGGCAAGGACGTTGATGTGGGATGAGGAGGAGAAGGATGAAGAGCTGGAGGAACCAGGAATTTCATCTCTCGTGGCTTTGGCACAGTGTGTCCACGAGGGAGAAAGAGCTGGGAAGGTGTTGGGGCTGTCAGAGCCTTCAGGAGCTCCTGCTGGGTGGGATCAGATCCCAGAGGATCCTTGATGCCTTGAGAGGCTGCCTGGAGCAGAGCTGGGCAGAGCTAAAGGAATAAAATAGGGATTTATTAAAAGGCCTCAAGGGATACACCTTGGGCAGAGTTAAAGGAATAAAGCAGGGATTTATTAAAAGGCCTCAAGGAATACACCTTGGGCAGAGTTAAAGGAATAAAGCAGGGATTTATTAAAAGTCCTCAAAGGATACACCTTGGGCAGCACAAGAGCCTGGCTGTGCTACCCCCAAGATGGACAATGGGTCAGGAGTTTTCACACTTTTACAAGTTTAGATCCATTTCCACACTGGGGTTCAGTGTCCAATTCCAGCTCAGGTGATGCAGTCCCATCCTCCCAGACTGCTCTCCTCCATTCCCTGTTTGCACTTTTTGGGCTGAAGCTGCAGTGGTGTCCTTGGTTCTGGGGCTGGCAAAGGATTGTTCTGTGTGCCTGAGCTGTGAGGAGAGCTGCTGACACTTTGTGTGGAGTTCAGAGTTCTGTACCAATGTAATCCAGAATCTAGAAAATGTGAAAGCTCAAACTTAAAACACCAGAGCTGCTCCTGCAGAGCCCCTGGCTCAGGCTGGCTCTGGCAGAGCCCTCCCAGCACTGGAGCATCCCAAACCCTCCCTCTGGGACAGGGAAAGGCCTCTGCTGGTTCTTACTGAGCTAAACCAGGGATTTGTGGACAACTGGCTGCTTCTCAGTTTCTTGGGAGGTTTCATGTTGGTCTTCTCCTTGGAAGGAGCTTCTGGATTGCAGAAGTTGGTTTGTGAGAGGCAAACCCTGCTCCGGCAACAGTCAAACCTTGAATTTATTTGATTTTACCCAACATGCTTGATCCTGGTCCTTTAGACACCACCCCATGGAATTCCCCCCGGATGTTCAAGCTGTGGACACAAACTTTTGCCTTCAGGGTTTCTTTCCAGCCCCAGGGTGCTCAGGGAATGTCCTTTGTTCCTTTAAATTGAAACGGGGCCGTTTCTGTGGCCGTGGGAGGCCTGGGGTGGGTGGAAGAATGTCCCCATTATTCCCTGAGCCCTGTGGCTGCTCCGTGTCCTTTGCAGGGGCAGGAGGAGGAGGGAACAAGAGCTTCACCCCAAAGTTACCGAGGTGCTGTCACATTTTTGGGGATTTTGGCTCTGCTGTGATGGCCCCCAGCTCCCCATGGGCAGGCTGGCAGCAGCTCTGACCCTGTTGGGTTTGGTGAATTATTTTCATGTGGAAATCTGTGTTGGGGTGTAGAAACAACAGCTTTTCCCTTTCCAGTTAAAAAAAGAAACAACCCACAGTGTTGTTTATTCCTGTGGTTTTTGTCCAGGAACTCTGGGCATCTCCTGCCCAAACGCAGTGGCTGAGGCAGCAAATATTTTGTAATAAAACAGGATTTTTTTCTGCTTTGTTATCTGAATTAATTCCATTTTTAGCGCTTTTCCATTTTCCACTTGCATTTCCGTTGCCTGGAGGATTTGGATGGATATTCCAGTGGAAAGTGTCTGTGCCTGTGGAAAGGGGCTGGAATGGGATGAGCTTTAACCATTCCAACCAAAGCATCCCATGATTTGTGCGATGTCCTGGGGCTGGCACGGGGATGATCCGATTAGGGATGAGTGCTGGGACTCCCAAAGGCAGGACAAGCCTTTCCACGTGGGATGAGCTGGCAGGAAAGCCATTGTAAAGCCGTTGTAAAGCCATTGTAAGGCCATTGTAAAGCCATTAAAGGTGTCACGCTTCTTATCTGCTTTTTGTTTATTAAAAAAAAAAAAAAAAAAGTGGGGGTGAAAAGAAGGAGGCTACAAATAAAGCTGTGTCACGAGATCCCCCTGGTAATTGAGGGGCCGAAATTAATTAGGCATGGTGAATGTTCTGCATGGCTCCCTCTCCCTCGGAAGAAGGAGCCCTTTGTGCATCCCAGCCAAAGGCAGGAGCTGCACATGGAATACCTGAGGGCATCACGGGGCCTTCTCCTCCCTCTCCTCTTTTCACACTCCTCCTCCCCGCTCCCTGCCTGTCCTTTCACATTCTTTGGGTTTGGCAGGATTTCCTGACAGCTCTTTTTAGCGTGGTTTCCTCTCCTGCTCCCTCCTAAAGCCTCCCCAGCGGTGCAGTCACCCCTCTTGGAGGTCCAGATATATCCCGGAGTGATAACGCTGGGATTTTTTTTTTTATCAAGTCTGTGGTTGGGCAGGCTCAGCACTCCTGGAGGGTTTTCACCTCCAGGGTGGTGCCCAGGTGTTGGCAGGCTCAGGTGGAGCTGGTGGCTCTCAGCACAGGCTGGGATTGTTGGCACCACCAGCAGTTGGATTTGATGGTCCTCGTGGGTCCCTTCCAGCTTTCAGGAGATTTTAGGGTTCTGTTTGTGCTTCTCTCCTGTGCTGCTTAACTTGGGGTTTATTGGTTTTTCTTTAGATTTGCTTTTTGTAGTCAATTCAGTCTTTTTTCTCTAAGGATTTCCACTGTTCTGCTCTTTATCTGCTGACTGAGCTCTGGTGCTGCTGGACCAGCTCTGGATGTCTCTAGAATTAGCATTTTCTGCCATTTTATTTTTGAGTTCTCTTGTATTTCTCTTCATGGCAATCTCAAGCTTACAGACAGTGGCTGTTACACACAGTTGTATATAGAATTTATATCCAGTGGGATAAATCTAGTGGGATAAATCCAATGGGATAAATCCAGTGGGATAAATCTAGTGGGATAAATGCAGTGGGATAAATCCAGTGGGATAAATCTAGTGGGATAGATCCAGTGGGATAAATGCAGTGGGATAAATCCAGTGGGATAAATCTAGTGGGATAGATCCAGTGGGATAAATGCAGTGGGATAAATCCAGTGGGATAAATCTAGTGGGATAAATCTAGTGGGATAAATCCAATGGGATAAATCAAGTAGGATAAATCCAGTGGGATAAATGTAGTGGGATAAATGCAGTGGGATAAATCTAGTGGGATAAATCCAGTGGGATAAATCCAATGGGATAAATCAAGTAGGATAAATCCAATGGGATAAATCCAATCAGAGCCTTCCCCCAAACCTGGAGCTGCCTCTGATCTGCTCCAGCTGGAATTCCCACCCCATTCCTCTCCCTTTTAGTGCTTTTGGAGCTGCTCAGCATGAGCAGAACCTGATTTCAGTGCCCAGCACTAATTAAACTGCACCTCCTGACACTTGGGCTGGAGCAACTGCACTAAGTCAGGCTCAAATCCATCCCCCAGCCAGGCCTGGCATTGGGACATATTTCATGGGGCAGTAACGAGCCCAAATTCCAGGTATTCCTCTTCCCTGCAACCACGCTGTTCACTCAAGGAAATTAAAGCCAGCACCGTGCATGCTGAGGGGGCTTTTATTTGCTTTTTGTGTTTGAAAAACAACAAAAAAACTCCTCACAACCCTCCCAGGCCGTTAAAGTTTGTGCATGATTGATTTGGGGATTAAAAGAGCAATTTTTTTTTTAAATTTTTTTTTTTTTTTCGTTTTTGCCACATTTCAAATCATCCAGGGAGACTTTTCCACCCCGGGAGCAGGGTGTGTGTTATCCCAGATTTAATTGTGGAGCCTGGGTGTGTGCAAAGTGTTCCTGAAGGTAATTGGATGAGGGTCACTGGCTGCCCTGAGATATATGGGCACAGTAATCAGAGAATAATTTCGACCCAGGTTGGAGTTGCCAGTAAAAGTTGTAAAAGTTAATTTTATAGGGGCTGGGACAAAATATGAGCGAGAGCAGGTTCGGGGTTCTGGTGTATTTGCTTTGTCTGGTGACGTTTTTATGATGTTTTATTATTATTATTTGTGTTTTAAATGCAGTTTGGGGCAGAGGGGAGGGAGGGCTGGGCTGATTAGCAGCGTGTGCAGATGGATCGGGCACGGGAGGAGGAATTCAGCACTGACAGGAGCTGCCCTGGGCACCCCCAGAATTAACTTGCGGGGTGATTTATTTATTTTTACCATCATGTTCTTCCCCTTGATCTCCAGCAAGGAGCAAAGCCTGTTCAGAGGATATTAAATAAGTGGCTTTTCATATTCCTGAGTGGGTGAAATCTTCCAAGCCACCGTCCTGGCTGAGCCCTGTGGGGCCAGAGGAGGGATGGGATCATTCAGGTGGGAAGGAGCCCAAGGTGACGGAGCCCAGCCTTGGGACAGGGCTCAGGGGTGGGAACAATCCCAGCCTGGGATCCCTGCAGGGCCAGAGCACTCAGCGGGGCTGGAGCTCCATCACAACTGTCACAGGAGGTCATTTCTGTGAGTCCTTCCTTCATCTGCCCCTAAAAACATCCCACTGGCATTTTCCCTTTGTATTAATGCACAGAAACCCGCTCTCACTGGGCATAAACTGCTTCCATTTATATTCTTATTTCAGCTGAAATCAGAGAATACTAGAATGGTTTGGGCTGGCAGGGACTTTTAAAGGCCAGATTTTTTTTTGTTTGTTTGACTGAAGTGGGACACAAAAGAATTTCTTGTAAATCTCAGTGTGAGGACACTTCCCTCGCTGTTGAAAATTCCCTTATCAGGCATTCATGATGTGGTTCTTGAGGGAGAAAGGGAAATATTGATTATTCCCAGCACCAGCCTTTGCAGAGTTTCTTTTAAAATATACTGGGCTTAATTATTCCAAGCAGGAAAAATATTTGCATTATTAAAAACATCTGCATCCAACTGAGATTGCTCTTATCAAGAGAAACCTTAATTGCCTCTGACTGACGAAGTGAATGTTTATTCAAATCTGCCTTTATGTTGATGATCTTGCTAATTAAGCCCTTTATTTTATTTAGACAATTATGTCTAAACAATTGGGGAGTTACAGTAGCTCTAATTGGGCTTTTATTTTCTTACCTGCTTGGAGAGTCCACAGGGCTTTAGGGAAGGAGGGAGAGGAAGGGCTGGGGGGTTTAAAACCCCAAACTGGTCAAATTCCAGTTCCTCTTTCTGTCTGTGAAGGTTACAGGGACAGGAGAAAGGGTTGGTTTATTCCTGATTATTTTGTTTTTAGTGGATTCTGCTTCTCCCAGCCTGGCATTGCCATTGTGGCTGTGGGGGCTGCTCCTGCCCTCTGCCCTGGCAGAGCTGGGGGGGCTCACCTGGAGAAGGGAAAGCTCCAGGGAGAGCCCAGAGCCCTGCCAGGGCCTGAAGGGGCTCCAGGAGAGCCGGAGAGGGACTGGGGACAAGGATGGAGGGACAGGACCCAGGGAATGGCTCCCACTGCCAGAGGGCAGGGATGGATGGGAGATTGGGCAGGAATTCCCGCCTGTCATTCAAACAAACAAAAAAAATTAAAATCTGGCCTTTAAAAGTCCCTCCCAGGCCAAAGCATTCCAGGACTGTCCGATTTCAGCTGAAATAAGAATACAAACAGCACAGGGTGCCCAGAGCAGCTGTGGCTGCCCCATCCATGGGAATGTCCCAGGCAGGCTGGGCAGGGCTGGAGCAGCCGGGGACACTGCGAGGACTCTTCCCTTGCTGTTGAAAATTCCCTGGTGTCCCTGCCACGGCAGGGGTGGCTCTGGGTGGGATTGGAGCTTGAGGGTAAATCCCAGAGATGCATCTCCCCCTGGACGAGCCAGCCTTGCTGCTGCTCTCCCCAAGCCCACCCCGCTGCCCTGGGCGTGCCAGGATGGATGTGCCAGCGGGTGATGGATGTGCCAGCAGAGGGAAATCACCTGCCAGGGCACCCTGGGAACGTGCTCTGGGTGTCCTTCCCTTTGTCACCTTGGGCTGGACAGACTCTGGGGATTGCTCAGGGTTTTCCCTCTGCTTCGGGCCTGTGCTGTTTATTTCTGTTGGAAACATCCCCAATTTGTTCTCCTTAAGCAGTGGCTCAAGTCTGGAGAGGCTTTAAGGCAGTAGATGCCTCTGGCTTGGCTCTGCAAATAAATTAATAATCCGCTTCCAAATGAATGAATAAATAAATAAATTATCCACTTCGAATAAATAAATATTCTACATCCAAATGAATAAACAGATAAATAAATACTCCACTTCCAAATGAATGGATAGATAAATAAATAATCCCATTCAAAATGAATAAATAAATAAATAATCAATTTCCAGATTAATAAATAAATGAATAATCCACTTCCAAATGAATGAATAAATAAATAATCAATTTCTAATTAATTAATATATTAATTAATAATCCCTTTCAAATAATTAAATAAATAAATAATGTCCAAATGAATAAAGAAATATATAAATGCTCCCCACACACAGCTTCTACTCCAGGAATTAAACCTTGTGTACAGTGAGAGTAGTACCAAGCTGGGGAGGAGCAGGGAAACCTCCTCTTTGCAATCCCCACATCCAGCCCGTGAAATCTTTCTGGCAGCTTCACTGTCAGCCAAATTCCTGGTGTTTTGGGGCAAGGTGGGATACATTTTGGAGAGGAGAAGGGAGAGCCCTGGGCTCTGTGCCTGGGGTGCTCTGGGAGCTGGAGGGTGCAGGGTGGGATTTGTGAGAGCAAGAACCCCTTGGGGCAGAGCTGGCCTTGGGGCAGTGGGAAGGACACGAGAGAACGTGCAGAAGTCATCCTGATGTAGAGAAAAATGTGATTTATCACTGTAGTGAGGCAGTGCTAATTTGTGATTGGTGTTTTCTGCCAGAAATCCTGGAATGGGTTGGGTTGGAAGGGGATTTAGGGATCATCCAGTGCTGGGCAGGGACACCTTCCACTGTCCCAGGCTGCTCCAAGCCTTGGACACTCCAGGGATCCAGGGGCAGCCACAGCTGCTCTGGGAATCTGTCCTGCCCACCCTCCCAGGGAGGAATTCCTCCCTGATGTCCCATCCTGGGCAGAGGTGTGGGCGGTGCCACCCATGGCCAGGTGCCCACAGCGAGGACACAGCTCCTCAATCCCTGCTGAGGCCAGGCCAACCCCACTCCCCACTTCTATTTTAATTTTATTTTTATATCCCCACGCTCCCAAGCAAACAATCTCCTGTCCCCCCAGTGCTTGGAGCCATTGGGAAGCAGATTAAAAGTTTTCATCAGCTCTTCCTAATAGAGGCAGATAAAGCAGGCTAATGGTCATGTGTTGAGTTATTGAAGGGAATTCAGGTACTACAAAATCACCTTTAACCTCGGCTTCCTCAGACCTCCTGCCTCGCCATTGTTAGCCCAGGGTGTAAAAAACCAGAGTCCAGTTCATAAATTATTATGGAGTTCCAGTGCCCTTAATGCAGGACAGCTTTGGCAGTGTTTCATTTTGGGGTGGGAGCTGATCCTGGGCTGTGCACACCATAAAGCTCCAGTGTTCCCAGGATTAACCCTTCCCCTGCTGGCTGGGAGCTGCCTGGAAGGGAGTTGCCAATATTTGTACACCTCTGTTCTATTCATGGCAGTGATCCGTGAGGAATTCTCTCTCTTTTTGCGAGTTCCTGGGTTAAACATAGCAGGAAGGTTTTGTTTAAAGAATTAAAAAATCATCCAAGTTGTCACTTTTTAGAATTCAGATTTTCGGGGATTTCAGTCTAAAATTTATAGTTAAAAGTTTTCCACCTTTTTTGATATTAGCAAAAAGCATTATGATTTCCACCTTTTGATATTAGAAAAAGGCATTTTGGTGCAATGTGACACAGAATGATTGTGGGGTGTTTTTTATTGATCACAAACCAGTAGATTCCATGCTCTGGGCACGTTTCTCCCCACTGACCATGGCAACTTCTCCTGAATTCCTTGCAGAAATTCCTCCTCCTCTTCAGCAGTTGCTGTTTTCCACGTGAGCTGTGGTTTTAGGGTGAAGCCATGAGGGATGAAGTTCAGAATTGCTGTTGGACAAAGCAAAGAGGAGCTCTGTGCCTTTGGCCTTGCTCTCCAGCAGCCCCTCACGCCAGCATTCCCAGTGTTCCTTGGTTTTGGAAGAAATTACTGCTCCATGAGCTCTGCAGGGCCTGGATGGCATTCCTGACATCTGCACTCCAGGCAGCTGAGGTGCTCCCAGTTCTTAAATTTAATTAAAATTCTCCCTCTCCACGATTTTCTGCACTGGCTCCTCCATCCAGGGAGAAGCCACTGACTCTCCTGCCCATCCAACCCCAAGGGGCTTCCCAAATTTGCCACTTTGTTCTGTATTTGTCTTGGTTTAGGGTAAATTTGGGAGGAAAAGCCAAATTTGGGAATGTTGTTATTAACACCAAGCAATGGTCAGCCCCATAACTATTTTTTCCCTAAATACAGGAGGAAATTGCTGGCTGTGCTGAACTAAAGATGTTTTAATGGCCAGTTTGTTTAGGAGTTTTATTTCCCAGCGTGTTAATTTTATTTTAATTAATGCATGGACTTGGAAACAAGTTAATCACTGACAGAGAGGTTCTAGCAGCTCTCTTTTGGGGTTGGGGTGCACTTTGAAGGCACGGAGCTGCCTGTGTGGGTGAGAAGCTGCCTTTTGGAATATTTTATGGAGGGCACAAAATCTCCCAGGTGTTTTATGTGGCAAGCTAAAGATGGAATTAAAATCCCAACAAACAGCTGAGGGTTTATCCAGGGAGAGTTTCTCTGTGCAGAAATGCTGCACAGAAAACCCAAATTTCCTACGAGCTGTGTTCAGCCCAAAATCACTGAATCCCAGAATCCAAGATCAATCCAACCTTTGGAGCCTTGAGCATCACCTTGTCACTGAGCAGGGCACCGAGTGCCACGTGCAGTCGTTTCCTGAAGGATGAGCCCGTGGCTATATTTGGGCTGAGTGCTTTTTTTATGGAATAGTTGGATCCCGAAGTCTTTACTTTTCCCTGCTGCGTTTCTGGAGCACTCAGGGTCACTGGCTGCAGGACATCTCCCACTGGCATGTGGCTTCCTGGAGGGCTTGGACCCTGTGACTGCTTGGATGTGCTGGTTGTGACTGGAATAAATCCCATTTTTCTCAATCAGAACTTTCCAAAACCCACATGCTGGGAGACTCGGTGAAAATTCAAATTTCAGGGGTAAAAAAAGATAAATCTGTTATAGAAATCTCTATATACATTTTTTTTTTTTATTCCCATCAACTGTCTTCTTCTGAGCACTGAGTTAGAAGTGCTCCAAACCCTGGCTTTTCCCATTATCCTTCGGGATAATGTCTGGAGTTGGAGCTTCTGGTCCCATCCAGTAACAAAGAGAGGGAGGTTGGTTGTAAAGGAAATGTGAAATGATTTGTAGTAGAAGTGGTGTGAAATGTCCTTGTGGGGGTGGTGAATCAGGAGATGGGGACACCCCTCTTCAAATTACTGATTTAATGCTGTGGTTTAGGGCCAGCCCTTTATTTTTTTTCTCCTTCCCTCTCATAAGTCTTTCTGATCCCTCCCTTCCTTGCTGTTTTCACGGTTCTCACATAACTGTGTCCCAGACATGGGCAAGCTGCTCTTCATCCAAACCCACCGGGATTCTTTGGGACAGACACGTTTGGGATGAGCAGACAGCTCCGGGCACCTCTCACCTCCCTGTTTGCTCTCCCTGCCGCGCTCAGGGCCGGGCCGCGACCATCGGAATAATCCATAAATTATTGCCAAAACCCATAACCTGCTGCACATCTGCGTCCATCCAGCTCCATCCTGACCCCAGACCCGAATCATTCAGACCCTTGGATGGGCAGGGAGGCGCCTGGGGGTGGCCTCATCCCGGCGCTGCTCCCTGGATCCCTCGCGGCCGGCGGCGCTCGCTCGGTTCCGCCCTCAGTTTCAGCTGGAAAGGCAGCCCCGACTGCATTTAATAACCACTCCTTCAGCACAGAGAGGTGCAGAAAGTAATTTGTCCCCTTGCCAAGGAGCAGGAAGAATGGGCATTTTGTTCCTGGTGATTTTACCTGGCTGGGTTCTGCAGGGAGAGCAGGACTTTGTGCTACCGTTGCCCCGCACGCTGTGTTGATTTATTGAAATTGGAGCCCGCGGGTGCAGTCCTGAGGTACCTCCTGACATGGAATTTCTAGGAGAAATATACAATTGGCTTGGTTATTATTTTTTCCCTCCTCCCTCTGCTTGGGCGTCTTTCCAGCTTTTGCGCTAAGGAACAAGATTTTAAATTAGCCTTGAATTTTAACACGGTGCAGCTTGGCCTTGCTATTCCCAGGGTTTTATTATGAAGTGTCTGACGTGGTGTCCTGGTTTCATCTCCATCACCTGCCCTGAAATGCAGAGTTTCTTCTCTTTATTTTTTTAAATTATTTTTTATTTTTAATTCTTATTTTTAGAGGAAGGAATTGAAAAGAGGCTGTGGGTCATTGTCCTGGTTTAAATGTCATCATCCCCCTTCCCTGAGTGCCTGCAGAGAGGCTGTGGAATCTCCCTCCCTGGAGATATTCCAGAGCTGTCAGGGCTCAATCCCGTGCTCTGGGATGACCCTGCTTGAGCAGGGAGGTGGGAGAAGTTTCCCACTGTGAGCCCTTCCAGCCTGACCCCTCCAGGGATTTGTGACTTTCCAGGTGTTCACATCCAGGTAATCATCTTGGGAGGGGAGTTCCCAATGGAGCCAAAAAAAGTGATGAGAAAACCACAGGGAAGGGATGGCTGGAGATGTGGTGCTGTGTATCCATGTCCAGGATCTGTAAAAAGAGTCAATTCCCTGATAGCAACTCCAGTTAATTCATTTCCTCTCGAGCAGTGTTAAAATATGAGTAGAAGTCCTTCTTTTAATTAATATTGCCAGCGTTTATCGATTATTATCACGTTTGCTTTTTGAGCAGAAAAATTCAGAATTAGTATTTTATGCTGATACTTCCTCAGGTCTTTTGCATCTCTTTATTGGACATTTAGGCTGCTGCTCCTCCTGTTTTGATTTATTTCCTGGGCAGGTTTTAGGAAAAAGCTCTCTCTGGGTGAGAACTCTGCAAAGCCAGTGGGGCTATGTTAAGAACAAGCCTGGAATCTCTTCACAGATTCCCACCAAATGGAGCTGGGATTTGAGCATCAATTTTCCACGTGCTTCACCATTAACGGGTTCCTGTTAATTACTGTCTCTCACAGTCATTAGCAGCATCTTTGATGGTACAGTTAAAGCACTTGCTCAGGGTTTCTCCGTGGAAAACAAAGCTGCCCCTTGCTGTGTGTGGTGATCCAGGAAAACCCTGGGATGCTCTGGGAGCAGCATTGGGCTGTGCATGGCCACATCGATCACCTTGGCATGATTTTGGCAAATTTTGGGAGCAGAAGGAGTGCCAGGAGCTGGGGCTGCTGCTGTGCAGAGCCCGTGGCAGCCCAGCCCAGCCCAGCCCAGCTCCTCCAAGCCCTCCTGCTCCCTTCCCTGCACCGGGTAATGCCGTGCAGCTGCACTGACAGAATGTGATTGCTCATCAGTTTGCTTGATGACTTAATCTGGGGCTGATTAGCATCTTGGAGCCCGTCCAATGATCAGAAATGATGCACAGTTCTGCTGCAGGGCCTGGGTTATTGCACATTTGAGCCTGGGCTGGCTCTGGGCTCGCCTTGTGCTGCCCGATCGCTCTCCACGAGGGTTGGGGATGGGGAGGGGGCAGTGCCAAGGCCAGGCTCCTGCCAGGGCGCTGGGCTGGCCTGGCTTTGTGTCCCAAGCACGTGTCAGCCCACCAGACAGGGATGTGGAGCATCCTGTGGCACTCAGTGCTCTGGTCTGGTTGATCAGGTGCTGATCAGTCACGGCTTGGACTCGATGATCTTGGAGGGCTTTTCCAATTAATTACATTAATTTGTGATCACCCCCAGTAGTGTACTGTGCACTTGGAGTAATGATAAATCCATAAAAATCCTCTCCTTCCGCTAAAAACTGCTTCCTTAAGCAAGTGAGGACATTCCCTGCTCCTTCTGGTGTTTTCAGATGATCACCCCGAGACGTTTTGCTGCCGGGGGAGTTTGGGAAGCAGCAGATGGGACAAGGGCCAGGATATGGGATGATGTGGGAAGGCTGAGCTGTGGAATCAGCCAGCTCCTGCTCAGCAAGGGTTAAATGTGGAGCAGGGACTGCTGGAAGAGTTCAGTTGTTTCACATTAGGCCGGGCAGCCCTGGCTGCCTTCCGTGCTCGGGGAGCCGGGGGCCGAGTCCCCAGCGCTAAATCTGCGTAACCGATGCCGTACAACTGGCACCAGCCTTGACCACAAGTGGCCGTTAAAATAAACATCCCCGGGCTTAACTGACAGGCAGCAGCGAGCAGAAACAGCCCAGCATGATGGGGAATATTAAACACCCAGCCAGAACCGAATTTCGGCAGGCAAACCCCCCCCAAACCCACCCGGCATCGCCCCGGCCCTGCGGCATCAATGGGAGCAGTGTTTGGGACCTGCTCCCGGGGGTGGTGGGGTGTGGGAGGTGGGAGAAGTCCAGCACAAAACACAGCCTGGGTAAACACAGGGCATGAGCCCCAGGGTGGCACCAGGACCGAGAAATCCAGCCCAAAAGCTGTGCCAGGAAACGCAGGGTGAGAGCCTCACAGCAACACCGGCACCAAGAAATCCAGCCCCAAACTTATCCCAGGAAAACAAGGCACAAACCAACCCCGTGGCAGCACTGGGATGGAGAAACACGGCCCCAAATATATCCCAGGTAAACTGAGGACGTGAGTCCCGTGGCAGTACGAGGATGAAGAAATCCTGCCCAAAACTGATCCTGGGTAAAGAAAAGGCGCAAACCCCACAGTGACATTGGGACTGAGAAATCCAGCCCCAAATATATCCCAGAAAAATACAAGGCACAGCCCCAGGGGGGCACCAGGACCAAGAAATCCAGCCCAAAACACACCCCAGGTAAACAGAGGACTTGAGCCCCACAGCAGCACTGGAATGAAGAAATGCAGCCCAAAACTGATGCCAGGTAAAGAAAAGGCATGAGCCCCAGGGTGACAGCAGGAGGGAGAAATCCAGCCCCAAAATATCCCAGGAAAACACAGGACAGGAGCCCCAGGGTGGTACCAGGATGGAGAAATCCAGCCCCAAACCTATCCCAGGAAAACACAGGGCAGGAGCCCCATGGCAGCCCCGGGATGGGCTGGCACAGAGGGTGGGAGCTGCCATCCCTCGGGCACTGAGCTGCTCCAGGAGCTTGTCTGGCGTTAGGAAAGGAGGTAAAAGGCTTTATTAAAAATGAGCTGCTTGCCTTAGGTTGGCAGATTTATTTATAAGGGTGATTTGTGAGCGCTCCAAGTTGGGACAAGAGTGAGGGCATTATTATGTCCACAGGGATAGAGGAGCGACACTTTTATTGGGTGGAATTTATCTGCCTGGAGAATTTCTTGATTTCTTTTTATAAGAAAAGCATAGAAACAAGCAACACTTACAAAACAAGCGATTACACAAGGGCAAAACTTGCCAGAGCTCGAGGCAAGAGGATTTGGACATTGGTGCTGCTGGGAGAGGCTTCTTCCCTCCTGGATAGCAGCACAACTCCCTGCTGCGGCACGTGCTGCTCGAAATCCATCACGTTTTTGTGTCAGAAGGGAAACACTGGAGTTATTAAGGGTGTGCTGGAGAACTTCCCTGAAATTGTGTCCTTTAAAATGTAGCTAATTATTGGTTTTACCCAAGGAAGGCCTTGAGCAGGACAAGGATATTTCTAACAAGCGCGGTTTTGTGTTCAGGAGTCCAAAGATGCCCCAGCCTGTTTCCTAACGTTAGCAGGATTTAAAGTTCTATGTCACTGTGTGTATTATGTCCTGGAGTGTTGTGTTTTGTAAGAAATCAGTAGTTTAGCCCCTGAATTGTTTAAAAGAGAGTTGTTGAATGATGGCCGCAGCAGGGGATGCAGTGCCGGTGTCACTGCTGGAGAGGTGCAGCTCATGGAATCACAGAATCGCTTGGGTTTGGGTTGGGAAGGATCCTAAAACCCATCCAGTTCCAGCCCCAACACCTTCCACTATCCCAGGCTGCTCCAAGCCCCGTCCAGCCTGGCCTTGGACACTTCCAGAGATCCAGGGACAGCCACAGCTTCTCTGGGCACCCTGTGCCCAAACCTCCCCACCCTCACAGGGACGGATTTCTCCCTAATCCCTAATTTAATTCTCCCTTATTTCAGTTTGAAGCTGTTCCCCCTTGTCCTGCCACTCCAGGCCCTCGTTCTTTGCCGAGGGGGAGCAGAATTGGCTGCTGGATTCACCCAACAGGATGGAGATCAGCTCCTCAAGGCCAAGAGTTTTCTTGTGCCTTGTTTTGCTTGTCGTAAATTCTTCCCGGCCGCATCCTTTGTTACTTGAGAGAAAGCCTAAAACAGAAACAAACTCTCCCAGGCTTTTGGCTCCATCTTTGGGACAGCAACCTGGATTTTCTCGTTGTCTTATTCTTATCCCATCCTGCTCTAGAAATGCTCGTGGATGGACAGGAGGTTCAGAGCTGGATCAGTCGCGATGGTTCCCGTGGAGCCAGCTCTGGATTTAAAACCATGTGGATGTGACACAGGGGGACATGGCTTGGGGGTGGCCTTGGACTCGATGGTCTCGGAGCTCTTTTCCAACCTGGCTGATAGTGCAGGTCTGTGCTGGGTGTGCTCTGTCTCCTGGGCAGTTGCAGAGTTAAATGAGTTCCCCCTCCCGCCGCCGGCGCTGGCGTTGGCTCGGAGCGCGGTGGCGTTCCAGTTCGGAGAATTCCAGTGACCAACCAGGTAGTCGGCTCCTAATGGCACAATTTACCCTTTGTGAACACATTTTATGAAAGCTCTCACTGTTTGTCTCGAGTTGTGGAGGGGGAGGAAAAAAAAAAACCCCAACCCGACTGTAAACGTCCAGGCCACGGAGCTGCCTAATCCAAACACAGGCACGAGCCGGGGCTCCGTGTGTTCCTTGGCCTGGTGCTGAGCTCGTGTTTATGAGCACACACCAGAAAAAAGCCCTCTGAAGGAGTCTGGACCTGGGTTTAGCACTGGACATTTTAAAGGGGAGAAAAATGAGGGAATGGGGGGCGGTGGGAGAGCAGCCGTGGGGTGGTTTTGGGGTTGTGAGTGGAAGGGTAAAGCTTTGGGTCCTCTGAGTACAGCCATTGGAAAGATGTTCAGAAGGATGTTCAGGAAGATGTTCAGAAAGATGTTCAGGAAGATGTTCAGAAAGATGTTCAGGAAGATGTTCAGGAAGATGTTCTTCCACTCTCCAAAGCCATAGGTTTGCACTTCAAGGCACCAGAATGTGCAAGGAACTCTGTGGAAAGAGAGAAAATCCTTGAAAAATGTTGCAGGTGACCTTGTGAGGTGGGAATGGCCAGGGGGATGAGCAGGAGCATTGTCAGGGGATGCTGGAGGTGCCCAGGGCAATGGGCCGTGCCAGCCAGTCTGCTCCTGGCTGGAGTTAAGAGCACAGAAGATGCTGCTGGCCTGGGATGACCCACGTTCCTTGGGAAGAAATGTTGACATCCTTCCCTTGGGCACAACAAGGGGTTAATGTTGGAATTGTTAAGCTCTGTCCCCTCAGCCCACTCCATGCGGGAGCTTTGGGTCTTGCAGGGATGCTCAAGGCTTGTTGTGGTGTCCTGGCTCCGTTTTTTCCTCCTTTCCACTGCTCATTCCCATCACTTTCCTGCTCCCTGATTTATCAGCGGGGCCTGGTGGGAGCTGGCAAATCCCTCACCGTGCTCATGAACCAAAGCAAAACCTCTGGCCTGCAGGAGAAAACACCAACTGAACCCCAAATAATGAGTATTAAAGGAAAATGTAAAATGGCAGAGGGCACATGGAGTAAGCAGAGGTATTTTCTGGCTGTCTGGTCGAAGGTTTGGTATCATTTTTCTCCAGGATTACAGGGGCTTTCACCTCATAAATTTGGGCCTGTTTGAGGTCGTTAATCTTTCTTTACATGTTGCCTTGCAATTTTAGAGCTTTGCCACCATCTGGGATCACATTTTAAATGGAGTTTCCACTCACTACGTCCCCTTTTCATGGAATTATTTATATATGGAGAAATGCATAATAAATACATCAGCTCTGGGTTGTTTTTAAACATTTTCAGGGCTTACCTTGTGTGGAAAAACTTGTCTTCTCTAATAGAGAGTCATAACAGTGACCAATTAAAGGATCACATTTGCAATATGCTCTTAAATGGCAATTTAAAATATTGGTGAGTGATCCGTGGGGAAAGGGAGCTCCAGGCCAGGGACCTGAGTTGGAAAATCCTGGAGTGTGAGACAGAACAGCACCATCTGATGGAAGCAGCAAACCTGGAGAGGGATTTCAGCTCCCCCCTTGCCTGTGGGACAAAACCTTCTTGTGTTTCCCTTAAATCTTGGTTTTTCTTCACTATATGGTGGTGTTGGGTCCAATGTTGGACTTGACCATCCTGGAGGTTCTTCCCACTCTCTGAATCTTATGGATGGACCTTCCAGCCTGTCCCACTCCCTAAACCCAACTTGCCCCATCTCTTGCTGCTCTTGACAAGCCCCAGAGGACCCACGGCTGGTTCCACCAGCTCCTCCTGGCCCCACCAGAGCCAAAATGTCTGCCCCAGGCCCCGCCAGCTATTTGAACGGGTTTTTGAACAAATAAATAGCCTCAACAGCTCAGTGGTTCCTTGTGTAATTTTAGCTCAGGACCTCTCCAAGAATGTCCAGAATAAATAGGTGAATCTGTAATCCATCCCCAATTAACTGGATATTCCGGGAGCAGCTCGGAGCACGTTACGGAGGAGCAGTGTCAATAAACAGGGATGCTGTGGGCCCTGGAAATGTGGGCTCTGTTCCTGGAGAGGGAAGGCTCAGACCAGGAGCTGGGTGCAGGCTGGAAAAGCAAACAAAAGGAGCCTTCTGCCCCCACCCAGGTGGCTGGGATTCCAGCCCCCATCATTCGGTGTCCCCCAGATCCTCCTGGGGTGGTTCACCCTGACCAACACTGAACGTGGCAGGGAGGTTCCACCTCCACCCAGGACTTTACAATGTTGTCAACAGGAAAACAGCAAATTCCCCGGGATATTTTACAGTGCTGAGGCATGAAATTGCAGAGCAGAATCTTCTCCCCAAGCCCCCTTTCCCCTCTGGCAGCTGCAGCCACCATTCCCTAAGAAACCCAACCTCCAGACATGAAGCACTGCTGGGATTTTTCAGGCTTTTAACTTTTCCGTGGCTCAGCTGGGAGGAGCGGGGACCTGCTGGAGCTCTGAAAACCCCCGAGCACGGGCTGGCTGGGGAAAGGAGTTAAAAATGAACCAGCAGATTTTTATATATATAAAAAGTAAAAATATATGTTCTCCATCTGAAGTTTATTTAGGTCCTTTGGGAGAGTGGCGCGGCACCACGTCTCTACTAAATTGCCAACATTTTATGGCCGTGCTGGCACCGAGTCAAACACACATCTCCTTGGCTTGCTCTGCTGTCTTAAACAGGCAGATTCCAGTTTGTTTTTCTATGGACTGAATATTCCTATTGACTGGGCGAGGAGAGCTCTGCCCAGCAAGAACCTACAGGCAACTTCTCTTTTTATTACTTTATCGAGGCTTGATTATTTTGATATTGCGCTGCTGAAGAGCCGACCCCTTGTGACCCACTGGATGTCAGAGCAGTGTGCATTTCAAGCCAGATTCAGCTTTTTCACTTTTTTTTTCTTTCCCTTCTGATTTTATTTGGATTGGAATCTTATTAATAACTGGAAAGTTTTGAAGGGGCTATTTTTAACCACTTAGCTGTTGGGAGTATTTCAGTAGCGTGGACGTGGAGCTTTGAGTGTACAGATAAATACTCCCAGCACGAGGTGCTGGTTTTAAACCTAGCCTGAGCAGTTCCCTGCTCCATTTTCTTCTCAAACCCTTCCCAACATGAGAATCCTTGTGCAAAATCCCTCTGCTGCTCATCAGTCAAGGTCGCTGCCCGCGTGGAGCCTTTCCGTGGTGAGGAAGCTCTGGGATCTCCCCCTGTTCCAAGCAGGGTGGTTTTTAGGAATCCTTGGTTGCTGCAGAGCCCGAGACAGGCTGACTTGAGGCAGGACCCTCATCTGCCCACACTTCCCAGCAGCTGGGAGTGACCTCCCTGCTCTGCTGGCACGGGGCTGGGGAGACGTTCCCGTCGGCCTTGGGAGCGTGGAGCTTTGATCTGCAGATGCCTGAGGAGCCAGGTCAGCCTCTGAAGCAGAATGGACTGGCAGGGAGCAGCCTGTTGGACCACGCTGATCCAATTAGGCTCCACGATGGAGAATCCTTTTTATTTTTTGGTCCAAAGCACAAGAGAAGCGAGGGTTGTGCTTTGAAGCTGAGGAGATGAGTTCATGCCTCAGTGCTTGGGAAGCTGGAGAGCCGAGCTTTGCAGTTCATCTGGATCTTCCACAGCTCTCCAGAAAACATTTAATAAAGCTCTCAGCCTGCTTTTCCAGGGACTGCTGCTCCTCACACTCAGCTGGCTGTGCCAAAGGCTTTCCCTCTCTCCTGGCTGTGGGAGCCTGCAGAGCTGCTCCTGACGTGTTCACTGCACCCCGCTGGGGTCAGGGGGAGGATAATCCATGATTCCACAGGACGAGGAATGGCTTCAAACTGCCCGAGGGAAGGGTTGGGATACTGGGAAGGATGGTGGGACACTGGCACAGGGTGCCCGGAGAAGCTGTGGCTGCCTCTGGATCCCTGGACGTTTCCAAGGCCAGGCTTGGGTCAGCCTGGGATAGTGGAAAGTGTCGCTGCCCCTGGCAGGGGATGGCACTGGATGAGATTTCAGATCCCTTCCAACCCAGCTCATTCTGGAATTCTCTTTCTTTTAACCAAATAGCTGGGTTTTTTTCCTCATTATTTATTCCTATTTGCTGTTGTTCCCTTTCCTTCTGTTTTTCAGGATGTCTCTGCCATGAAGTGCACTTGGTTGGATTTGTTGATCTTAGAGGTCTTTTCCAACCTAAACCATTCCATGATCCCCTGATTCCTTTCCCTCCAGCTCCACACTCCCCTGCTGCTCAGCTCCTTGCGTGGCAGCAGTGCTGTGAGCCCAGTAAGGAATCCCAGGGTGGTTTGGGTTGGAAGGACCCTAAAGCCCGTCCCATTCCATGGGCAGGGACACCCTCCCCTATCCCAGTCTGCCCCAATCCCAGCTCTGTCTGAGCCCTGGGTTGTTTCAGGACAATGTGGGATTTGTTTCCCTGTAGAAGAGCCTGGAGCTTTCCCCAGGCTGGGCTGGGCTCTCCAAGGCTGGGATTAAATCTCCCTTGGAGTTTCTGGGAAGCTGTGGCAGTAACGGGCTGGGAGGAGGGACTGTGGCCACTCACAGCCCCCAAGAAGAGCCTTCACTCCTCTGTATAATGGCCTTCTGTTGGCTTTTAGTGGGGTGCAGTTTAGTAAATTAGGAGTCTTCAGGTACTTAGCACTTTAATGGTTCTCACTAAGAACATAATTAAACCATAGACCCCGTAGGGAGAAAAAAACCAGTTTATTGTGTGTATTTTTAGACTCTGTTACCAGCCCTCATAAAACCTGCTCGATCCAAGCCAGGGAACAGGCCCGAGCTGGCGACCCAGAATTCCTGCAGCAGCACTCACACCTTACAAATCTGCCCCGTGAATTACAGAATTCATTTTCCTGCTCCCATTTCCAAAGGCGTTTGCAGCAGCGGTTCCTCCCCGACTGCTGGAGGGGAGAGGGAGGCACCAGGGTTATGATGTTGTGCTGACACACAAAGCCACGGTTTGCTAATTATTTTTTTTAATTTAAAAACATTTTCAGTCCCACAGAGGTGCCCAGAAACGGGGCTGCTCTGAGCCCAGGGCTCTGCTCCCTCTCCGTGTGCATCCACCTTGGGATTGTTGAGTTCCCTCTGCCCTGGAGCTGCAATTCCCATGTTTGTGTGTCAGGAGATCACAGTTCTGGGTGTAGGAGAACCCTCAGCTGCTCCTAGGATGAGGAGGTGGAGAGGGAATTTTCATCAAGCACTGGGGTGATGGAACATGGGGGAATGGCTTCAAACTGAAAAGGAGCAGGTTTATGATGGAAAATGGAATAAGATGGAATATTGGGATAAAATCCTTTCCTGAGAGGGTGGGAGGCCCTGGCACAGGTGCCCAGAGAAGCTGTGGCTGCCCCTGGATCCCTGGAAGTGTCCCAGGCCAAGCTGGATACAGTGGAAGGGGTTGGGAATTAAATAATCCTCCAGGTTCTTTCCAACCCAAACCATTCTGGGGTTCCATAATTCCCCTCACAGCACAGCCACAAAGCAAAGTGCAAAGCTCCAAATCCCAGGAACAAGAGTCTGGAAAGCTTTTCCCTCCTCTCTGACACCAGCACCTCCAACACCACCCAGTTCCCATGGGTTAGGATTTCTCTGGAATAGCACGTGTGGGGCAAATTCCCTCTCCAAAATCCCGTTTTTCCAGTTGTGGGATTTCTTAGGGTGGCATTTATTAACATATCAGAATTTGGGGTTGTTCCCTTTGAAACATTTGCCATTTTCTTGTCCTGGATGGAGAAATCTCCCAGTGTCAGAAAATTTCAGGCTGACAAAAGAAGAGTGCTTTCCCCAGCTGTGGGTGCCTCTGGTGGGCACGGGCACAAAAAGAAGCCAAGAAGTTTTCCAGCATCCCGAGCTCCTGGTGCTTCCCAGGCTGCTCCATCCCAAGGAAACACATCCCAAGGAAACACAGCTCCCTTCCCGGGGAAGCTGTGCTGTGCAGCATCTGGAAGGCATTGCAGGAACACACACACACACACATCTCCTCCCCCAGCAGCTTTTAAAGCATTTCTGGGACATGTGAATCACTCCTGTCACTGGGCTTTGCTGTATCCTCAAATCCAGACTGGTTTGGGCTGGAAAGGACCTGAAAGCTCATCCCATCCCACCCGTGCCGTGGCAGGGACACTTCCACTGTGCCAGGGTGCTCCAAAGCCATTCCAGCCTGGCCTGGGACAATCCCAGGGCTCCAGGGGCAGCTCTGGGAATCTGGGTGCTGCCCACCCTCACCTGGCCAGGAGCTTCCACTGCAGTGGGATTTGAGGCTGGAGTTTTCTCTTCCTGCCCTTAAACAATTTGGGATGGCAATGTCTCCAGTCCCAGCTCAAACAACAAGCGGGAGCAATCCACATTAATGTATTAATTACAATCTTAAGTAGGTGTGACGTTAGTAACCCTGCCTGCTCTCCGTGGTCCTCATCCACGAGTGCCAAACATTCCAAGATGTTGGATTGATGCCTCAGCTGGGTCAGGATTGGTTAAAGCACTTAAAAATAATAATTATTATAATAATAACAATATAAATATTTTAATATTTATTATAATAGCTTAATTTTTATAATAATAGTTTAATATTTCTAACAATAATTTAATATTTATAATTATAATAAATAATTAATAATGATCATTATTATTGTAGTAATAATTATGATAATAATAAATGATGGTAGGTAATAAATTGTGGTAATGTGATACTAATTGTGGTAATAATAATTCTCTTATTGTGATTATAATAATAAATGAATAATGTTATAATAAGAATGATAACAATAAGAATACCAATAATAATGATAATAACAATAATAACGATAATAATAGTAATAGTAATAATAATAACAATGATAAATATAATAATAATGATAACAATTATTATTATTAATAATAATAATAATAATAATAATAATAATAATAATAATAATAATAATAATAATATCAAGTAACCAAGGAACAACCTGTCTGTTTGGAAGGATAAAAGCATTTCTCAGCAATCTGGGATCAAAACAATCCCTCAGTGAGCCTCGCTGGGAGCAGCCCAACACGGGATTAACTGGAAGCAGGTCCTGGAGGAGGGGAAGGAGCCCGGGGACACCTGGGGCTGCCCTGACCCCCCAGCCTGGCCGAGTGGCCTTGGCAGAGCTCCCTGACCCCGGCCCGGCTCCATCCGGCCAGGAAGGATGCGGTCTCCTGTCCTGAGGGGCCACTGCAGCCTCCCGCCCAGGCCAAGCTTTATTAATCCCAGCTTTGCTAATAAGGAATTACAATAGTTGTGGGATTTGGCAGCGGGAGCGTGCTTGGCTGCCGTGCATCCTGCAGGATTTGCCCTGTTTTGTTTGTATTTTGGGTTTAACTACAAATAATTTAAAGATGTGTTGTGTCTCCTTTAATTAGCATTTGTGTTTTCGACATCTCTCTTTTTTGTTGTTGTTGTCGTTGAAGTTTTAAAACAATACCAGGGAATTTGAGCCTGTCAGATATGTTAAGATAAATTCACATTTATTTTTTGCTCCAGTTGTGGGATTTCTTAGGGTGGCACTTATTATCATATCAGAATTTGGGGTTGTTCCCTCTGAAAAATTTGCCATTTTCTTGTCCTGGACGGAAAAATCGCCCAGTGTCAAAAAATTTCAGGCTGACAAAAGAATAATATTGTCCCAAGGCCAGTATGTAAATACCTTAACCAGCAGAGCATGTTTAGAGGAATTACACTTTCCTCTCCCAAATTACCATCTTGGAAAGCAGCTCTACCAGCACATTTATTTGAATTTTAAACATTTTGAAAGCAGATCTCCAAGGTTTTGAAATCTGGTTTCCATTCCTGGCTCTGTTTGACCCAAGGCCTGACCCCGAGCAAATCTTAGGCTCAGTTTCTGGATCTGCTCCGTTGCTCTGAGGATCCTCACTCAGTTTAACATCCCTCAGTGCCGATCTAAGATTTCAGTGTTCAATAATAGTGGGGTTAATTTAAGATGGGGCTTGGTTATGACGACAAAAGGGAAAATCAAAACTCTTGGTTTTTAAGAGATGAATTTGTTTCAAGACGTGTGGAATGAAGTCATTTTGTCTGCAAAGAAACAAGTTCCCAGAGGTGCAGGATGGCAAACCTGGGGAGAAAAACAAGGAACAAGGCCAGAACTTTGAAGCAGCCCTTCACAGCAAGCTTTGGAGGGGATTAATTCCTTTTTTCCTCTGCCCTTGCAGACGCAGCCGGTGCCCAACCCCATCTCGTACTTCATGCACCGCTCGCCCTGGTGGTTCCACCGCCTCGAGACCTTGGTCAACCACTTCATCGAGCTGGTGGTGCCCTTCTTCCTGCTGCTGGGCAGGAGGATGGGCATCCTGCACGGCCTCCTGCAGATCCTCTTCCAGGTGAGCTGCTCCTGCTTCGCGTCCTCCAGGCCTCAGGTTTTGGCTTTTATATTTTTCAAATTCCCATCTGCTTTAGGCTGTAGTTCTGAGGTTCATGTTATGGTGCCTCAGGTTTTGGATTTTATATTTTTCAGGTTCTATGCTGCTTTCATGTGTAGTTCTGAGGTTCATGTTATGGTGCCTCAGGTTTTGGCTTTTATACTTTTCAGGTTCTGTACTGCTGTGTGTAGTTCTAAGCTTCATATTAGGGAATGGTGAGCTCTCTGCACAGAGCAGGGAGACAAAACAATTCCTGCTAGCTGGGCACCAAGGACAAATTATCCAAATCTCAGCCCAAGAGCATAAACAACATGGGCTGAAGAGAAAAACAAGCAGGATGGGACTGCATGGGCTAAAGCTGTAACTGGACAATTAGCTCCAATCTGCAAATGGAGCAGAACTTATAAAAGTGAGAGGCCCCCGTGATCCATTTTTGTGACTATTTTGGGATCACCTGGGGTGCAGCCCTGGCTGGGCTCTTGTGCAGCCCAAGGTGGATCCATTGAGGAGATCCTTTTAATAAATCCCCACTTTGTTCTTTAGCTCAGCCCAGCCTCTGCTCTAGCTCAGCCTTCTCAAGGCATCCTGAGGGTCCCCTCCTCTCCTGGGCTCCCCGCTCCTCCCAGCAGGAGCTGCTTCAGGGGGCGGGGTGGAATTTCAGGCTCCAGGGAGTGAGGATGATTCCCAGCCAGGAATTCCTGGGTGTTTCCCACTGCTGGAGGTTTGGGTTCTGTGTGGCAGAGGAATGGCAGCCCAGGATCAGTGCAAAGGCTCCTTGTGATTCCCCCAGAAGTTCATTTTTACAGACATCTGTCCATCTCTGAAGGGATTCTTCTTTCTGTATTTATCATTTGAGGATTGTTCTTTATCTCTGGAAAGGGCTGAGCTGCTCTTCACAAATACCAGATTGCCTGTGCTGAGGTTTAAAATCAAAATAATTCCTTGAAATTTTAATGGACTCACGTTCCAGTTGATTTTTTGGGTGGGTTTTTTTGTACCTCTGCAAAACTCAGAGGACAGAAGCTGCTGCACAAACCCTTCCCTAGAGCCCATCTGATTCCTCTCCTGTCTGTCCTGGCAGAGCTCAGAGAGCTCACGAAGCTCCATCCCCAGCCCTTGCTGCCCTGTCTTTGTTCAGCATCATGAAATTCATACTCGGGAGCTGTTACTGCTTCCTGTGAGTTCATGTGATGATTAAGCTGGAGAACAGCTCATAAAGGCCCCTGGTAAACCACAAAAATGCTGATCAGGTTTTAAAGGTCTGACAGAAACCCCAGCGGGTTTGTGCCCTCCCGGTTCCTTCTGCTTCCCAAACGCTTCCTGTTGTGTCTGGCTGCCACTGAACATCAGCTTTTACCTTTTTGGGGCAGCTTTGGCTGGGTTGGGATGGATTTGGGCAGGTGGAGGGAGAGGTGTGACCCAGGGAGCTCCCGGGGTGTCACTCCAGAGGTGCCAGCTGTGTTTGTCACACCCCTGAGGTTCTTGGAGGATTTTATTCAGCCCAACCCTAAGAAAACTCCACGGACAAAGCAAAACCTACCTTCTCTTATGGTTAAGATGAAGGAGAGCAGGGTTAGATTAGAGATCAGGGATAAATTCATCCCTGAGAGGGTGGGCAGGCCCTGGCACAGCGTGCCCAGAGCAGCTGTGGCTGCCCCTGGACCCCTGGCAGTGCCCAAGGCCAGGCTGGGACAGTGGAAGGTGACCCCAGGAGGGCTGGAATGAGATGATTTATGGTCCCTCCCAGCCCAATCCATTCCATACCCAATTCTCCCCTCTCATCCCCTTCTCCCCTCGGGGCTGCTCCATCCCTGTCACTCCCAGCCAGGAACCTCGGGCTCCTTCCCGGCTCCCCCAGGAGCTCCCTAACGAGGAGCAGGGCCCTGGGGGGGCTGGGGCACCTCAGACAGGGCTGAGCCCACCCCATAAATGTCCTAATGACAGCCAGTCAGTGCAGGCATCAAGCCCCTTTAATTGGCCCTTTATTGATAGCTGGCAATTACTGACTTATTTCGATCACGAGGGGAGTCTGAGCAGGCAGAAAGGTCCCAGTGTAAGAGGCAGCTCTGGTGCATTTATAGCATTTCAACAAAAACCTGTTTATTTAATATTTACTGCCCTTTTCTTCATTCAGAATGACTTTTATTGACAATCCTTGTGCTCTGCAAAGGAAGCAATAAAGTTTAATGTTGATATACCACTTAATTCTGCTTTTCAAGATTTGAATTGACATTACAGACAAGTTTTATTGGACATTTTATAATTGTTATTGGAGTCATGGTGGCGAGCTTGAGTGAGTGTATTTTTCCAGATTCCAACTGGCCTGGAGAATATTGCTTTGTCAGGAACCCAAAAACGTTGGGCTTTAAAAGAGGAAAGTGGGGTTTTTTTCCAAGTGTGAACTTATTCTTCTTGCCTGCTTCACGTTTGTAAGGAAAAAAGCTTAGAGAGGATGGAAACATCAGAGAGGAGGTGCTCAGCAGCTTGAGCATGGATGTGTGTCCACCAGGGGATTCCTGTGGGGTTGGGATTCCAGCCTGGAGTTATCCCAGGGGAGCTGGAGGCTCCACCTTGTTCCCATCCTGGCCGTGCACAGGAGGTTCCTGTTGGGGTTGGTGTTGGGTGGGATTTGGGGTGGGATTTAGGGGTTTAGGGTGGCTTTGATGGACACCACAGTGCTGCCAGCTCCTCGGTTCCCCCTGGAGGGTCACAGGGAGCCTTGGGATGAGCCCATTCCCAGCAGATCCATGGAGGGCTCGGTGCTGCTGCTCCTGGCCAGGAATGGTCCCTCCTGCTGTGCTTTCCTGCCCCTCGGCTCTGGGGGCTCTGCCACGTTCTCTTTGTGAGCTCAGGTCAAACCCCACCATCTCCACGGACCTCCTGGGCACTGCTGCCAGTTCTGTCTGCCAGGAATAAATTATCTGGAAGTGCTCAGCAAACGGTGGATGTGACACTTCAGGACGTGGTTTAGTGGTGAACGTGGTGGTTGATGGTTGGATTTGAGGATGCTGAAGAGCTTTTCCAACCTTATCAATTCTGTGATTGGATGGTTTGGTAGCAGAGGTGGGGTGTGGGCCTGAGAAATGCACACCTGGGTCTGAAACACCCCAACATTCAGGAGAAATCAAATTAAAAACACGGCTGTCAGTACCTGGAGGGGAGCAAAAGATATTTTGGAGGGTCTTGGAGACCCCAGGTGAGGTCAGGACTCTTATTCTTGGTTTGTAGAAGCACCAGGGCAGAGTCTGCCCATTCCCCAAGGAGTTTGTGGGGTGTGGGAGGTTGGAAGTGCTGCTGGGGAAGGCAAATCCTCAGCTTGGTGGGGATTTCACTGCCCTGTGGAGCTGCCTCCTCAAACCCTGGATCCTCCTCCTCAAACCCTGGATCTCCCTCCTCAAACCCTGGATCTGCCTCCTCAAACCCTGGATCTGCCTCCTCAAACCCTGGATCTCCCTCCTCAAACCCTGGATCTGCCTCCTCAAACCCTGGATCTCCCTCCTCAAACCCTGGATCTGCCTCCTCAAACCCTGGATCTGCCTCCTCAAACCCTGGATCTGCCTCCTCAAACCCTGGAGCTGCCTCCTCAAACCCTGGATCTGCCTCCTCAAAACCTTGGATCTTCCCCTTCAAAACTCTGGATCTGCCTCTTCAAAACTCTGGATCTGCCTCTTGAAATTCTAGATCTGCTGCTTCAAAACCTTGGATCTGCCTCCTCAAACCCTGGATCTGCCTCCTCAAAACCTTGGATCTTCCCCTTCAAAACTCTGGATCTGCCTCTTCAAAACTCTGGATCTGCCTCTTGAAATTCTAGATCTGCTGCTTCAAAACCTTGGATCTTCCCCTTCAAAACTCTGGATCTGCCTCCTCAAACTCTAGATCCTCCTCCTCAAACTGGGATCTCCCTCCTCAAACCCTGGATCTGCTTCCTCAGACCCTGGATCTACCTCTTCAAAACCTGGATCTGCCTCCTCAAACCCTGGATGTGCCTCTTCAAAACCTGGATCTGCCTCTTCAAAACCTGGATCTGCCTCCTCCAACCCCTGGATCTGTGTTTTTCACGCTGTCCAACTCCCAGCTCACACCAAACGTATTTCTTGGCTCCCTGGAAGCCAGGCAGTAAAATCACACTGCTTGGCAAACGAGTTGATGAGGGGAAGCGAGAGGGAAGCCAAAAAAAGAGGCAGGAAAAAGCCACCTTGCCCCTCAGAGCTGGCAGTAGGGCTGGGTTGGAGCGAGGCAGGGAAGGGGCCAGCGTGGATTTGGCAGTGCCAGGTGGGAAGGAGCTTCAGGATCAGAAAGGTGAAATCCATAAATGAATAAATGGCACGGAAAGTCCACAGTCGGTGCTGCTGGACAGGCAGGGGCACTGCTTTGATTCCCAGTCAGAGCCATAAAGGCACAACGTGGGGAGTTGAGGATGTGGGGAGAGCTTCAAGCTTTTCAGTCCCTTCGGATGTGGATGGAGCTGTGGATGGAGCTGTGGATGGAGCTGTGAATTGTGGCTCCTTGCCCTGGCCCCTGGAAGCTCCTGGCGTGTCCTCCAGCACGGGGCATCCTGGTGGCAGCAGAAGGCCCTGGATGAGCTCAGCCCCATGTCCCACACAGGACAGAACGGCTGCAGGAGCTGGGCTGGGCTGGGGAACATCTCCAGGTCCTCAGTGGTGGTTGAAGGCTCTCCCTGCTCCCTCTGAGCACTGCCGGGATGGCCTTCAGGGCCAGGGGCACAGGGGTGGCACTGCCAGCATCAGAGGGGTGACAGTGCCAGGGGCACAGGGGTGACAGTGCCAGGGGTACAGGGGTGGCACTGCCAGGGGCACAGGGGTGGCAGTGCCAGCATCAGAGAGGTGACAGTGCCAGCGGTACAGGGGTGGCACTGCCAGGGGCACAGGGGTGGCAGTGCCAGCATCAGAGAGGTGACAGTGCCAGGGGTACAGGGGTGGCACTGCCAGGGGCACAGGGTGACAATTCCAGAGCACAGGGGTGGTAGTGCCAGGGGCACAGGGGTGGTACTGCCAGGATCAGAGGGGTGACAATGCCAGAGTACAGGGGTGGCACTGCCAGGGGCCTCTAGAGAGATGACAATGCCAGGGGCACAGGGATGGCAGTGCCAGGATCAGAGGGGTGACAATTCCAGAGTACAGGGATGGCAGTTCCAGAGCACAGGTGTGACAGTGCCAGAGGCAGAGGGGTGACAGTGCAGGAGCACAGGGGTGACAGTGCCAGAGGCAGAGGGGTGACAGTGCCAGGGGCACAGGGGTGACAATGCCACGAGCACAAAGATGGCAGTTCCAGAAGCACAGGGGTGACAGTGCCAGGGGCACAGGGGTGACAATGCCACGAGCACAAAGATGGCAGTTCCAGAAGCAAAGGGGTGGCAGTGCCAGGAGCAGAGGGTGACAATGCCAGGAGCACAGGGGTGACAGTGCAGGAGCACAGGGATAGCAGTGCCAGGAGCAGAGGGATGGCAGTGCCAGGGGCAGAGGGTGGCAGTGCCAGGAGCACAGGGATGGCAGTGCCAGGAGCACAGGGGTGACAGTGCAGGAGCACAGGGGTGGCAGTGCCAGGGGCAGAGGGTGGCAGTGCCAGCAGCCAGGCCCAGCTCCAGCCCTGCAGAAGGCAGAGGTGAAGCCCCCAGAGCCAAAGCCCCCGCGAGGTTCAGAGCCCTGCAGAGGAGCCCCAGAGGAACCTCCCAGGATCCAGCCAAGGAGCACTGGGGACTCTGGGAGCTGGAGAGGGACCTGCTGGGAGAGGGGGGATGTGGCAGGAACCTCCAGCTCTGTTCTGGAAAACAGGAAAACAGGAAAACAAGCTGCCAGCAGCACCCTTGCCCAGCTGGGCACTGCACCAGGGACAGGCAGCCCCTGGGAGCTGGGCATGTGCAGGAGAGCAGGAGCAAAGTCCTTTCACTCCTCTTTTTTTTTTCTTTTCAGGCAGAAAACAGTTGTTGAACAGATATTTTCTGGCTTTTTTTTTTCTTCTTCTTCCTTGGCTTGGCCAAACCCCAACCTCTTAAAAATTTTGATGGAAAAGGACGTTTCCCTCTGGTTGATTTTGTTCCCATCTCTCCAGGAAGGCAGGGGAGGCCAAGTGGAGGTTTCCCCCCTCTTTTTTTTGGGAGGGGAGGACCGAGCCCCCCGTTGTCCCAGCGCTGCCTCTGCCACACCACGAGATGCTGGAGGGATGAGCTGCCCCTGCAGCCACACACGCACAAATTAAATCAGGCTGCTGCAGTGCCACAGCTGCAAGAGATTGTGTTGCTGACTTAGGAGGTAGCAGAGGTCACAGCAGCAGCCTGGAGAGAGGGAACAAAAATTAAGCAGCCCCCCCTCCCTGCAGAAAGTGTCTGAATCCAGTGTTTGTTTTCACTTGTCAGACCGAGCTGGGTTTGTTCTCGTGGCGAGGCTGGTGTAAATCAGGGGTGTCTCCAGCAGGATTAGCGGGGTTACACCAGTGCCAGGCTCGTGGCAGGAGGATCAGGCCCTCGTTAGGGCTTTAATTGGGCACCCCCGGGCACGGGCACTGCTCGAGGAGGTGTTGTCCTGGTTTTCTGTGTGATGCAGAGTGGTGGTGGCAATGTGTGTGAGAATAAAGCTGGAGGATGGAGCAGCCAGAAAATTCAGGAATTATTCTGCAGTTCACACAATCCAGAATGGTTTGGGCTGGAAAAAGCCTTAAAACCCATCCAGTGCCACCCCTGCCATGGCAGGGACACCTTCCACTGCCCCGGGCTGCTCCAAGCCCCATCCAGCCTGGCCTTGGGCACTGCAAGGGATCCAGGGGCAGCCACTGCTGCTCTGGGCACCTGTGCCAGGGCTGCCCACCCTGCCAGGGATGAATTCCTTCCTGATATCCAATGTAAATCTCTTTTCTTTCAGTTTAAATCCATTCCCCCTTGTTCTGTAGCTTCGTGTCCCTGTAAAAAATCCCTTTCCTGCTTTTTTTATAAATCCCTAAGGATGCTGGGGAGTGTGGGCCCCCAGCAGCTCTGGGTGGGTGTCACTGCCTGGCCTGGGCTGGCTCCTCTGCCAGAACAGAGGAAATTCAGCCTTCCCCAAAGTCCAAATCTTGTTGGTTTTGTTGTGGTTTAGAAAGAAACAGCAAACAGAAGATCCCAGGAAAATGAACAGAACAGGGCTGGGGGAACGGGCCCATGGAAAAGAGTTTTGCAGTTTGGTTGTTCAAAAATCCGCTTTGGATTTTTAAATCTCGTGGGGTGTGAGATGGAAGGTGCAGGCAGAGATTCCCAGGTTCTTCGGGAATGTTGGAGCTCGGGCTGGGATTCTGGGGGCTGATCCCAGCCCCGTGCACCCACCCTGGTCCAGGTGAGGGTGGCTGGGGTGTCCCTGCCCCGGGGCCCTCCTGGACCCCCAGACCCCTCCCTGACCCTGGCACTGCTCCAGCTCGGCTTTACCCACAGCAAAACAGCAGGAATGTGAAATCAAAGCACTTACAGGGCAGATTTTCTGTTACTTTTAAGCCCCCTTAAATTAAATCTTGAGCTCTACACCCCCCAACAAGAAACGCTGTGAGTTAAGCAGGCAGAACCCAAACGATTTAATCACTCTGATATTTGATTTCACATCCAGCTCGATAGGATCTGCTGTGCCAGACAGGGGAATAGCAGCACATACCACCCCAAACCAGTAAATAACACTGCTCCCATAATGGGCTCTGGGATTAGTTAGCAACAAGTTAAGTCCTTGCATTCTGCAGTAGTCAGAGGGACTGAGAAACACTCACTGGGAGCCTTAGGAGTGCATTTAATTAGCTCCTGATTCAGGGCGCTGGGGGTTTTTTCTCCTTTTTTTTTTTTTGAAATCATTAAATAAAGTGTCACCCCAAGCCAGTGCTGTAAACTCTATTTTGATTGTGGCTGCAATAACCCCTTTGGGCGTCATTCAGATTGTACTAAACAGTTTCTGGAGAGCACTGGTTTCTCTCAAAATAAACCCAAGTCCGGCTTTGACAAGCTCTAATGAAAAACAAATTGTTATATTACTTAGAAAAATAATTTGAAGGAAGTCTGAATTAGTTGTAAAGGTGGAAAAGGTTCAGCTACTTGAAAATAGAAATTTGGAAGGTATTTATTTTAACCATTAAGCCAGCGGCCTTGAAATACAGCCTTGTTTGTTCCAGAATGCTCCTAACGAGAGCCATGAATCACGCTGTTAATCAGTATGGGAACTTGATTAATTGGAGAGGGGAGCAGCAGTGACTCCAGCAGCCTGGAGCTGGGCTGCTTCGCCATCCCTCATCCTGCTGGCACCACGGGGGCTCGGGGGGCATCCCCCAGCCCTGGGTGTGGGCTTTGGGAGTTGGGAATCAGAGGTGGCTCTGCAGCCCTGGGTTCCCGTGTCCGTGCTCCTGGTGGGCTCACAAGGGGCTGGTTGCCCTGGGAGCAGGGCTTGCAGTGGTTCTGCTCGTCCTGTCCTGCTCCTGGCTCTGCTGTTGAGCCTGAGAGGGAGATTGGGTGTCCAGCCATGAAATCAGACTTGCACAGGAGCCCTCCACGGCTGCTAAAATGCAGCAGGAAGGTCGGGGCTGGTTTTCACTCCTCGCTGGGGCCAGCAGGAGCTGCAGTGGCTTTGGCCATGCAGGAGCACGGCAGGGATGAGTTCCAGCAGAGTTCTGGAAGCTGCCACATGTGTGAGCTGTGCCCAGTGCCGGTGGCACAGTTTGGTGCCACCTCTGTGCCAGAGAACCCGGGTGGGCCATGCTGTCCTTGGGAATATTGCTGAGCACTGACTCCAGAATCACCAGCTGGATCCCTAAATTGCAAGATTTGCTGAAATGGGGTGGAAACTCACCCAGTCCTGGTGTTTTGACCACCTGAACAGGGGCTCTCAGGTGCCTCTCTCTGTGCTGCTCCCTCTTGGCTCTTCCCCCTCCAGGAGCAGCCTCCAGAGCTCGTGGAATGATGTGGGGCTTCACCTCCTGGCCTCTGGGGCAGCTCGGGGTGCTTGGGTTTTCTCCCTGTTTGGATTCTGCACCTGATTTTCAGAGTTCCTCCGTGCTCCAGAAGCTTCTGTCGTGCAGCAGAGTTGCCAGGTGCTCGGGCAGGATGGGGAATGGATGCTGAGGATGCTGTCAGTGCAAGGAGCTGAGCTGGAGCTTGCAACATCTGCATCTCCCAGACGGGATTCGGGATTCAGCTCCGGGCTGGGAGATAAAGGATGTGTTGCACATGTGAGTGAGGGCACAAAACATTGCTGTCTGATGAGAGCCAGAGCAGCTGCAAACCAGAGTTGTTCCTGGTGTCCATGACATGATCTGCACCATGTTCTGGCACCGTATTTCCTGGGATAATTATTTATTTACGTTTAGGTGTAGCTGCTAAAGCTGAGTGAAACCATCACAGCCTAAGCCAAAGCACTCTCCCACTCAAATGTGTCAAATATCTTTAAATATCTGTGAATTTCTCCAGTTTCAGTGCAGTGGTTTGAAGAGGTGGTGAAGGTCTTCTGAGTTTAATCCCATTTTCTGTCCCTTAGTCCTTATCTGAACTGGTCCCCTTGCCCTTTCCCAGCTCTTGGCTCCCACCAAGCCTTTGCTGTTCGCCAGGGGGACAGTGGTGGGATTTGGGATTTGGGATTTGGGATTTGGGATTTGGGATTTGGGATCTCTCCTCCCACCAGCAAGATGACAGGGCCTTTAAATAATGTTTTCTATTCCATTAAAAAAAAAAAATAAAAAGAAGATGAAATCAGAACAGCCTAACTGGAAACAGATGGCAGATGAGAAACTTCTTTTAAAGAGGATTTTTAATACATTTATTATGAAGAAAATCATTTATTGGTGTCAGAGATGGACGTGTGAAGTCAGAATGTGCCCATTCCAGGTGTGGAAGGGGCTGGAGTGGGATGATGCCTTTGGTTTGGTGTTCTTGGAGTGAGGGGAGGATTTTGCTGCTGGTAAAGTGACTTTCCTGACTGAAAGGAGGCTTCTCCCCATCCCTGCTCCTCCAGCTTCCCTCTGGGATCACTGGCTGTCAGAGCTTTGATTTGTCAGAGTTTTGATTGTGCTCTTACTGTGGGTTCCTGGCATGGTTTTCCTGCAGTGATTTGGGTTGGAAGGGACTTTAAAGCCCATCCAATTCCAACCCCAACACCTTCCTCTATCCCAGGGTCTCCAAACCTGCTCTTGGACACTTCCAGGGATGGAGCAGCCTCAGCTTCCCTGTGCTCCGTCCTCCCACAGGGTCAGCTTAGGGTTTTTTTAAAATAATATGCATATTCCAATCAGTTCTGTCCTGCCAAGTGAAATGAGTGTGTGCTTTTATGTGAAACCATGCACAGGCAGAGGTGTCACCCTCCCCAGGCCCCCTCCCACAGTGACTGGACAGCTTTAATTAAAGCCAATTAAACAAACCCCACATCATTTCAGAGGGATGGCTCTGGGTGCCTGGGCTGCTCGGGGATGGAGGTGAAGATGGATTCTCCCTTTCCTGCTTTGATGAGGAGAACTCCTTGGCTTGTTGTGGGTTTGATGTTCCTGTGAAACGCCGCTGCCCCCAGAGAGGTTTTATTTTGCTTTGGAAGCGTTGGGATGAGGCTGCAGCCCGGGATGCTTCAGCCCACACGCAGTTTACACAGCTGCACCATCCCCTTCCCCAGCTCCAGCAGGGCTGTTATCTCCAGGCTGATGCAGCAGCCAGGAATGGCAGGAAACCTGTGTCACTCACGGCTTTCATCTTCCTGTAAAAACTGGGATTTTGGAGCTGTGACTCAGAGATGAGTGCAGGATCCTCCAGGAGCAGCTGGGGTTTGTTTGGTGCTGCTCTGGGTGTGGGATGGAGGTGCTGGGCTGTGGGCAGGGGTGATCCTTCCCTGGAGAATTGTTTGCAAGCCCCAATCTCACTTTCCCTTTTGTTGGGAACATTTCCCAAGGGTTGTGGCCTCCCAGACCTGGGAGTGTCCAAGGCCAGGCTGGACAGGGCTGGGAGCAGCCTGGGCTGCTGGAAGGTGTCCCTGCCCATGGAAGGGGGCTGGAAGTGATCTTTGAAGCTCCTTCCAACCCAAACCATTCCATGGTTTTGAGTGATCCATGGAAAAGATTCCATGATTTACGTGCAGGGCATCCTGGATTTCTGCTGCTGCTCTAAACCCTGAGCTGAGCCCCAAAAATCCTCGATCTAGGCAGGCGTTTGCAGCACGAGGTCTCACCTCTCCTGCTTTCCTCTTGGATTTGAATTCCATCTCTGCCAGGAGCACGCTGCTGCTTTGTCCACGTTCCTGAGGAGCTTTTTCCACACGTGAGACTCCCTCTGGGGCCGGGTTAAGCTCTGCAGGAACCACGAGGTTTGGTCTGGGCTTGGTGTCCACGCGTGGAGCTGTTCAGGGACAGAAGTGGCACGTTAAATCTACACCCTGCTGCAGTCAGGAAAGCTTGGAAGCAGGGAGAAATCCCAGATCAGGCCAGTTTTGGAAAGGCTGAGGAAGTCTGGGAGGAAAATGCACCAGAAGAGCAGTTTGGGAATGTTTTGTCCCAAATTTTGGCCAGTGTGGTGAGGTTGGGATGGCTCATGGATGGATTGCCCGCACTTTGTGAGCAAACAAGCAGAAAGGGACAGGTATTCAGTAGAATCCTGGAATGGTTTGGGTTGGAAAGGACCTTAAAGCTCATTTTGGGCAGGGAACCCTCCCACTGGACCAGTGGTGACATCAGTGTCACCCTCAGAGAAGCTGCCAGCTCCTCTGAGATGCCAAAATCCAGGAGCAGTAAAAAACTCAGGATGCCTCAGGCAACAGAAATTTCAAAATTTCCTCTGGAAAAACAAATCAGATTGCATTGATTGTTTGGATGGGGTTGGGAGTGGCAGGAGTGGCGAGTGGGAGAGACAGGGATTGTGTTTATGGCATCATTAATGTAATTTATTCCATAGCCAGCCCTTCAAAAGCAGTTGTAATCCCCACACAAATCCCTCTGGAGCAAATCTGCCAGTTTTTATCCAACACGGATCATCCCTGCAGCCAGAAACCTCAGAGGGAGCAGAGCCAAGGGAACAGGGTCAGGGGGACACCCTGAAACCCAGAGCACCCAAAGCAGCTCCACCCCAGATTCCTGGGGCAGAGGGAGGGATGGTGCTGCAGGGCCAGCATTGCAGGGACACTGGGCTCCTGAAGATGGAGAGAGATCATTTTCCTGCGGTTATTTGGAAAAAAATGTGACCACAGATGAAAATAGGAGCTTCAAAATGTTGTGTTCTTTCCCAAATCCCCTTCTCCACCAGCCAGGCAGGAAGGGATCAGGTGGAAGGTCCTGGCTGGGCAGTCTCAGGTGCTGGTGGCCATCAGTCAGGGGTCCTTGGTGCTGCAGAATCCCTGCTGGAGGGATTTCCTCTGGCCCCTGAAAGCAGGAAAAGGGAAATTTTCCATGGAAATCTGTTCCTTGGCAGCCAAAGCTGAAAGGATTGGAGTCTTTTGCCCCCAGCCCCGTTCCTGGTCAGTGTGAAGCCCCACCTGTGATCAGCGAGGCTGCAGTGAGTGAAAGCACCGGGGGGAGCTGCAGGACTTGCAGGGAACACATCCTCTTCCTTCTCGGATCGGGTTACAGCGACCTCGGAACATCTGGACACCGCGTCCCAGGGCTCCCAGAGGTTCTGCTGCATGCAAGGTTCATCTGCCTTTGTTCAGTTCCTGCCCTTTTCCCTTCCTCCTCTGGATTCGGGGCTGCTCTCAGTGTTCCTGGCCATTTCCTGGTTCCCTGGTGAAACACCCCTTGGAATTTTAGTGGGGTCTCTCCATGGGCAAGCACAGATCCATAACCCCCTGGCCATTTGCTGTGCTCATGGAAGAAATCACTCCTGAATTCCCTCTAAGCTACTGGTTCCCAGCATCCTGAAACACTGAATTTAAGGGAAAAAAAACCCCATTCCTTAATATTCCCTAAATCCTAGGAAGGCATTTGGTGATGTGATGCTACTTTGCTTTGGGATTCCTGTGCCTGATCTCCAGGTTGTCCTGACAGGGTTTCATTGAAAGCAGGGTGTGAAGGTGGGTCCTGCTGCCTCCAGGAGCCACTGGGGTGTTTTGGGAACCCAGAGCAAGGGAGGTGCCAAAGCCACGGGGTGGCTCTGGTGGCCTGATTCGTGGTGGTCCACGTTGAGAAGATGATGTTGAACTCCAGCATCTCCTGGAAGTGACCCCATCCTCCCCTGGGGAGCAGCACATCCCCATCCCAGCCCATCCCACCCCAACCCTTGTGCTGTTGTGCAGAGCTCAACGCCCAGAAGGAAAATGCAACTCCAGCTTTTGGCTTTTGTGCCTCTCAGGCCCAGACCTCAAGGTTTTAAAGACTTTCATATGTGCCTGACTTGATGTGCTCCGAGTATTCCCATTGAAGTGAACTAAGTGGATAAGACTTTGCAGGATTAAAGCCAAATGAGTCCTCACCCACCATGCTGGGAAGTCTTGTTGAAGTGGGTCATTGGAGGGAAAGGAGGAGGAGGAGGCGCTTCCCAACTTGCCCCTTTCATTTTATGCTTTTATTTATTTAAAGGATTTTTTTTTTAATTTTTAGGCAGCTTGGGGGGAAAAAAAGAAAATGAAAAGCCCCAGGCTGTGGTGTAACCACCGCAGGCAGATGTTGTCATGACTACTAAACAAGAAACCTGATTTATAAAATGAGGAAAAACAGATGAACGTGAAATAAAAGAGAAAAAAAAGAGAGAGGCAATCTTAAAATATTAACTCTGATGTAGAGAAAAATATAAACAGACAGGGTTAGGAAATTCCATAAGGAATATGACTTGTTTAATATTAATCATAAAGGAAAAGATTATGAGAGCTCCAAAGGGTGCCAAATGAAATACTCCACACGCAGCCACTGCTGTGATAAGAGTCCTTGTGTGGCTTCCCAGCGCTGCCCTTGGCCACACTGTGGTGGAGATGTCCTGGCTGGAAGTTGTTCCAGGGATGTTCTTGTGCTTCTGCTGCTTCTCCTGGTGCTTCTCCCCCCTCACAGCAGTTTCTGAGTGCAAACCCGCAGCAGGTGACAGCCAATAACCTGCACTTTTATTGCAAATACAGGCAATGCTTTTATTGCAAAATACTGTGCTTGGGGACGTGGAGGGGTTTCTGGGACTGGGGTGGGTCAGGAGGGGTGAGGTGTGTCCCACACCAGGGGTTCACCGTGCCCCAGAGCTGAGGGGGGTGCAGATGGTGGCTGGGTGGGCTCAGGTGGCTCTGCTCCTGTCTCTGTGTCACTCTGCTGCTCTGCTTGTCCCTCTCCTGCCACCCTGAGCTGGCAAAGCCCATGGAGAAGTGCCAGGTGTCACAATTCCCAATCAGCGCTCCCAGACCATTCCTTGTCTAGGACAGGAGGGTCTTCAGGACCAGGAGACGCCTCTGGGCGGGCTCCAAAGGCTCTCCCTGGACCCCTGCCAGTCCCCTGTGCCCCTTGGGCTGCCACCACTGGCATTCCTGTGACAGTGCCCGATGTGGCCCAGCACGGTGACAGCAGCACTGCCACCACGAGACGCCAGAAAGGAGCAGCTGTGACCACGGCAGAGGGCTGGGAGATACCTCCGTGGGCTCCCACTGCTCAACCCTGGCCAGAGCTGGAGTTTGCTGCAGTTTCCCTCCCCTCGTGCTGGCTCACCTCCTTCCCGGGCCCGAGTGGGACATGGATGCCTTGTGTGCTCCAGCAGGCAATTCTGGGCTCTGGGATCGCTGCTCCCAGCCCTGCCTTTGGCACTGCCTCTGAACAGTTTGGTTTGCAGGGCTCCTTCTCGCTGTCAGGAGGAATTAAGCTCCAAAGGCAGAGAGAAACTCTCCGTAGCAAGTCCTGGCCTGAGGGTCCAGGGTGGAGATGCCCACCCAACAGGGCCTGCCAGGGCTGCTGAGCACATTCCCCCTGCAGAATCCATCCAGGACACCTGGGCAGAGCCACTCTCGCCTCTCCAGGTGCCTCTGCCTGCTCCTGATCCACGTCCTGACCTGGCACTGCCCGTGCACACACTGCCAAAGCTCTGAGCACTGAGGGGATGGGGCAGGAAAACTGGAACAGCAAGATTTCTGCATCTTTTCCTGGCTCCCTGCATCTTTCCCCACCTCCCTGCATCTTTTCCCAGCTCTCTGCATCTTTACCCGGCTCCCTGCATCTTTTCCCAAATCCCCACATATTTTCCCAGCTCTCTGCATCTTTTCTCAACTCCCTGCATTTTTGTCCTCCCAGTTCTTTGCATCTTTTCCCAGCTCTCTGCATCTTTACCCAGCTCCCTGCATCTTTTCCCAGATCCCCACATATTTTCCTAGCTCTCTGCATCTTTTCCTGGCTCCCTGCATTTTCCCCACCTCCCTGCATTTTTTTTCCTCCCAGTTCTTTGCATCTTTCCCCAGCTCCCTGCATCTTTTCCTGTCTCCCTGTATTTTTTTCCCCACAGTTCTTTACATCTTTGCCCAGCTCCCTGCATCTTTCCTGGTTCTCTGCATTTTTCCACCTCTCTGCATTTTTTCCCCCCAGTTTTCTGCATCTTTTCCCAACTCCCTGCATTTTTCCCCCCAGTTCTTTGCATCTTTTCCCAGCTCCCTTCATTTTTTTCTCCCCAGTTCTTTACATCTTTTCCCAGCTCCCTGCATCTTTTCCCAGCTCAGCAGCCTGGGAGCATTCATATCCCTGCTCCTTCTTCTCAATCCCTTCCCAGAGCTCCCCCAGCAGCACCAGGCAGTGCCTGGCACTGGTGTCTCATTCCCAGTCTCTGTCCCAGTGTCCCTCTGGCACCTGGCTCCTTATCCACGCTGCTGGACGAGGCTGTTGGAATCCCAGCATGAGGCAATGATGGATTTTTGCTCTTCCCCTCTGTTGACAAACCCAGTTTGTGGGTGAAGAATGAGTAACCCGTGGCTGGTGTGGGTGCCCTTGGGTTTTGTGGGATGAGTCACAGTGGAGAGCAGGAACTTCCTGACGGACAGGCAGCTGCACTCCATGCTCTGCTGCAGATTCCCTGGAGCTGGAAAGCCCCAAGCCCTGGGCAGCGTGATTCCAGGGGAGCATCTCCCCCCGAGAGCAGCCCCGCTGCCCCCGGGTGTTTGTTCCCCCTCTGGTGAAGCCTTGCCTGGAATATCCAGCCTGGAATATTTTCATTCCCCTTCCAAGGGTTCCTCTCATATGTAAGCCATCAGTGCAGCAGCCTGAGCAGGGATCTTGCAGCTGTGACCTTGCAAGTGGGTGGCATTTTCTGCTTCCTCCTCAGCATCCTCAGGGATGCACAGCTCATGTGATCCCGTCTGCCACGGGCCAAATCCGGGCTGGGAAAAGCAGGATGAGGCTCCCAGCAAATACCCACTGCCCTCATCTCCTCGTGGCTGGGATCTTCAAGGCTCCCACGAGGAGCCGGGCTCCTCAGGCAGCCCTGAAATCCTCCTTTGCCATCAGTGCAGGCAGCAGAGGGAAATGGCTCCAGGTTTATTAAATCCCATCCCTTTGGAACAACTTGTCTTCCTCTGCAAAGCTAAAAGCAGGATTTGGGCTTCTTTTGGCTTCTGTTCTATCTAGGGCTGAACAGTCTCCATCAATCCCTTTATTGGAGGTTTCTTTCAGATTCCTACAAGTAAATAAATCCATATAAATAAAATAAAAGCCACCCCCAGCAGGGCTGGAGCAACGAGCATCCCAGTCTCTCATGATCTTCCCTGCCTCCATCCCAGCATTGTTTTGTCCCACATGGAACCAGCTGCTCGGGGAAGGAAAAAGCTGAAAAGCCTGTTTTTTAAAAAAATTATTTCATAATTTACACCTCGCTCCCATTGTAATTGGAATTATGAGTAAGGCTGAAAAGAAACTGCTGCAGATGGCAGCATGAAAATGTGATTTTTAACACATTTTGTGTTTTCTTAAGCATCTCTGGTTTTGCCCAGGGTACATTTCGTTTGCTATTTATTTAGTCCCCACCTCTGACAGCTCAGGGATTGCTAAGCTGCCATCTGGGATGGAAGGAAAATGGGAAAACGCCTATTTTTCCTGCTTTTTCTTCTTTTGACCTCAGCAAATTTAATAGAATTGAATAAAATTTAAATGTGTCAGCGAGCTGTGTGGTTACAACCAGGAGCTGGGCTTAGAATCCCAGAATCCTGGAATGGTTTGGGCTGGAAGGGACCTCAGTGTCCATTCCCAACCCTGCCATGGCAGGGACATCTCCCCTGTCCCAGGCTGCTCCAAGCCTGCCCTTGGGCACTGCCAGGGATGGAGCAGCCACAGCTGCTCTGGGAAACACTGAGATCCTCCCCAAGGACCTCAGTGATCCCTGTGGGTTCTCCCAGCTCAGGATATTCCTTGATTCCATATTTATCACAGTTTGAAGGCATTTTCCAGCAGAGCTGAGGGAAGGATTTGGGACAGAGCCTTGCTGCAGAGGCACCTCGGACGTGACTGTTCTGCCCTTCCTTCACTTTTCTCCTCTTTTTTTTTAGCATTTCCATTAGATTTTTACATCCAGCCCTTGACTTTTTTTATCCTCCAGGCTTTTTGCAGCCTGGCTTTATTAAAATCAAATGCTGCCCAGCCCCAGCTCAGCACCGGGCTGGGTTTTCCTGGTGTGTTTTCAGGCACAACTGTTTCCCATTTCTGCCCAGCTCTCAGGAGCCCACGGGCTCAGGGATCAGGGATCAGCTCCGTGTGTTCCCCTCCAAAACGTGCTCTTGCTTTGCTGGAAAAATCCAGGTCATCCCAGAGCTGGAAACTCACCCAGCCTTGGCTTCCAGTGACACCGAGTAGCCAACCCAAGTTAAATATTTCACTGCAGATGTTGCTGAGAGCTTAAAGTTACCCAAAATTATGGATTTAACGAGGCAAGGAAAGGAGCTGCAGAGAGATCCAAATCAGGGAAGCCACCAGTGCTTTCCAGGCCGGTGTCAGGCTGATCAGATGTGACATCCTTGACTTTTTCCTTGCGTTTTCCCTGGGCCTGCGGATGTGGTCACGTCCTTTCCTTTTAGCTTGAAAAGGCAGAGAAGGGTTTGAATCCGTTTTGGGCTTGAATTCGGGGAGCAGAGTCCCAACCCAGCTGTTGCAGATGTCTCCATTTGTGAACTGGTGAAACCAAAACCTTGGATTTGAGTTCTTTTGGAAGGGGATTGGGACACAGATCCCGTTTCCCTGTGCCAGGGCTGTCTGAGATTGGCCACGCTCAGCATTCCCATCAATATTTATTCCCAAGAACATTGTTTTCCCCATACTCTAATACCAATTTCATCCACATTTTACCAAGACCTGGACTAGAGAAGATGTTCACTCTCAGAACAGATTTTTTCTGATGTGTTCTCCTTCTCTCCTTCCCAAAAAATTATGTTTGCTCTGACTTTGGCAATTGTTGAATACCTCTAAATATTGCAGAAAAAGTGATTTTCAAAGGAGCCTGCAGTGCCTGGATGGTGAAAGGGAATGGAAGCATTTTTGCCAGAAGTGTTTTAGCATTCCTTCAATCAAGGAATATAAACAGTTCCATGTGACTTTGGGCTGATCCAGGATTTGAGAGCAGGGTTTAATTCACATCGTTCCTCGCAGAGGGAATTTTGAACCCACATATCTCCTAAAAATGTCCTAATTAGTAGGGAGGAGGATATTCTGGGAAAGGCTTTCACTTTCTTCTCTTGGTGGTGTTCCACTTTATTACCGATCACTCAGTAATCATCCAGCATTAATTACAGGGGAGTTCTGTGAACGGAATTATTGATTGGTGCCTATTGACAGCTCGTTCCAGGCTGTAATTAAACCTCAAACCAGCATTATTTCTACAGGGCTGGAAAATGCTTTTCCTGAATCCTTCTTTTCCTGTGTGTTGGTATTAGGGGATAATCCTGGCTCTGAGGCCCAAATGGCAAATGAAAATGGTGTTTGTGGTTCCAACAAGTCCAGAGCTGGTCCTTGTGGTCCTGGGTCCTGCTGCAGCTGGTGGGAAAGGCCCCACGGAGCTGAGGGATGGTTCCACCCTCCAAAACCTGCCTGCCTGGAAGCTTTTGGGAAGGACCACGGTGCTGGGAAGGCCTGGGGTGGAATTCCTAATCCTGGCTACTGGCTAGAACTAAAGAGCCCTCGTTCTGCCATGGAGTGAGTGACCCTCTGCTTTGTGTTTTGGTTTGCACGTGGCTGGAAATCAGGGAGGAATTCCTTTATGGAAAGGGCTGTCCAGGCCCCATGCCTGGAGGGATTTCAAAGCCATGTGGATGTGGCACTTGGGGACATTTGGGATCAATGGTGGTCCTGGCTGTGGTGGGGGAATGGTTGGACTCGATGGTCCAAGAATTCCATAATTCCAACCTCAGTGATTCCATGATTCCTACCTCAGTGATTCCATTATTCCAACCTCAATGGTTCCATGATTCCAACCTGAATGATTTCATTATTCCAATCTCAGGGATTCCATGATTCCAACCTCAATGATTCCATGATTCCAACCTCAGTGATTCCATGATTCCAACCTCAGTGATTCCATGATTCCAATCTCAATAATTCTGTCATTCCAACTGCAGTGATTCCATGATTCCAACCTGAATGATTCCATGATTCCAATCTCAATAATTCCATTATTCCAATCTCAGTGATTCCATTATCCCAGTCTCCATAATTCTGTGATTCCAACCTCAGTAATTCTATGACTCCAATCCCAATGATTCCATGATTCCAACCTCAATAATTCCATGGTTCCAAAGAACACCCACCCCAGGGGGGTCACAGGGACAATCCCCCAGCCCCTCTTGCCATCCACATGGTTTCCCACAGGGTTGGTCTTTGCCATGGACGTGCCCTGGCTGCTCCCGAGGCGCTGCATCCCACAGCTCCTAAAAAACTTAAAAAACACCCTTGGACACTTTTCCAGGTGCAGTCTGTGCCTCCCTACCTACAGGGGGGAACACCAATCATGTCTGTCAGCATTTTCTGCAAGCATTTGCTTCATTCAGGGTGCCTCAAGAGACAAAAACAGATAACGGCCTTGCATACACAGCCAAAAAATTGAGGATTTGTCTGCATCCCCTTCCGGAGGCATATCAGCCAACAGCACAGCCCCTCCGTGTAACTGTTTGGGGTTTTGACAGTTTTATAACCCTAAATTTGCACCTTCTGGAGAACGGTGACAGTTAATGATTCATTGCCGTGCTGGAATTTTTCTTATGATGTCTTAATATCCAAGCATGGAGCAGAGCTCAGCAGAGAGGGAAAATAAAAACCAGGAGCAAAACGGTTTGGGAAAAAAAAATCCCTCCCTGTGAGGGTGGCACAGGGTGCCCAGAGCAGCTGGGGCTGCCCCTGGATCCCTGGGAGTGTCCAGGGCCAGGCTGGATGGAGCTTGGAGCACCCTGGGATGGTGGAAGGTGTCCCTGGCACAGGGGGGAGATTTTGAGTTCCTCCAGCCCATAATCTGTGGGAACTCCAGTAGGTGGCTCCTGTAGGAACAAATTAAAAACCAGTTTGGAGTGAGACACTTCCATTGCTGCATGTTCAGATCAAACCTAAATGTGGGACAGCAATGGAAAGGATTTGGACCTGGGACTGCCAAAACCTGACAGTGCAATCTGTAACTCATCAAAGCCTGGCCCAGATCAAGGACAGGTTTTAGTGAGGACTGTGCATTTCTGTGCCCATGGTTGCTTTATTCCTCAGCAGAAGCTGACCTGCTCCTTTTCTCCTGGTGCTTCCAGTAGTTCTCTGAATTTCTGTGGGATTCACAAAACCATCTCCTGTCTAGACGGGTGATTATTTATTTACCTGTTTTTCTCTGCACTGCACAGCAGAGATTAAATCCTCATGCAAATATTCAGTTAAGGAGTTAACAAGAAATTAAATTCATAATGGGGGGAAATTAAAAATTATTGTTCCTGCTATTTAATGGGATTTTTGTTTGTATGTGCCTATGATAAATTTTTGGGGAAAACTACATATGTTAATATTTTTCTAGGAATAGTTTGACAAATACATTCCAGTGCAGAGACTCTACTTTGACTTTTAGACTCTACTTTGGGGCAGCAGGAAGAACTGGATGGTTCTTGATGTTTCCTTTTTCCCTTTAAATGATTTATAATCCTTCCAGATATCCCAATTTTGACTTTAATGTGCCAATGGCTCGATATCAGGCAGCCCCAGTGAGGTGACCCTGTCCTCATGCTGTGGACAAGCTCCAGGTAGCCCTCACCTGTGCTTAAGAGTTTCCAGCTTGTTTTTGTGCCTTCTGGACAAATATCCAGCGTGTGCCAGGGAATTTGAGCTTCCTCTGCCTACTGGATGTTTGTAGCAATCTGGGATTTCAAAAAAAACCCCAAAAAATACAAAGCCCAGCCAAACAAAGAAGCCCAACCTGTAAAAAAATAAAGGCTGGAGGTGCCCATTTTCTGACAGAGGGGTTTGGTAACGGGGCAGGGGACAGAAATGTGAGGAATAATTGGTTTTGGGCCTAGAACCAGGAAAACTACTTTTCCAAATTAATCCAGCGAGAGCCATGAATCCACTGTATTTCATATCACACTTCATAAAACTCCAGTCATAATCCATAAAAGTGACATTATTAGATTAAAACCCTCAGTTCCTCCTAGAAGGAGCTCGCTCATTAGACATGCTGTAGTTTTATAACCTCAAAGTTCCTCCCCAATTACCATGATTAATACTGGGCTTTAATAAAAAATTTCTCCCGATCACCACAGGGGTTGATCCCATCTGGTTGGTGTAATTGGGAGTTTCAATATTGTCCAGCCAGGGAAGGACACTCTGGGAGCACAAATCAAGGCTGAGGATGGGTGGGGATGGAGGTCTGGAGACCCAGCTGGCTTTTGGTGGTGGTTGGAGCATGGAAGAGTCCAGGTGATGTGAGCCAAAGGCTGGGATTGCTGGGGGACTGGGGATGAATTCTCCTTCCTCTGATGAAGGATTAGGGAAGCTCCCCGTGCTCTTCCAGCAGGGATCTGCCCTGGGAAATCCATCCCAAACTGAACATCCCAACTGGAGCCAGCACAGTTCTGCTCTGAGGGAGCAGCACGTGGAAGCTCCGGAGGAAAAACAGGATTTGGGGAGAAATATGTGCTGCTTGCTGAGGCTGGATGGCAGTGGATCCCTAAATCCTGGCAGGTGCTGCTCCTGTGGGGTCCTGGGAGACTCCAGGTTCAGCTTCACCCTTGGTGCCGTGGACACGTCCATCCCTCTGCTCTGCTCTGGGGACCTGGAGCACTGCCACCAGCGTGAGGATGTGGAGCTGCTGGAGCCAATCCAGAGGAGGCCACAGGGATGCTCTGAGGGCTGGAGCTCCTCTGGAGCCAGCCTGGGAGAGCTGGGGCTGCTCACCTGGAGAGGAGAAGCTCCAGGGACACCTCAGAGCCCTTCCAGGGCATAAAGGGGCTCCAGGAGAGCTGGAGAGGGGCTGGGGACAAGGGATGGAGGGACAGGACACAGGGAATGGCTTGACATTAACAGAGATCAGGGCTAGCGGGACATTGGACAGGAATTGTTCCCTGGGAGGGTGGCACAGATTCCCAGAGCAGCTGGGGCTGCCCCTGCATCCCTGGCAGTGCCCAGGGCCAGGCTGGACAGGGCTTGGAGCACCCTGGGACAGTGGAAGGGGTTTGGGGTGTTTAAGGTCCCTTCCCACCCAAACCATTCCATGACGATGATGATGATGATGAAACAACACAAAACTCACTCTGGATGGCCACAAAGCCGCTTGCTGAGACCAGCATGTTTGAAAACGCTGTCACCACCCTCAGCATGTTTAAAAGTCCCGGTTTTTGGCTTTGCAGCAGGAATTCCTTTGAGGTCTGTCCTTGCAGATCCGAGGGGTCCGTGGTTCCATCCACCCCCGGGTGAGCAGGAGCTGGTGTGAGCTCCGAGCCTCAGCCAGAAGCACTGAAATTAAAAATGTGTCGGCTCCGCAGTTCCACCCCAGCCCAGAGAACGCCAAACTCGTGTTATTTTTGAATCCCCTGATTTTTCAGGGCTGCTGGAAACAAGAGCTCCTGCTCCTGACTTCCAAGCAATAAAGCGAGGTGAATCACTCCTGAAAAAAGCCCTCCCGTGGACCACCCAGGGGCTCCTGCAGAGCTGGGAACCAGAAGTGGCAAAGCACAGAAGGATTTTCCTAACACAACTGCAACTGCACGAGGCAAAATCACCTCGGAACGGGAGCAGAGTGAGAGGTGTGATAATGAAGCCAGGCTGATTAATATGCATCGAGCTAAATCACATTCAGGTCACAGAGCAAGCCCCAAACCTCGACTGTAACATGTTCCCCTCCAGGACCCAACACGTGTCTGGAATTCAGATAGAAATCGCTTATTTCCCCCCTCATAATTATCCAACTCAGCATAAAGTATTATTTTTTTAACTAAATAATAGTTAGGATTTTTGTTCCTTGCTGTGATTGGTCAGAGCTCTCCTTTTTTTAACAATCTCTGACTTTCTGAAGGGTCCTGCTGGGGTTTTAAAACTTGTAACTTGCAAATCACCATGTCAGAAACCATGGTGCCAATCATATAAAATATGAAATCACACGTTCTTAGCATTTATTTGTTGTCATTTTTAATGAGAAAACATGGATTTTTTTCAACAGAACAGTGGCTGAAAGTCCTCAGGCTGAAACTGTCCCTGTGTTCTTGATGTTTGTACTGTGGAGTGGTATTTTGGGAGACCACATGCAAGATATTCCCCTAAACATCCAATAAAAGCTAAAATTAAAACAAAATAACGCCTCTTAAAATGCACGCTTCTATATTTAATGCTGCTCTTTAATTAGAAGCTCCAAGGTTTCCTCCTAAAGGGTTGCAGGAGTGTTGCTGTCACAGATCCCTTGGAATAAGCAGGAATTGGGTGATTCCTGTGGGACATTAAGTCACTTTGGAAATCAAGGCACTGGAAATTGAGGCACTGTGGAAATCAAGTCACTGGAAATCAAGTCACTTTGGAATCAAGTCACTGGAAATCAAGTCACTGGAAATCAAGTCACTGTGGAAATCGAGTCACTTTGGAAATTAATTGCTATGGAAATGGAGTCACTCTATGCCCTGGCTGATCCCTCCTGCTGGAAGCACAGGCAGAGCTCCCGTGTGAACCAGAGCTGGTCCACATTTGGAATCCTTGGGCTGGGGCCTGGGCTCCAGGAAGGCTTTTCCATCCCGGAATGTCCGCGCTCGGATGCTCCACCCCCTCACCGTGCATTTTATCTGCATTTTACAACATCCAACGCTCTCTGCCTCCTTGTTCCCCATCCAGGTGCTCCTGATCATAAGTGGGAACCTGAGTTTCCTGAACTGGCTGACCATGGTGCCCAGCCTGGCGTGCTTTGACGACGCCAGCCTGGGGCTGCTCTTCGGTTCGCGGCTGCGGGAGCGGGCGGCGCGGCTGCAGCTCCCGGCGGGACAGAGGCTTTCCCTGGGTGAGTTATCCCCTAGAGGAGAAAGGTGGGATTTGGGTGTGCAAAGCTCTCAGTCCAAAGCAAAGCTCTGCTGCTCTGTGGGCAGAGACCTCGTGATGGTTGTGGGTCTGCAGGGACACTGCCATGGGGACACTGTTTGTGGGACATGTCCTCTGCAGGACCAATGTCACAGCGAGTCCAGGCAGCTCCAACTCTTAAGTCAATCCTTGCTCTGCCCCCAGTGACTCGAACTCAAAATAAGTTTGGGGAGTTGCATGATTTCACTTACTTTTTTAATTTTTTTTAATTAATTTTGACTGTTTAAAGTCAAGGATAAAACGCCCAGTGGGACTTGAGGTGGGGTTGGAAGTTGGGTTCTTGCATTTGCTCTCCTCACTTGCTCTCCTTCAAGACATGGTGAAGAGAAGGTTCCAGAGAGAACTTGGAGCCCTTTCCAGTTCCTAAAGGGAAATGGAGAGGGGGAACTGGAGAGGGACTTGGGACGAGGGATGGAGAGACAGGACACAGGGAATGGCTGCAAACTGACGGGGCTGGATGGGATACTGGGAAGGAATTCCTGCTGGGAGGGTGGGCAGGCCCTGGCACGGATTCCCAGAGCAGCTGTGGCTGCCCCTGCATCCCTGGAGGTGCCCTAGGCCAGCTTGGACAGGGTTTGGAGCAGCCTGGGCTGGTGGAAGGAGCAGCTGCTGGTGGCCACCTCTGGTAGCGTGGCCACCATCGTGGTGGGGAGAGAATTCCCCAAACCAGGGAGGAGGAGAACTCCTGCTCATCCCGTGGATGTGAAAAAACAAACACAGAGGGGTTGTAACTGGAAAAAAAGCTTGAGGTGGCTGATTCCCCCTTGCAGAGGCGCTTTCCAGGCTGCCCTGATCCAGGAGAAGCAGCGCTGGGATGTTTCTCATGAGGCTGCGGAACAGATGGAGAGTGGTGTGTGCAGCATTTTTATAAACCGCATATAAGCAACAAATTGCCTGTAATATCAACAACAATCACAGCTGCTGGGGTTAAATATCCCAAACATCTGTCAGAGGAAGGAAAAATGTCAACAAGAGGCAGCATCTGTCTCCAGTCTTTTCTACCAAGAAGCAGCTCATTAACCAAAAATGGGAGGTCCAGCCATGCAACTTTGTTAAGTTTTGTCTTTTATTTCACATATTTTGCTGGAATAAATCTTTATCAGCTTTTCCCCTCCTGGAGCTTTGCTGTAGAGGCTGTGAAAGTCTCAAACTTTCCTCCCAGCTCCATTTATGCCTCCAATCCCAAACAACACTGAGGCTGCACCTTGTTTTTGGGAGGAGAAGCCAAAGGGAGTCACTGTGAGGGGGAGGCAGATCCTGTTTTGAGGAACTTGCACCTTTTCTGTGATGTTCTCCAGAAAGGCTGACCGAGCCAGGGTGTCCAGGCAAGGGGAATGCCCATCCCACTCGGGGTGGAGCTGTGTCCCACCCTCAGGAGGCGTGGGGTGTCTGTAACATCCCAGGAATTGGAATTCCTGCGTGTTTTCTCTGCTCGGGAAGCTGGGGCTGCTGAGCTGGTGCTGATGGGTGCCAAGAGAGTCCTGGGCCACCAGAGCAGAAGACACGAGGGCCCCCAGCCATATCCAGATTTTCTGAGGCCAATCCTTGAAGTGTTTGATTCCTTCCGAGGCCTCCACCTCCCATCCAGATCCCGCTGGCTCCTGTCCCCATATTTTGCTCCATCTAGGTTATTTTTTTCCTTGAATTAACCCCTTTTTCTCTGATTGAGTGGCTGTGACCCAAGGGCCTGGAGACAGGAGGAGAATTGCTCCTGCTGAAGGATGAGCAGTCCCTGCATGGCCATGGAGCCAGGGGAGGCTCTGTGCCTGTACCTGCTCTTGAATTACAGGAGAAGAAGTTCAGCCCATCTAAAAAAAACCCCAAAAATGCCCCAAAGCCTCGTACCCAGGGGGTGAGGGAAGGCCTGATTCAAATGGCTCTCCAGAAATGTTCTCAGACTAAACAATTATTAATAGCTTCTGAGAGAGGTTCAAATAAACATCCCTCTCCTGCAGAGATAAGGGGAAAGCTCCACGCAATTGCTTTGAATCTGATCCTTTGGCTGTTAATGTTAAATAAATTGAAAAGGGCCATGAGGGAAGGAGCCCCTGGGGGGTCACCTCTGCTTATTTGTCTGATCGTGGCCTGGGATCCAGCCCAGCCCCGTGCTGCTCCTGCAAACCCCATCCCAGAGCCCTGGCACAGCAACACACGTCTCCTCCAGGAGCGCTGGGGAATTGGGATTTTGTAGGAAAAGCCCCGAGGATGGGAGAGCTTGGGGCGGCAGGAGGAGGCAGGAGCGGCCCCAAAGCAGGAGGCTGATCCCGAGCAAGGTGCAGGTGCCAGCTGTGGTTTTTCCCCTGTATTAAAGGCATGATTGATGGCACATTTCAGACATTTTTCCTTTCAGCCCTTGCTCAGACTGTTTAGAGGAAGGCAGATCCCAGCAGCGATAGCGGCCTGGGGCAAGGCCGGGGTGGGCACGGCGGGGCCGGCACGGGGGCCTGGGATGGGGATGGGGATTGGGAATGGGGATAGGGAAATGGGGATGGGAATGGGAGTGGGGAAATTGGGATGGGAATGGGGATGGGAGTGGGGAAATGGGGATGGGAATGGGAGTGGGGAAATTGGGATGGGGATGGGAGTGGGGATGGGGAAATGGGGATTGGGAATGGGGATGGGGATGGGGATGGGAATGGGAGTGGGAATGGAAACGGGGATGGGAATGGGGATAGGGATGGGGATGGGGATGTGCTGGAACCCTGGCTGCTGAGAATTTCAGGCTTTCTGCCAGGTACTGAACCCCAGGAGAACACTGCATTGACCTGAGGCCATGGAGATGCTTCCAAAATGGAATGACAGAACTGGGATTGTGGGTGTGGAGTTAGGACAGAAGTGTGTAATGTCAGAGGGTGGGAAACTGCGAGTTTAAGGGTTTAGAATGTAGCAATATATCTATAAAGCAAGATGGAGGTTTTAGGGCAGAGGCTGGTCCTTCTTCACCTTCTTCTCCACGGGTTTGGGTGGTTTGTGCAGTTGGATAAAAAAGTTCACATTGTGGGCATGGATGGTTGTTTATTGGGTTAGAAGTGAAAATAATTCAGGTGTCGTTTCTTAATTGGACAGTTCATCCTTAAAAGGCCTTGTAGAGAGAGATGGGCTCCATTTTTAGTTTGTTAGAGTGAAGTGCTGTAGAACTCAGGGTTTGTGAAACTGTGACATGGATAAGAACTGACAAACATCCAAGTCCCAACAAGAAATACTGACTCGTGCATTCAATCCCAACCTTGGCAAAAAGAAGCAAAGACTCAGCAGGAATGGGAATGGGAATGGGGATGTGGATGGGAGCAGGGCAGTGAAATCACCTGCCTGTGCTCTGGTTTGGTGTCCCCACAGGCTCCTGTGTCCGCAGAGTGCTGAACATCTCCTTGGGGCTCCTCATCACCTACCTGAGCATCCCGGTGGTGCTGAACCTGCTCAACTCCAGACAGGTCATGAACACCTCCTTCAACTCCCTCAGGATCGTCAACACCTACGGAGCCTTTGGGAGGTACCTTTGGGCCTTTAGTGGCACATCCCAGAGCTCCCTCCGGGGTATTGCAGAGCCAGACCTGCTGTGTGCCTTAAACCTAAAGGGAAATCCTTCCAGTAGGCCTGGAACATGGAAGAGATGGAGAAATGGAGCAGGTTTCTTTCCCTGTGAAATACAGTGTATGATATATCTGTTTATGAGAGAGATGGAGAAAAGGAACAGGTTTCTTTCCCACTACATTCCAATGTATGGATTATCTGTTTATGAGAGAGGTGGAGAAAAGGGGCATGTTCCTTTCCCACTACATTGCAATTTATGGATTATCTGTTTAGGAGAAATAAGGAGAAAAGGAACAGGTTTCTTTCCTACTAAATTCCAATTTATGGATTATCTGTTTATGAGAAACAAGGAGAAAAGGAACAGGTTTCTTTCCCACTGAATTTATTTTCTCTGAGCTCTCTATGAGTCAGCTCATTCCATCGACTTAGCAAATGTAAGAGCAGGATGAAAATATCCATAGGAGCAGGATGAAAATATCCATAGGAGAGTTCATCCAGGATATCTTCACCATCCCCAGCCCTCTTTATTTCTGGTGAGCTTCTCTTCCCCTGCACTCTTTGCTCTCCCTCCTGGAAGCATCCACAGCAGCTCTTGGTAAGATTTTTCCAGCGAGTGGCTTGGGAAATTCATTGTATATCCATATAAATATCACTATAATATAAATATAATCATAAATATAATATATTTTGCAGAAGGTGAAGCAGTTTGGCTGTTAAAGGTCTGGCCTCCCCAGTGAAGGGGAGGAACGAGTCCCACCACAAGCACTGGAGATGCTGAGGACACATCAAATTAATATAATTTTTCCTCAGTTTTTCAAATAGCAGAAATTTATGTGGACAGAAAAAAACTAGAAAAAATATTAAAAACATCAACACTTGTGGGGAAATGCCAAAATTTCCTCTTTTTTTTTGAGAGACAGAGAGAGAAATAAGCCTCGAAATTCTTTGAAGGCTGGAGTGGTGAAGCTCCAGGAGATTGTTTTCTTTGGGTTGTTGTCCTTTTTCTCCTCCAGCCTTTGGTTTCCATTTCAGCAGTTACCAGACCCTACAGAGCATGTGCTGAAATATGTTGGTAATTCCAGCCTGTGTAAACCAATAAAAAGAGGATTGCAGCTTCTAATGAAGCTGGGATGATGTGAAAGCTGACAGGTTTGGGATCACACAGTAGGAGCAGCCTTTTATTGGTAATTTGGTGTCCCTGATTTACAGGGTGTTCCTGAGCCTTGGGCAGCTGGCCACGGCTCAGAGCTCAGCCCAGGGGATGAAATGGAACTTGGCTGGAGAATGCACAGAGCTCCTCAATGGAGGCAACAATTAAAAGAGGAGATGCTCAGCATTCCTTAGGTTGGGAGCATCTCTCCCTGGGAGCCATCAGGGCAGGAGGTGGAGGTTGTGTGTTCCCAAATTTTCAGTTTCTTGGGCTGGAGGAGGCAAAATCGAAGTAGAAAAAAAATCCAAAGGGTGTTGGAGCTGCAGAGCTCTGCCAAGCAGGTTTCTGTAGCTCTGTGCTCAGTGTGGAGAGCAGCTCCTGGGGCAGGGGGGTGTCTCTGGCAGCTCAGGAGGACTCCAGGGTGGTGTTTCCATGCAGTTTGCCATTCCCACTGCTCCATGCTGAGCCACGTGGGAGTACTCACCAGCAGCTCTGATCCACAGCCCCACCTGTCCTGCAGGAATCATCTTTATGGATCCCAGCTGGCCCTTGGGGCAGCAGCTGCACGTGGTGAAAGGAAGAGCTTGGAATTTCACTTTGCTGCTGGAGAGAGAGAGGTCCCAGGATCCAGAGGTTCTCTGGATCCAACTGTGCCTCCAGGCCAGTGACTCGTGGGCTCTCAAGAACCAGAGCTTTAGCTGAGATATGGGGAGAAATCCTTCTCCCTCCTTCCTGGCACAGATTCCCAGAGCAGCTGTGGCTGCCCCTGCATCCCTGGCAGTGTCCATGGACAGGGCTTGGAGCAGCCTGGCACAGTGGAAGGTGTTGGGGTTGGAACTGGATGGGCTTTTCCCACCCAAACCTTTCTGTGATTTTATGATTTTCCACGATTTGAGCCAAATAACAACAGCCTGCTGCACCCCACAGCATCACCAAGGAGAGGACAGAAGTCATCCTTCAGGGGACATCCAGCCCGGATCCCAATGACCCCACAGCAGTCTGGGAGGAGTTTGAGTTCAAGTGCAAGCCCGGGGACCTGAGGAGGAGGCCGTGCCTCATCTCCCCCTACCACTATCGCCTCGACTGGCTCATGTGGTTTGCTGCCTTCCAGGTGGGTGCCTCTGAAAGCCTGGGCCTTCCTTGAGCAGGAAAAACCAATTACATGGATTTACTACGTGTTGGGATCACAGGGGAGTGTTGGAAGCAGTGGCTGAGTTAATTATGTTTAAAAAAAAAAAACCAAGAACAAAGGTTGTGTTCCTAAAGGACTGTGCTACTGTAATGAAACTCTTGGCAATTTTGTGTGAGGGTTTTTTTTAAAGGTTTCTTAGCAATACCAAGAATCCCTGTTGGGGACAGCAGCTCCCATTCCCCACCTGCCCACACATGGACATTGGGCCCTCCAAATACTTTCCCCACGTGATATCACAAACAGGTGACAGCCAGAAATTAAATAAGGGGGGGAAGTTGAACGTTAATTCTTGTTTAGCTTATTTTGCAAATCTTACCCATGTGACATGAGCTGGGTTTTCCAGAACTGACTGACAGCAGTGGCATGAGGAAAACCCATCTCAGAGTACCCCAGGCTTTTCTCCTTGTCCCTGCATCCTCTCCTGGAATTTCTTCTTCCCTCTGCCACGAGCTCCTGGATTTGCTGTCCCTGTGGCATTTTCATTTCAGAGCCTTTGGGATTCCTGGGCCCTGACATCAGCCGTGGTTTGATATTTACCCTGCTGGTCTGTGTGTGCTGGAATTTCATTTAATCTGCATTAGGGCTGCTGATCCCTCAGGAAAACCACAGCCAAGGTCCAAACTGCAGCCAGGAGCAGGGCCTGGAATTAGGGAAAGGTGCAGGGGGTGGATGGAGCTGGGGGTGGAAGTCAGGCTGTGTTTTGGGGGGAGAAATCAGCTCCCCCAGGTTGTGTCTGAGGTGTGGAAAAGGCTCTGCCCAGGGCAGAAATGTCCTGGAGGTTTCAGATAAAAGGGATCTGAGGTTTAAAGCTGAAGGATGAGACACAAGTGCTGCTGTGCAGGGCAGAGTGTGGCTGTGCCGAGGGGTCTGGTGTACCTGGGAGGAGGCAGAGGAAATAACCCAGCCTCTTTGCATCCTTACTGTTAAATTCAATATTGTTAGTGTTTAATTCCTTATTATTAGTGTTTAATTAATTATTATTACTGTGTAATTCACTGTGTTTATTTCATTATTATTCGTGTTTAATCCATTTTTTTTAGTGTTTAATTCACTGAAAGCTTCCCCCAAGTGTTCCCATTGGAACCCTTGGAGTGCTGGTCTCTCAAGGTGTGTCCACAGCAGCTAATTAGCAGCAATTAGTGTGGAAGGTCTCTTTGCTCTGGCTGAAAAGTGGGAATGGAGATAACTGTGGTGGAGAACAGTGGGAACGGGGATAACTGTGGTGGAGAACAGTGGGAATGGGGATAACTGTGGTGGAGAACAGTGGAAATGGAGATAACTGTTGTGGAGAACAGTGGGAATGGGGATAACTGTTGTGGAGAACAGTGGGAATGGGGATAACTGTGGTGGAGAACAGTGGGAATGGGGATAACTGTGGTGGAGAACAGTGGGAATGGGGATAACTGTGGTGGAGAACAGTGGGAATGGGGATAACTGTGGTGGAGAACAGTGGGAATGGGGATAACTGTGGTGGAGAACAGTGGGAATGGGGATAACTGTTGTGGAGAACAGTGGGAATGGGGATAACTGTGGTGGAGAACAGTGGGAATGGGGATAACTGTGGTGGAGAACAGTGGGAATGGGGGTAACTCTGGTGGAGAGCAGTGGGAAGGCGAGCTGCCCGGGCAGGGCAGGGAGCTGGGATGCTCAGGCATGTAAATACCTGCTTAAGCATGGAAATAAATCCCGTTTGGAATGGCCACTGCTCGGCTGGAGCACTGAGAGCTGCAGATCCGCTGCCAGCTGCCTCCCTGGGCTGCTTGTCCTGCACAGCCACAGAAATCCCTGGTGTTGTTTGGACCTTGAGTCCCCCAGAGCAGCAGAAAGGAGGAGAAGCAGGAGCTGAAAGCCCAGGAGGAGCTTGTGAAGCCAGAGGAGTTGTGCAAAACCCGTGTGGGAGTTTACAGAGTCCACAAACGAGCGAGCTCAGCCTCTGGATTCGATTTAATTTGTTTCCAGAAGTTCTGGGATGTGTCTCTGGCACCACTCTCCCGTTCCCCCAGGGCTGTCTGCACCTCCCTGGCAGTGGCCGGGGACAGGGCTGACATTCCCAGCTCTGACAGGCTGTGGAAAAGCCCTGGGCTTGAGGGAAGGATATTTCCCATCCCTTGTGCTTCTCCTGACAGGCTCCTCTTTGCACCTTTTGTTGTCATTCCTCTCCTGTCCTTTCCAGCCTTCTGATGGATCCTTTTATTTCTATTTCTTTTAGTATAGTTTCAGTGTAGCATTTTAATATCATATATATCATAATGTAATAAATCAGGCTCCTGAAACATGGAGTCAAGGTTCTCCTCTCTTCCCTCAAACACAACCATACCAGAGAGTGATGGAAACTTCAGGTAATGCATGAGCTGGAAGAGCTGAGGAAAAGAAACCCCATTTCTGGAGAAGGCAGGTTCATCTTCTTGTCAGATATTTCCTTTGAGCCTCCTGTTATCTCAGCCTTGCAGCCAGAAGGTGCTCAGAGGGAAAATCTGCCCGGGGGAGGAGGCGTGGGTGTCATCATCATCCCTCAGTGCTCCCTGCACCCAGCTCAGCCTTCTCCATTCCTTCCTTCCCCCTCTCACACGCGGGCTCAGCTCAGCTCAGTTCCCTGCAGCGTTCTGCTCCCTGTGCACAGGGGAGTTTTTATTTCCTCCTTTTCCCTGGGATCATTGTCTCCCATGCAGAATCCCAGGCAGCCTCACCTCGTGAAGCAGCAGCAGTGCCAGGGAAGTGGCCAGAATGCCAAAGCAGATAAATCCAGAGGGAGACCTTGGCCTGGGGAGAGGTTCCTGCCCAGTGCCCTGCCAGGCCCCACCCTGGAACAAAGGGACTTTTCTTCCCCGAGCAGAGGTGACACAGGAGCTGTGCCAGGTGTGGCCTTTCCCTGCAGAGCTGGCATCCAGGAGCTGATTCCCAACGTCTTGCTCTGCTCTCTCATGCAGCCTTTTATTCCTGCCCCCTTCAGGAATCCTGCTTTCCCAAGGATTTTCTGCTGGGATAGATTGAGGGGTGGCTTTTAGTGAGTAATGCACACTGGGCTGGAGACGTGGCTTTGGGAAACTCCCAGATAAAAGGGATGAAATTAGGAAAAAATTCTTCCCTGTGAGGGTGGGGAGGGGCTGGGATGGAATTCCCAGAGAAGCTGTGGCTGCCCCTGGGGCAGTGGAAGGTGTCCCTGCCTTGGCAGGGGTGACACTGGATGGCTTTTAGGGTCCCTCCAAGCCAAACCATTCCAGGATTCCATGGGGTTTTGAAGATGATAGAATGGCCCTTCCTAGGACAGCAGGATGGTAGCAAGTGATGGTGAGCTGGAATTCCATAAAACAACAAAAGGTGCCACTAACTGTGGCCTCCTTTCTGGCAGGGATTGTTCCTCCTGACAGCTCACACCCCCTGAGCAGCAATTGAACTACAGCAGGGTGGCTATGGGGTGAGAATGCCCAGAATTCCATGGTGGAATTCCCGAGTTACATCCACAGTGGCTCAGCTGTGACACAAAACCAGCCCCTCACACCTTAACAGGAGAAATGGAACCTGCCCTGCCCCTCTGGCAGCCACTGACTCCAACCTGAAACCACTCAGGGCTCCCAAGCACGTGAAATAATAACCCTGGGCTCCCGTGCCAAGTTTCCAGCTGTTCCCACATGTGCATCCCATCCTGACCTCCTCCTGTGCCCGTGCCAGCCCCGAGATTCCATAAAACACCACGCTAATCCCCAGCCCTTTTTCATTAAATGACCAATTAAAGCTCAAGGAAAACCCTCCTTATTATTATTATTTCAGTTGGGAACATGTTCCCTGTAGCGCCGGGGGGGCTTTTTGGGTTTTTTTTTGGGATGATAACGTTCCCTTGGCTTTGTTATCAGCGGGGTTTGGTTGCTACTGTGGCTGCTTGGCTCTGGCTCCTCGCTGGTGCCTGCCTCAGCAGAGCTGTGGGTTTCAGTCCTGCACAGTTGTTAAATTCTCCTGGACACCAGTGAATGTGTTCAAGGTGAGAACTCCGTGTTTATTCCCTGGGAAGGTCGGAGTGGGGAGGTCAGGGAGTGCCAGCAGCTGCAGGGGAGGGGGGCAGTGCTGCTCAGCTCCTCACGTGTGGTTGGGGGAAGGAGCAAACCCCTTCCCAAAGAGGCATTTGGGGTGAGGCTGGCGTGGAAAGAGGGGAGGAGGTTTCTGCCTGAGCTCTGCACGAGGCTGAAACCTATCAGGAATTCAAAGCTTAGCACAAAAAGTGCCCCAAGATCTTTGTTGGTCCCTCTGCTGTACCTGAAACAGGAGTTTGGGAGGTTCTGGGTGCTGGGCCCAGCTGTAGGGACAGCTGAGGGTGATGTGGCTGGAGAGCTGCCCCTCACATTTCCATGGGGTGTCCTTGGGGTGAATCTGCCTTCTCCAGAAATGGGGTTTCTTTCCCTCAGCTCTTCCAGCTCATGCATTACCTGAAGTTTCCATCACTCTCTGTTACCACCCAGAGCAGATCCCTGCTGCTGGAGGCTCTCTCTGCTCTCAGGAAAGCAGCTGAAGGTTTTTTAGAAATATCCTCATCTCTGGAAAACACACATTGATCCCAGAGCATCCCCAGCTCTGCTCCACAGCAGGTTTTACATCCACAGACTTTTGGAGCAGCTTCAAGAACGATCCAACAAACACTGGGCTTTAAATGCAGTCTGAGGGCAGCAGTATTTTGTGATTTTGGAGCAGTAATTCTTTGATGAGCACCAGGAGGGTGCCTTGTGTTGGCCATGCATGAACACAGACAGGCTTTGGCTTCAGGGCTGTTTTTTTGGGACCCCCAGCTCTGCTGTGCTGCCTTTGCACTGGGCTGTCAGTGGGGTTTGTGTGTGTTCAGCTCCCTGGATTGCTTTCTGTGCTAGAACAGCATGGGAACTCCCCAGAGATGAGGAGGGAAGTGTGCTCCTGCCCTGGGGCTGCACTGGGCAGGGTCACACAGGGATGGGCTCCCTGCAGTGCCCGTGCTGTCACTGCTTCCCAGTTATCCCAGTGTGGATGCAGCCCAGGCTCTGTGTGCCCCCAGGAGGGCAGGAGCAGCTGAGGGAGCTGTGGTCCATGTCTGGATGGAGATGGAGATGATGGAGCAGCCCAGGGATCCATCACTGGGCAGGATCACTCCCAGGGAGTTGTGGTCCATGTCTGGATGGAGATGATGGAGATGGAGATGATGGAGGTGGAGCAGCCCAGGGATCCATCACTGTGCAGGATCATTCCCAGGGAGTTGTGGTCCATGTCTGGATGGAGATGGAGATGATGGAGCAGCCAAGGGATCCATCACTGGGCAGGATCACTCCCAGGGAGTTGTGGTCCATGTCTGGATGGAGATGATGGAGATGATGGAGGTGGAGCAGCCCAGGGATCCATCACTGGGCAGGATCACTCCCAGGGAGTTGTGGTCCATGTCTAGATGGAGATGATGGAGATGGAGCACTCAGGGATCCATCACTGGGCAGGATCACTCCCAGGGAGCTGTGGTCCATGTCTGGATGGAGATGGAGATGATGGAGATGGAGATGGAGATGGAGATGGAGATGGAGATGGAGATGGAGATGGAGATGGAGATGGAGATGGAGATGGAGCAGCCCAGGGATCCATCACTGTGCAGAATCACTCCCAGGGAGCTGTGGTCCATGTCTAGATGGAGATGGAGATGATGGAGATGGAGCAGCCCAGGGATCCATCACTGTGCAGGATCACTCCCAGCTGCTTCTCGTGCTCATTGAAGATCCAAACCCCAAAACTGACCCCAAAACAGGCCAACCCACCTCCCTGGATGCTTTTTTCTCCTCTAATTAATGCCCTGGATGGTTCAGGCTCTGCTGCACACTCAGATCCCTCCGTGCTGGCCGTGCAGATCCCGCTGGATCCATGGACAGAGGAGCCCCTTGCAGTGACTCTTCCCCGGGTGCAGCCCGGATCTCCCGGACTCTTTTCCCCTCCTTTTCCAGGGTATCGCTTTCCAGAGTAATGAGTTAAGCAGGGTCGTTAGCACAGCCCGGGGAGGGGGGCGGGGGCTGCACCGCCTGGAAACTTCTCACCGCAGACTTCACTGGGGCCAGACATGTTGTAAATTTTACAAGAAAAACACTTTACAGACCAGAAGTCCAACTCTGGTGAGCGCAGAGCTGCTAATTAACAATTTGGAGACCACGGGAGCCGATCCCACCTTCCTGGAGCCTCCTGGTTCTCAGCCAGGCTTGCAAGGTCTGGGGGCCTCCTGGAGCTCCAGCTCGGGGTCCCTGGTGTTCCCATCTCCATCCTCCTGCTGCTTCCCAGCTGGCACCCAGGAGCTCCCAAACCTCCCAGGCTCTCCTGGAAATGATCTTTAACATCATCCAGAGCACTGGGATGCCCAGGGAGACCCGGAATCCTGAAGGTGTCACTTGTGGTGTTTGATCCCTGCTGTGGCACCTTTTTGGGAGCTCCTCTGTGCCAGCCAGGGATTCCCAGGGTGGCACCACCTTCCCAAATCCCATCCCAGAGGTGTTGGGGGACACAGAGACTGGGAGTGGGTGACCCTTGGGGACACAGCCAGGCCTTGGCAGGGGTGGGGACGGTGCCAGCTCTCCCTGGGACGTGGGTGAGGTTGGTGTGGCACACCCCAGACCATGCCAGGCTCCTGCTTCCAGGGCTCCTGCTGTGCCAGGACCACCACGGCCTCAGTCCCACGGTGGCCTCTGTCCCCTGTCCCCCCCTGAGAGCCCAGGAGTGGCACTGGGGGTTGGTGGAGGGAGCATCCCTGTCTCCATCGTCCATCCCCGACGGATGAGAGCAGATGGAAGGAGCAGGAGGGGGAGAGCCATCCTTTTGAGAAGCTTTTTGGCTGAAATAACTGTGGTTTTCCTCTAAATCCTGATGGGATGGGGTCAGAAACCCTGCGAGGTAGAGCTGCCCCGCTGGGCCCTGGTGTTTTCCATGGTTTCTCTCCCGTTTCCCCTGGCGACAGGAATAACAAAGCGGGCCATGAGGAGCTCTGGCAGCAGCTTTGCCTCGGGCTGAGCTGTGTGAGAGCCCTGCAGGTACAGCTCCCGGCTTTCCCTTTCCCACAGTGTCCCCTGCTGCTGGCACTCCAAAATCCACCCAGGAGCTCGTGCAAAAAAAGCAGGAAAAGGAGAAACCTCGGAAAGACACCGCGGGGAAGTTTTAGGGAGGATGAAGAAGAGCAGGATTCCTGCAGGGAGGGAAATCACAGAATCAGGGAGTGTCTGGAGCTGGAAGGGATCCACAAGGATCATCCAGGCCAGATCTCTGCTTCCTCAGAATGAGCTGAATTCAGAGTCAAACTCTGCTCCAGAAGGGGTTCCATGAGGAAGGAATTTAAAGAGGATGGATCACACAGCAGGAAATAAAGAGGAGACAGGAACTGGGCAGAGAGAAGCCACTTCCTTCTCTTTTCCTTTGGGTAACACGAGGGAACCAACCCAAAGCCTTTTCCCAGGGGAAGGCAATCTGGATTAAAAGGCTGGATGGGTTATCCATGGAAAATGTGCTGTTATGGTTCCCCTGTGGGGCTTGCTGCTAAATCAATGATTTAAATCAGATCTTTGGGGGCAGAATTAGCAAAAACAAACCCAGGGAAGCTCTCCCTGCTCCCTGAGGGTGCCAGGCTCTGTCTGGACCTCAAGGATCCCATGGGACATGTGCTGAAACACTGGGAAATTCACCATTTTCCACCCAAATCCACCAAAATCTCTCCTCGAGGCCAGAAATCTTTCATCCCAGTAAGACCCCAGGAAAATCCCAGCAGTTCCTAACATTTCCATGTCTCCTTCCTCCCCCAGACCTACGAGCAGAACGAATGGATCATCCACCTGGCTGGGAAGCTGCTGGCCCAGGAGGAGGAGACCTTGTCCCTGCTGGCCACAAACCCCTTTGCAGGCAGAGACCCTCCAAGGTGAGCTTGGAGTTATCCCAGGGGAGCCTGGAGTTATCCCAGGGGAGCCTGGAGTTATCCCAGGGGAGCTGGAGGCTCCACCTTGTTCCCATCCTGGCCGTGCACAGGAGGTTCCTGTTGGGGTTGGTGTTGGGTGGGATTTCGGGTGGGATTTAGGGGTTTAGGGTGGCTTTGATGGACACCACAGTGCTGCCAGCTCCTCAGTTCCCCCTGGAGGGTCACAGGGAGCCTTGGGATGAGCCCATTCCCAGCAGATCCATGGAGGGCTCGGTGCTGCTGCTCCTGGCCAGGAATGGTCCCTCCTGCTGAGCTTTCCTGCCCCTCGGCTCTGGGGGCTTTGCCACGTTCTCTTTGTGAGCTCAGGTCAAACCCCACCATCTCCATGGACCTCCTGAGGTGTTTCAAAGACAAAACAGCCCTGCAGGAATTACTGAGTTTGTGGACACTCATCTTGGAATTGTTTGTGTTTTCAAGGAAGAGACAAAGCCAACATCAGCCAGGGAAAGGCACAGAGGAAAACTCCGAGGTTTTACACAAAAGGAATTTTGTCCCCAAAGCGTCTGTTTTGTTGATGGAGTTATTTTTAGCTGAGAAAACATTTTTTGGGGCATTTTGGATCAAGTCAAGCCATGTTATGCTGCTGCTAATGTTTTCCATTTGAGGCTCTGAGGATGCACTGCAAACAGGGATGCAGGTCCAGGAATGAAATTTCTCTTGGATCCCACTGATGTTTTCCAGCTTTAGGGCACTGCATCCCCTAAACCTTCTGAGGTGAGAGACTTCTTCTCCAGCTGAGGCACAGAAAACTTCCCACTTTTACCAAAATGGTTCCTCTGAGGTGCTTGGTAAACCCCAAGGTGGTAAAAATCCCAAAATCCTGGAATGGTTTGGGTGGGGAAGGAGCTTGAAGCCCATCCAGTTCCAACCCCAGCACCTCCCACTGTCCCAGGGTGCCCCAAGCCCTGCCCAGCCTGGCCTTGGACACTGCCAGGGATCCAGGGGCAGCCACAGCTGCTCTGGGCACCTGTGCCAGGGCCTGCTCACCCTGCCAGGGAGGAATTCCTTCCCAAAATCCCACCTAACCCTGCCCTCTGTGCCTGGTGCCCTTGGCAGGGGATGGAACTGGATGATTTTTTGCCTCTATCCCATCCCAAACCATCCCTAACCCTGTAATTCCCTGATCCTGGACTTTAATCCAGACTGAGGGGAAAGTTTGCTGCCAACCTTAGGGATCCCTTCATTCCCACCACAGTAGCTGGGTGGAAAAAACTCCTAATTTTCCTTCCATTATTCCCCCCTCCCTCCACTCCAAAGGGAATTCTGAGACTTAATTATTTTCATTCCCTGCTAGACTAAATAATTAGGGGAAGGGGCTGTTTTCCATAAGAACCTTGCACTCCATCCTCCACAGAGTTTGTTCTGTTAATGGAAACTCTACACCTTAAATAGCCAAGGGACTTTCAGAATGAGTTAATGCCTTCGAAATGAAATTTCGGAGACCAAAGTTTGGAGGGTTCTTTACAACTCAAGAAATTATAGTATTTTTTCAAGTGTGATAAACTTCAAATGAGAAACAGGTGACTGATTAAAAATGAGGGCATTGTTGAGGGCCTGGCTGAGTGGGAAGCCTGGAGCTCGAGGCTGGTGATGTTTGGGGAATGTGGATTTCCCAAATATTCCAGGGCAGTGGATAGTTCATAAAAGCCCAGCCCTCATAAATCTGAACAGAGGGGCTTGGGCTGAGAAATTCAGAAGTGTTGAACACACCGTGGAAAAGGCTGCAACAATCAGAGGAAACAAAAATCAGATTTAGCCCACAGGAGGGAAAAAAAAACCAACAGATTTTTTAGGTCTGTTTGGTGTCTCTGATATTAAATCACGGTCACTTCAGGATTTTTATTCCAATTAAGGTAGCAATTTGTTGGAAAAGCCCCACCATGGGTGTGAAGAGCTGGATTTGGAGTGGTGGTGTTGGTGAGGGAGCTGGTGCCTCCCTTTGGATGCTTTGGAACACAGGGGAATGGGGCATTTGGGATCCTTTTTTTATGGGACTTTATTTTATTTCCCATTTAAAAGTGACTGGACTTGGTGCCTGGGCTGGGATCTGTGCAAACCATGGGAAGAGCTTGGTCATATTTGCACTTTGTAGAAGCCAGTTTGGGGTTTGGACCCTCCCCAGAGGGACAAAAGTGACTCTGGAGCAGTGCTGAGAGCAGGGAACTCCTGGAAAATCCAGGCCTCACTGGGGTTAGGTGGAAAAGAATCTGTCAGCTATTACCAGAATTAAATTCCACAGTCCTGAAGGGAAGTTTAAGGGGTTTTCTTTGGGGAAAAAAACCCTCAGTATTTCAGGGAAGGCAGAGCTCATCCCGAGCTGGCAGGATTTCCCCTAGGCTGGGAAGTCTGGTGGCCATGGGATCTCTCTTCCTTGGCAGGGTGAATTCCAGCCTTGGATCCATCTGGAACCAGGTTTATTTTTTTTCCCCCACAGTTTTCTCTGCCCTTGGTGTTGTCCCACCCTTCCTAACCCCACTGTGCCACTTCCCAAGGGGATTTTGAGGATCAGCTGCCCGTGGGATGCTCCAGCTCTGTGGGACCAGACCCTGCAGGAGCCTCAGAATCAGCAGCACTAAAAAACCACCCCAAAACCGCCCTGATTCCCTCAGTTTAGGCCAAGATGATTCATTTATGCTCCCTCCCACCAACAGGGCAAGAACAGCGATGCTGGAGCAACATTACCTCGATGAATTTGGCCTTCCCACCCCCTGATTTACAACAGAACAGGGAACCTCGAGATAAAACACCCCAAAAAACCTCAAAAAAACACCCCACATTTTGCTTCCTTTCTTTCTTTCCCTCTCCCACCCCTCCTTGCCTTGGCAGGCCATTAATTATAACAGAAACCACCACTGGGTTTGGTTTTTTTGTTGTTTTTTTTTTTTTCCCCTGGAACCCCTCAGCTGTTGCAGGGAGACAGCTGCACCCTCTGGAACTAATTACAGCTGTCTGGGAGATTTAGGCCCCCATCCCAACCAGTCCAATATTGCTGCTAATTTTTAACACATCCAGTTGGGAGATGGCAGCAGGGGCTGAGCCACGAGCGGCTCCCGAGGGCGCTGCGGGGCAGCTGCTGGGGCAAAACGGTGCTTTGCAAAAATAATGCTGATTTTTTTTGAGCTTTTCTGGCCTCTCCCCGAGGCCAGGGCCTTGCCCAGCCCGCTGGGGATGCCCTGAAGGGTGGTGGCAGAGGGGTTCTGGGGGTGGCTCAGTTGTGCCTCCTCCATCGGTGTCGTCGCTCTCCTGGCACTGCTGTTGGAGCAGAAGTTGCCCAAAGGACCCTTTTGTCCCCTTCTCCTCACAGCAGAGAGGGTTTTCCATCTCCTGGAAAGTCCTTGGGATGCCATCCAGTCCCACCCGTGCCATGGGCAGGGATATCCTCCACCAGATCCCATCCAAGCTGGCCTTGGACACTTCCAGGGTGGAGCAGCCACAGCTTCCCTGGGAATCTGTGCCAGGGCCTGCCACCCTCCCAGGGAGGAATTCCTGGATCCCAAAATCCCATCAAATCCTTCGGTTTAAACGCATTTTTAATGGGAGCTGCTGCCAGGGATCCAGGAGGAGCTGCCAGTTTGTGTTTGCTCAGTAAATCCCCACAAGTCCTTCTCGTCCTTCTCTGAGTGCCTGGGACATCCTGGTGAGGTCAGGCAGCTCCTTCCTGACCTTCCAGAAGCTGTTGCTGTTTTTCCAGAGCAGAAATCAGGGAATCTCCTGCAGGCTCAGTTTCCAAGATCTGTGGATCCCTTCCAGCTGCCAGGAGATCTTTGTGGAAGCCCCAAAACTGCACAAACCCTGAGAGCCCTGGAAGGATGGGAGTTTGTAGCACCTTCCCTCCCTGAATCCCGGGAAGAGGGAGCAGCACCAGCACTGGAGGAGCTGGAAAATCCCATAATTCCAGGATTGAGGCACCCAGGCAGCTTATAAACACTGGCAGAGCTTGTAAACTCTGTGAGCCCTGAAATGAGGGGCTCCGGTGGGTATTAAACACTGCAGCTTTTACATCCTGAGCCTGGCAAGGAAATATTCCCTCCTGGGTTCCAGGTTTTCCACCTTGCTCACATTTATTTTGGGAATATATGGAGATGGGTCCAGCTTGGGAAGTGCTCTGCAGCCACTCAGTGAAGGAAAAAGCATCAGAGTGGCAGGTGGAGGGTGCTGGGAGCAGGAGACTGCCATAAAATCAGCCTCTGAAGCATTTTTGGGAGGTGGATCTGGGATTGGAGATGTTTTGGGAATTCCAGGAAGCAGTCAGGCAGCAATTGGAGATCTCCAATCATCCTGGAGTGGCTACCTGGACCCTGAGGGACGAGGCTGTTCAGGAACACTGCAGTTATTAACGGGAATTTTGTGTTCCTGCAAAGGAAACCCTGTGGGAATAACACTCCAGCCCCGTTTGGCTTTTCCCAGCCTCAGAAAGAGGGAAAAGAGGGAGGGCAGGAATGGGCCAGGCTGGAATGAAAGCAGCAGCTGCAGGGCAGAGTTTGTGGGGGTGGGATGCAGGTTTGTGCTCCCCAAATTCCACTCAGGGCCCCTTTTCCTATTTATCTTCCTTCATCCTCAGAGGAGGAGGGAAAAGGGAGGTCATTGAATCATGGAGTGGTTTGGGATGGAAGGAACCTTAAAGATCACCCAGTGCCACCCCTGCCATGGCAGGGACGCCCTCCAGGGTGCTCCAAGCCCTGTCCAGCCTGGCCTGGGACACTGCCAGGGATCCAGGAGCAGCCCCAGCCGCTCTGGGAAACATGATGGGTGTGATGGACACAGAATCCCAGGATCTCTGAGGCTGGAAAAGGCCTTTAAGTGCAGCACGTCCCACCTGTGCCCAGCGCCCACCTTGTCCCCAGAGCTGAGTGCCACCTCCAGGAGTTCCTTGGACACCTCCAGGGATGGGGACTCCAAACCTCCCTGGGTACCCCATATTCCCATGGTTTTGTAGGAGAATCCTTCCTGTGCTGCTCTCCTGGGTGCCAGCAGGACTGGGCAGAGCTGTTGGGCTGTGCTGGAGCCAGCCTTGGGCGGGGTGCAGCTCTCTCCAAGCCCCTCACCCTGCCGCGCTCCCCGCAGCCGAGCGCTGATGGCGAATCCATCGGAGCCGTCCCTAATTGTTCCAGCAGCAGGAAGGACCTTCCCGCCGCCCCAGGGATCCCCCAGCTGCCGTGCCCTGCTCAGTAGCGGGGTCTGTATTTTCCTAGTGGAGCAGAGCAGGTTTAAATGAGCACTGACACGACTTTGACAGTTTTATTTCGTGGGTATTTTATGGGCTCGCCCGGCGATGCTCCCGGCGCGGGCGCCGCTGCGGCCCTTGTCAGCATGTCCTACATCAAGGGGGACAAACCCCCCGGATCCAGCGGCATGGGCAGCTCCCAGAGTGTTTCCTGACACTGATGAATGTTTCTTTCTGCACTGCTTTCAAACCTCCTCCGCTGTCAGCTCCCGGAGCAGCCGGAAAACAGATGCGCTCGGAGCTGCCGCCGGCTGGGCAGGGGGTGCTGGGGGACTCAGATCCCTGCTCCAGAATCTCCCGGGCAGAAACACTCCAGGGGCTCTGAGGAAGGAAAAAACCTTCTCATTCCTGCTTTTATTATTGTTATTATTATTATTATTATTATTATTATTATTATTACTATTTTATACGTAGCTGTGGAAAGGTGTGGGGAGCGCTCAGGGCAGTTAAAGCTCCTGTGCTCCTGCATCATTCCTGAGGCACAGCTGGATGGCAGCATTCCTAAATGGCATCAGGAGGAGCTGGGAGCTTCCCAAAACCTTCCAGTGTCACTGCTGTGTGCTGTGGGCATCCCAGGGATGGATGGACGGAAGGATGGATGGATGGATGGATGGATGGATGGATGGATGGATGGATGGATGGATGGATGGATGATGGATGGATGGATGGATGGATGGATGATGGATGGATGATGGATGGATGGATGATGGATGGATGGATGATGGATGGATGATGGATGGATGGATGATGGATGATGGATGGATGGATGGATGGATGGATGGATGGATGGATGGATGATGGATGGATGGATGGATGGATGGATGGATGGATGGATGATGGATGGATGGATGGATGGATGGATGGATGATGGATGATGGATGGATGGATGATGGATGGAGGATGGATGATGGATGGATGGATGGATGGATGGATGGATGGATGGATGGATGGATGATGGATGATGGATGGATGGATGATGGATGGATGGATGGATGGATGGATGGATGATGGATGGATGGATGGATGGATGGATGGATGGATGGATGATGGATGGATGGATGGATGGATGGATGGATGATGGATGATGGATGGATGGATGATGGATGGATGGATGGATGGATGGATGGATGGATGGATGATGGATGGATGGATGATGGATGGATGGATGGATGATGGATGGATGATGGATGGATGGATGGATGGATGATGGATGGATGGATGGATGGATGGATGGATGGATGGATGGATGATGGATGGATGGATGGATGGATGATGGATGGATGGATGGATGATGGATGATGGATGGATGGATGATGGATGGATGATGGATGGATGGATGGATGGATGGATGATGGATGGATGGATGGATGATGGATGGATGATGGATGGATGGATGGATGATGGATGATGGATGGATGGATGGATGGATGGATGGATGATGGATGGATGGATGGATGGATGGATGGATGGATGGATGGATGGATGGATGGATGGATGGAGTACTGGGATATGGAGCCACCCTGAGCACCCTCAAGCTGATTTCTCCATCCAGAAAGGCTCCAAAACACCAATCCCATGGATAAAACCATGGCCCGAGCCTCTTCCCAAGCCATGCCCAGCGCTGAGCTGCTGCTGTTGTCTCCACAGGTGGATCCGTGGGGAACACTTCAGGTACAAGTTCAGCCAGCCCGGGGGGCAGCACGCCCGCGACGGGAAGTGGTGGATCCGGAGGAGGATCGGCCCCTATTTCCCCCCCGTCAACCTGCAGGGCCTCAGGAAGTTCTTTGAGGACAGGAACTGGCCTTATCCCGTGCAGGACTGAGGGAAAAGGACGGCCAGGACGAGAGGGACCAGCTGGGAAGGTGGAGAAGGGGCAGCTCCCTCCCAAACACCTCCTGCTCTGTTTTACATCCACATCCTTGGTCACGCCTGTTTTCCAGAAGATTCCCAGCCAGTTTGCCCACTTGCTCTGTGAGCTGCTTTTTCTCACCTCAGTGGCTGATTTCTTTTGCCAGGCTGCTCCATTCAGGAATTCCTCTGGAACTGGGAAAAAGGCAAGCAAATAACCATGGCTGGTTTTGGGCGAGGTGTTGGTGTTGCCAAAAGCAGCTGGATGTGGGTTTGAAACAAAAACGGGAAAACAAAAAAAAACCAAAAAACCAAATCTCTGGGGTTGCGTGGGCTGTGGAGGCAGGCACAGGAATGCCCTTTTCCATGTTGCCTTGCACCTTTTTGACCACATGTACCAAATGGGAACATGTTCCTGGAAAGGAATTAAAGCAAATTATTCTTGAACAACCAGCAGGAGCTTCACTGGGTTTTTGTTTTTCCTGGAATTGCTAAAAAGGGAAAAAAGAAGGAGCCCCAGTCTCTACCAGGGACAAGGCAGCTCCCGTGGGAACGGGGTGGCAGGTGAGGGATGAGGTGAGTCCTGGGATTGATTTGTGTTTTGGGGAGAATCCAGAATTTGGTGTCGTGTCCGAGTGTCTGTCCCCATCCCGAGGATCCAGGGCGGTGAGAGGAGAATTCTCCCTCCCCTTCTGCCCTGGCAGCTCCTTCTCCAGGGGGTGCAGCCCTGGATGGGTGATGGGTGACAGGAGAGGGGTGACAGGAGATGGGTGACAGGAGATGGGTGACAGGAGAGGGGTGACAGGTGACACCCCCGGGCACCCAGCAGCACTGCCTCCCCCTCCCCAATTTAATGAATTTCTTTTGCTTTCCAACCTCTGGGTCAGGGATAATGGATGCCAGACCAGCATTCCCATTCCTGTTTGCTGCTTGTTAAGCTTTTTTTTTCCCCCTTTTTTCCCTTTTTTTTTCTTTTTTTCAATGCAAGCTCCCCGCTCTGCTCCAGAGCAGTGCCTGGAAGACAAAACCCATCCAAAGGGGCAGGAGGGGATTCCATTGGAAACATTTCCCTGGGACAAGAATTTAGAAAAGAAAAGGAACAATTATTCCAAGGTGGGAGGAAATCAGCCTGGCTTTGGGCACTGCCAGGGATCCAGGGGCAGCCTCAGCTGCTCTGGGAATCCCACCCAGGTTCCAGTTCCAAACATTCCTCTAAAAACATGGATTTGGTTTGTGTTTTGGGAATGTGGCCCCTGTGGAGGGGTCGGTGGTGAGGAGCTGCTGGAGATGAGTTTGTGTCCATGCAGGAATGCCCCACCAACACCTACACTGCAGCAACCCAGAGAATTCCTTATTCCTGCACCTTTTATCAGTCAGAGTCATTGATTTGAAAGCAGCCAAACTCCAGGCTGGGAATTCCCATAGGAAATACCTGCAGCCATATCCATTCCCTGCTCCCAGCTGCTTGGAAAAGCTGGCTTTGCTTTAACACATATGAAAGGAAAAAGCTTTTTGGGTTTTTTTTTTTTTTTTTCCTTCCTGGTAGATTGAGTTTGGCCAAACAATTCCGTGTGAACTGCTGGGCAGGAGGCACAAACCTGTAGGCAAAATTATCCAGCTGCTCCACGTTTAGAGCAGCATGGGATGAATTTCAGGATCGTATATTAGTTTCCATTTAATCTGATTATTCCAGGCTGGAGTTCCTGGAGGGTCTTCAGGTTATTGTCAGTCAAAAGAATCTTTAAAAGCTTCCATTTGCACTCAACTTTTCCCATTCCAAGTCTATTTTCATTATGGATCCATTTTGATTTTAATGAAAAAATGATTCTCCCAACTCCCTGCTTTTTTTTGCCCCCTACTTGGGGTTAAAATTGAAGCCACAATGGGGTCTTGCCACTCAAAATCCCATTTTCCAGCTTTCCTGAGGGTACTGCTTGGTTGAAGGCGCTTGGGCAGACAATAAGGGGCAGATAATTTGGGAAGGCACCTTGTGTGCTCTGCCTGGGGCCCAGCCCCTTCCTCATGGGGGAACCCTCCAATGCCTCCAACCCCAGGGGGGTTTCCAGCTGCAGATGCAGGAAATTCAAATGCAGGATTCATTTCTGCTGAAAGCCCCTGCAGGGGCTCAGTTCTGTCACCTCCTCTCAGCTGCAGCCCCGGGGACTCCAGTGGGATTCTTCCCAGGATTGGGAAGCTGGGAATCCCAGTTTGTGCTGGGTGGGGGGACACCCCTGGGTATGGTGGGGTGGCTTTGGGCTGGCACCTCCCTGGGGTGTCCCTGGGGTGTCCATCCCACCTCCCCCCAGGAAAAAAACCCAACAGAACTAACCCCAAAGCACATCCTGGGTTTGCACAGGATTTTTACAGGGATGTGCCTGGCTGAGCTCTCCAGGTGCCACCCGGGATGCCAGCGCTGCCCAAGGAGGGACACGGGCAGTGCCAGCCTGGCCTGTGGGAACATCCCTGTCCTGGTTCCTTGTCCTGCCCCAAACCCTCAGCTTGTCCACATTTGCCAGGCAGGTGAGGAGGACAAAGCTGAGCTCTGGAATTGTCCCTGTGTCAGCTCTGGAACTGTCCCCAAGTGAGCTCTGGAATTGTGCCCAGGTGAGCTCTGGAATTGTCCCTGTGTCAGCTCTGGAATTGTCCCCATGTCAGCTCTGGAATTGTCCCTGAGTGAGCTCTGGAATTGTGCCCAGGTGAGTTCTGGAATTGTCCCCAAGTGAGCTCTGGAATTGTCCCTGTGTCAGCTCTGGAATTGTCCCCAAGTGAGCTCTGGAATTGTGCCCAGGTGAGCTCTGGAATTGTCCCTGTGTCAGCTCTGGAATTGTCCCCGTGTGAGCTCTGGAATTGTCCCTGTGTCAGCTCTGGAATTGTCCCCATCTGAGCTCTGGAATTGTCCCCAAGTGGGATCTGGAATTGTCCCCAGGTGAGCTCTGGAGCTGTCCCTGTGTGAGCTCATTCTTCCACAGATTTTGCCTAGTTTTTTCCATGGATTTTCCCCCATTCTTATACAGATTTTGCCCCATTTTTCTACAGATTTTGCCCCATTCTTCCATAGATTTTTCCACAGATTTTGCCCCATTTTTCCACAGATTTTTTCCCCCATTCTTCCATCAATTTTACCCCATTTTTCCACAGATTTTTCCCCATCTTTCCACAGATTTTTCCACGGATTTTACCCCATTCTTCCACAGATTTTGCCCCATTTTCCCACCAATTTTACCCCATTTTTCCACGGATTTTGCCCCATTTTTCCACGGATTTTTCCCCATTTTCCCACGGATTTTTCCCCATCTTTCCATGGATTTTGCCGTGCCCATCCCCACGTTTCCCCTTTCCCAGCACGGGCTGGATCCCGCTCCCTCTGCAGCAGCAGCAGCTCCGGGTGGGATTGCAGAGGGCTGAGCTTTCCCCGGCGTGTGCCGGGTGCTGGGACAGCTCCTCTGAAGTCACAGCACCTGCAAGTGGTTACTTAGAACAATAAATAAGTGATAGATTATCAAATAAAGCCTTGGCTTGGATGAGGTCATCCCTGCCCCGTGTCCTGCGTCTCCCAGGGTTCCTGGGCTAAATCCCTCTTGTATCAGGCAATAAAAAACTTGTCAGGATTAAAGAATCAATTAGGAATTAGCCAAAGGGGCAAAGCGTAACCCAAACACGCTGATAAAATCCAGTAGGTGATTATGGGAACGGCTTTGATTTCCTTGGGCTTTGCAAAGGAATAATTGCTCCTTACAGAGCACGGAACAACCCGGGCTGGGTATTTTTCCAGCTTTATAGAGGAGGAAATTCTGGTGAAATTCGGTGCCAAAGGTGGGGACACGCCACGGTTTAGGGCTGAAGGGGGTCCTGGATTTGAGAAGCATCATTCCCTGGCTGGAAATATTATCTTGGAGGCTTTTCAGGTGCAGGTTGGACGGGGCTTGGAGCAGCCTGGGATGGTGGAGGGTGTCCCTGTGCAGGGAGTGGAATGAGATGAGTTTTAGGGTCCCTCCCAACCCAAACCATTCTGGGATATTCCATGGTTGGGGTGCAGCAGGATGGGCAGGGACGTGCCACAGCTCCAGCACTGCCTCTGCTCTTCCACGGGCACAGGAAAACACAGCAAGGAATTCAAGGCTGGGTTTAGCTGGAAAAACTGCTGGAAAAGCTGATTTGGTGATGGCAGGGAGGGGATGGAGCTCTCCCAGCGTGGCGAGGACTTGGATTTCAGGGGAACACAGCCCGATCCTGGCTCAGGGAGCTCCGTGCCACTGATTATTCCCTGTTTATTCCCTGTCTGGCCCAGCCACCCACGCTCCCAAAGCTTTTGTTCGTGGAGGAGATCCAGGGACAGAAGATCCCCCGAGGCACATCCCAGGAATGTCGGTGTCAGCCTCATCCCAACTCCTCCTGCACAGCTCCATCCTCCCACTGCAGCTCCAGGCTCGGTTTTTGGGGATCATTCCAGCCACGGGGCAGCTCTGCTTTCTCCTCAGTGGAGAAAGGATTTTTGGGGAAAAAAATCTTTTAAGGGAGCGGCATCACATCAGGATTGGAGTTGGATCCGTGGGATGAGCTCCCGGAGCAAGGCAGGAGCAGGATTTGCCATCCTGTGTGACCCCAGGGGCTGGAGCAGGTCCCTGACTCCTTCATCCTCATCTCCTGGGCCGAATTCCCGAGGCAGCTGCTCCCCTGGAGTGGGGTGTGAGCAGGAAGGTGGGACCAACACCCCGGGTTTGCTCCCAATAAAGTGTGGGAAGAGGCAAACCCCTTGGAAATAAAGTGACTAGAATTGTCATCACTGATAATCAGTTATTAATAATGAATAGGTTGGGACCCTCCAGCCCCCTCAGCAGGGTGGGGAGCAGGCAGGAGCAGCAGCAGGTGCCAGCGAGGGGACACGGCGGCACAAGCACAGGTGACAGCTTGCCCCATTTTTCCACGGATTTTGCCCCATTCTCACACAGATTTTTCCCCACTTTTCCATGGATTTTGCCCCATTTTTCCACAGATCCAGGGGATGGGAGCAGGGAATGATCCAGGCTCCAAGATTGCCCCGCTGGGGTCCATGGGCACGGCTGAGATCCCCGAGGGCAGCAGCTCTGCTCGCTGCGCCTGCGTCCTCAGCTGTTCCACAGCTCATTCTTACACAGGTTTTGCCCCATTTTTCCACAGATTTTGCCCCATTTTTCCACAGATTTTGCCCAGTTTTTCCACAGATTTCCCCCCATTTTTTCATGGATTTTCCCCCATTTTTCCACAGATTTTTCCCCATTCTTCCACAGATTTTGGCCATTTTTTCCACGAATTTTGCCCCATTTTTCCTCAGATGCAAGAGATGTGAGCAGAGAATGATCCAGGGGATGGGAGCAGGGAATGATCCAGGCTCCAAAGGGTGGGATCAGGGAATGATCCAAGGGATGGGAGCAGGGAATGATCCAGGGGATGGGAGGTCATTCTTCCACAGATTTTGCCACATTTTTCCACGGATCTTGCCCAATTTTTCCACAGATTTTTCCTCATTCTTACACAGATTTTGCCCCATTCTTCCATGGATTTTGCCCCATTCTTACACAGATTTTGCCCCATTTTTCCACGGATTTTGCCTAATTTTTCCACAGATTTTTCCCCATTCTTATACAGATTTAGCCCCATTCTTACACGGATTTTCCCCCATTTTTCCACGGATTTTGCCCCATTTTTCCACAGATGCAAGGGATATGAGCAGAGTATGATCCAGGGGATGGGAGCAGGGAATGTTCCAGGGGATGGGAGATCATTCTTCCACACATTTTGCCCAGTTTTTCCAGAGATTTCGCCCCATTTTTCCACAGAGGCAAGGGATGTGAGCAGAGAATGATCCAGGGGATCGGAGCAGGGAATGATCCAAGGGATGGGAGCAGGGAATGATCCAAGGGATGGGAGCAGGGAATGATCCAGGGATGGGAGCAGGGGATGATCCATGGGTGGGAGCAGGGATGATCCAGGGGATGGGAGCAGGGAACGATCCAGGGGATGGGAGCAGGGATGATCCAGGGGATGGGAGCAGGGAACGATCCAGGGGATGGGAGCAGGGAACGATCCAGGGGATGGGAGCAGGGATGATCCAAGGGATGGGAGCAGGGATGATCCAAGGGATGGGAGCAGGGATGATCCAGGCTCCAGGAGTGCCCCGCTCGGGCTCCGTGGGCCCGGCTGGGAGATTCCCGAGGGCAGCAGCCCCGCTCCCTGCACCTGTGTCCTCAGCTATTCCCATTCATCCTGGAGAGCGGGCCGGGCTGCGCAGCTGCGGCAGCATTATTGCATTATTCCCCTCGCCTATTTGCATATCAATGAGCCCCTGATTAATATTTAAAGAGCCAGCTGTCCGAGCCACCTAGGGAAGAAAAAAAGCTCTGTGCGGTTTTTATTGATTTCTCTTTTTTTCGGGGATAACACTCACTGCCCTTTATGGAGCGCGCTTCATTTTTTACCCCCTCTATTCTTTTAGCTGAAATTAAGGAGAAGAGGGATGGGGGGGGGGGGAAAAAGTCAGGGAAAAAAATATGAAGGAGTTATCAGTGAAGGAGTTGTGCTGCTCTCAATGCTCCTCAGTCCTTTTGTGCAGGGCGCAGCTGCAGGAGCAGGTTTGGAGGGGCAGGAGCCCATGGGAACGGGGTTTGGGAGCACGGGGAGACTGGGATGGGATGGGAGGGGATGGATTCCCGGCACATGCAGGGAGCGATGCTGCTGGTGACCCGGGGAAAGCGCCTCGCAAAACCCTGGCTCGAGGGGGGCTGATCGATGGAAATGCCATCCCAAAAAAACCAAAAAAAAAACCAAAAAAAAAACCACCAGGAATTTTGAATTTTGGTATTTTCAGGAATTGGTCTTTTCCTTGCCTCCCCAGCGCTGTTCGTGGTTTTGTTTCCAGCCTTAAAAGCTGTCCTTTTAACAGACCCTTCTCCTGCCCTTTTATTTTTCTCTCCCCCTGGAGCATTTGTCAATAATCCCCCGACAGCGGCAGCTTTGTTATCCCAACTAATTGGAGTCAAGTGGGGCTGCGAGAAAAGATCCCTTCCCGCGCGAGCCCTGGGAAAAGCCGCGCAAGGATTTTAATTTTCAATAAAAGATGCAGATAAGGAGAAATCAGCGGTGGGGACGGGGGCTGGGGGGCACGGGGCCGCCCCCACACCTGCGCTTTTTGGGGTCTGAGGGGGATTTTAGGGCGGTGTGAGGTGAGGGGGTTGTTTATCCGAGCTGGGGCCGGTTGTTTCAGGTCACGCTCGGTTGTTTTTATGCACAAATGTGGGATCGGGGTCGCTGGGGGTGCTGAGGCTCTCGGGAGAGCAGGGATGGACCTGGGGCATCCCAGGCTGTGCCACTGTCCCTGTCCCTGCCCGGTGTGACAGCGGGGTGCATTTTGGGATGCTCCACGTGCCCTGCCCGTCCCTTTGCTCCTGTTGGGGTGCTGTCCCCCATTCCCACATGGATGGGGACATTGCCGGGTCATTCCCTGCTGGATTTGCCCAAAGGTTGAACTTCATGCCCTTTTCCAATGGTTTTTTAACGATTCCCTGCTCGGGTGGTGACATCCTCCACCATCCCCCTTCCCCATCCCTGCTCCCACCCCGTGTTCCCTCAATCCCAAACCCCACAGGCTGATCCCGAGGTTTTCCAGCTGTCCCCAGGCTGTCCCCAGGCTGTCCCCAGGCTGTCCCCAGGCCCTGAGCCCACCAGGAGCAGCAGCAGGGCTCAGCCTCAGGGAGGGAAGGATTTGGCCCTGCCTCTGACAGGGAGTGCTCTGGCTCTGGGTTATCCCGATGAAACCAAAGCTCTCCCCCGTCCTTTTTCACTCAGCTCTTTCCCTCCCTGCTCTTTTCGGGCCGGTTCAGAGCCAGGGTGTGACATTAAGGTGATTTACAGCGTCCCTGGAGGGGAAGGGCACAGACTCAGGGATTTTTTTTTCCCCCTCTTTTCCTCAGGTGAAAGCAACCCTCGAAGGTGAACTCCCGAGACATTACAGCAACCACCCGTCAATCCCTGATTTACAGGCTCAGATTTATGGCTCCAGAATTATTGTTCCACTCACAGATTTTTTATTTTTCCTCCTTCTTATTTTTTCTTTTTTTTTTTTTTTTTTCCTTTTTTCCCTGGGCTGTTTTAGTGCTTGTGAAAGGTGAGGGCTTTGACAGCTCCTGGAAACAAAAGCCTTTAATATCCCCCCGAGTGGGGCTCTCCCAGGGAAGAGCAGAGAGAACACGAAGGCTTTTCCTCCCTGCTGCAGATTGGCTCACTCCAGGCCGGGCTTAACCAAACAGAGCGCAAAGCTCGCCCGAGTTAAGCCAGGACTAATTAGCAAAGTCCTTTCCTGGTGCCTGTGCAGTGCCCTGGGGTCACCCTGGTGGCTGGAGCAGGGCTGGGGATGGAAGCTGAGGCTGCTCATCACCCCCAGGATGTTTCCAGACCCTTCCCAAATTTTTGGGACATTTCCAGCTTTTCTAGGAGAGCACAGGAGACTCAAGCCTGCTCTGAGGTCATTTTTAAGCCCCTGCAGTTCCACCAAAGTTTTGGGGGTCTAAACTAAACTGGCAACAGCCTTTAAAACACAACAGACATGAAATGCCAGGGAGTGAAAAATATCCCCCTAAAAGCACGTGTGGCTCAGAGAGGCAGGGCTCAGACCTTGGGAAATCAAGGCAGAGCCCGGCTGCACTTCACTAAAAAACATTTCTGACCCAGCTGGGCTGACCCAGGCACGATCCAGCCCCCAAAACCCGAGTGGGGAGGGACAGGAAAGTGGAGGATTTGTTGCATTTTCTGGTTTTTCGGGTCACTGTGGCAGCAGCTGTCTGGCCAAGGCCTGAGCCCTGCAGGGTTTGTGTGTGCATCCCAAAAAATCACTGGGATGGGGCTGGGCTGGGTGCTGAGGGTCCCATCAGCTCTCCAGGGGAAGGTCAGCTTGGATATTGGGGGAATTCTCGGTGGAAAGGCACAAATCCCGGCTCAGGGCAGGGATTTGAATCCCTGGGGATGTGGCACTTGGGGACACGGGGCAGTGGTGGCCTCACAGTGGGACTCAGCAGTCGCAGAGCTCTGCTCCAGCCTGGATGATTCCATGATTTTATAACTCCTGATTCCTCAAACCTTGGAAACCCCGCTCAGGGTGGTTCCTCCTCCAGCCCCACCCCATGTCCGTGCTCCTGGCAAAGCCCAAACGGCCCCAAAACCGTGGCAGGGCTCCCCCATCCCTGAAAACAGGCCTGGGCTGGAGGGGTGCTCGGGATCCTGCAGAGCCTGGGGCTCCCCGGGTGGCACAGCTGGCACCAGGGCAGGGATATGGGGTCAGGGCAGGGATATGGGGTCAGGGCAGGGATATGGGATCTGGAGAGGGATATGGGATCTGGACAGGGATATGGGGTCAGGACAGGGTTATGGGATCTGGAGAGGGTTATGGGATCAGGATAGAGCTATGGGATCTGGAGAGGGTTATGGGGACTAGGACAGAGATATGGGGTCAGGACAGGGTTACGGGATCAGGAAAGAGCTATGGGATCTGGACAGGGTTATGATGACCAGGACAGGGTTATGGGACCAGGACAGGGTTATGGGGTCAGGAAAGAGCTATGGGATCTGGACAGGGTTATAGGATCAGGACAGAGCTATGGGATCTGGACAGAGTTATGGGGAGCAGGACAGGGTTATGGGATCAGGACAAAGTTATGGGATCGGGACAGGATTATGGGACCAGGACAGGGTTATGGCATCAAGCCAGAGTTGTGGGTCCCACCACAGCTGGGGTGCTGAGCTGCTCCCGAGCTCAAAGCAGAGCAGGAGAGGTGCCAGGGGAGCCGGGCAGGCAGCTCCCAGCGTTCCCCCCACGTGTGTCACGCTTCCCTGGATAACCAAGGCGCTGGACAAACAAAACACAGCCCCCTCCCTCCCTTCCCTCCCTCCCTGCCAGAGCAGCCCCAGCCTGGCAGCCAGGCCCTCGATGAGTGAATCACTCAACCAGCTGGAGATGGAGCAATTTGGGTCAAATCTGCCCCTGGCCTCGAGCCACCACGGCCTTCTCTCCTGTTTCATGCTCCCCCCAGCTCGGGGCTCGCCCTGAGGTTGTTTTCAGTGCAGGGGGAATTTTTTTGGGGGGCTGGAGGTGGTACCTGCTCAGCAACCAGCAGTGCTGGGCTTGGTGCTCTTTGTTATGAGGTCATTTTTTATTCCTGGCTAATTTTTCTTGCAGCTGAAGGCAAAGGACAGAAAATGGAATTAGCAAAGAGCTCTGCTGAGCTATTAATGTCCCCCGTGGGGGCACGGGGAAATTCAGGCACTCAACAAGTGCAGAAACAGCCACAAAAACTGTGAGGTGCAGCTCTGGGGGGCTCTGGGGGCTGCCCACCCCCTGCAGGAACGGGCTGGGAGCAGCTCCAGCTGCCCAGGCCCAGGGGATTTTCCTCCAGGATTACATCAGTAGCATGAGGATGCTGAGTGAACTGTCTGGGAATCTCGAAGGCGAGGGGATTTTTTTTTTAATAATTCTTTTTTTTTTTTTTCCCCTCTCCTTGTGATTATGTAGAAGATAAAGTATGTTCTCAGGCTGCCTGCGAGCAGGGATGTGCTGCAGGAAGGGACATCCTGCTTTTCCAGGATTTGGGAATGGCAGCTCAGTGTGGGGCTGGGGTTATTCCCTGTCCCTGCCCTCTCCGTGGTGCTGCCAAATGGGGTCAAAAATGCCCTGTTTGGGTTCCCCAAATCCCTGTGCTCTTCTCCAGGGATGTGTCAGGGTCCTGACCCCTCAGGGATTGTCCCACGGGGTGGGATTTTGCAGGAAGCCCCCCCAGAGCAGCTTTATCCCTTCCTCCTGGGCACTGCCCGGGGCCTCTGGCTCTCCTCGGGCAGCTGAGGGATGCAGCTCTGCAGGACAACAACTCCCGGTGCTGCCAGGCATTCCTGGCAGGGGATTGCACCCCAAAAGAGAAGTGGGGTGGGAGAGGAGCAGAGGGGACAGAGCTGGGGGGAGCTCAGTGCAGGCACTGGGGGAGTGAGCTGGATGCACTGGGGATGGGTGAGGTGTGCTCTGCTGTGCAGCCCCTTTAAACTTCCCCCCCAAATTTACTCTGATTCAATATTCTACCAAAAAAAAAAAGAAGAAATTTTAATGTGGGGGAAAGCAGAATTCTAATCAGTGGGGGTCTCCAGCAAATCTTTGTGCTCCCACATCCTCCCCCAGCACGGAGGAGGCTGGAGGGGCTCCAAAACTCCAGTTTGAACCAAAAGAAGCAAAAAAAAAGGAGAAACAAACAAAACCACCAAAAAGACCAGAGTTGGCCAGGGTTTGTGCCACCCCTTCCCCCTCCTTTTTGATCGTCCCTGTCTCTACAAGGCTGCTGAGGGCAGATAAGCCAGGATCTCACCCAGCTCTGCAAAGTGCTGGGAATGAAGAAAGCAGCCTTTGTGAGGGGCTCTCTGAAGCTCTCTGTTCTGGGAGGGTTGGAAATAGCACAAAAACATCCTTTCTCCCTGGATTGTGGCGCTTCCAGCTCCCAGCTCCACCACCTCCCAGATGTTTGGAGGCTGATGCCGAGGAGGAAAATAAGAGGCAGGGCAAGAAGTGCTGGGTGGAACTGGCCCAGGGAAACCTGCACTGGTTTGTGTCTTTGGTTTTGAACAGGGAAGGGGTTGGAGAAGGAGATTCAGAGATTGGGAATAGATATCTTAATTAAGTCCATTTAGTTATTGTCATTTCCTTATCAGCTTGAGCTTTAAGGCAATATTCTGCGTGTTCAGCCTGGGATGTATCGAGGATTTGGTGCTTATCCATTTTTTCCACTTTTTGACTCATTTTCCCTTTTTTCACTGCGTTGCTCCCAAGTTTTCCCAACGTTTGGGCAATTATTGTTGCAAGTTCATCACTCTGCTTTTAAAATTGTCTGTACTCAGGAGGAGGGGGGGACCTCCTTGGGAGGACAGACGGATGGATGGAGTGACTCTGTCCTACCTAATCGATTGGACAGGGGACGTTAAGTGTGAAACTCTTCCTTATTGTCCGTGTCCTCTCGCTAATTGCCCTGTCTCAGCAAGAACACCCCGAATGCGCCGGCCGGGTCCCTCCTCAGCCAGAATTCCCCAAAAACCTCCTCAGGGGCTGCTCCTGCCAGCAGGCAGAGCCCCGCAGGTGCGGGAAGGGGCGGCCCCGCCGCTCCCGCTCCAGCTGCGCGCTCTGCTCAGAGCCGCCAGATGTTGGAGGCACCGCTGGAGCCGGGCCCGGCAGCTGCGGGGGCACGGGGGGCACGGGGGGGCACGGGGGGGCACGGCACCGCTGCCCCCGGGCCAACCCGGGATTTGGGGATGGAGCGGGATTGTCCCTGCTCCGGTTCAGCCAAAGCCGGGATTTGGGGATGGAGCGGGATCGTCTCAGCCAAGCAGAGCCCCGGGATTTGGGGATGGAGCGGGATTGTCCCTGCTCCGGCTCAGCCCGGCCAAACCCGGGATTTGAGCAGGATCGTTCCAGCTCCGGCTCAGCCCGGCCAAACCCGGGATTTGGGGATGGGAGCGGGATCGTTCCTGCTCCGGCTCAACTCGACTAAACCCCGGGATTTGGGGGTGGGAGAGGAATCGTTCCTGCTCCGGCTCGGGGGGCCCGATCAAACCCTGGGATTTGGGGATGGGGCGGGATCGTCTCAGCCCTGCCAAACCGGGGATTTGGGAGTGGGAGAGGAATCCTTCCTACTCCAGCTCAACCCGGGCGAACCCGGGATTTGGGGATGGGAGCGAGATCGTTCCTGCTCCGGTTCAGCCCGGCCAAACCCGGGATTTGGGGATGGAGCGGGATCGTCTCAGCCCGGCCAAACCTGGGATTTAGGAATGGGAGCGGGATCGTCTCAGCCCGGCCAAACCCGGGATTTAGGAATGGGAGTGGGATTTTCCCTGCTCCGGCTCGGTCCAGCTGCTCCGGCGCGGATTTTTCGCAGCCTCAGCGCGGATTTTCGGGTCCGCAGGCAGCTCGCAGGGCAGAGGGGACAGTCCCGTCCTGTGCCCGGCTGGGCCGGCCCGGGCAGGGGTGGCAGCGCCGGGAAAGCGGAGCCGGGAGCGGCAGCCCCGGGGCTGAGCCCTCTGCGCTCCGGGAGCAGGAACCGGACCCGGGAATGTCCGGGGGGTGTCCAGGGCCACCTGTGCGGGGTGACCCGCGCGGTGACATCGCTGGCTGGGGTCCGGGATTCCAGGGCTCGGCTGTCCCCGCGGGGACACGGCCCCTGGGGGCTCTGGGGACACGGCCACTGGGGGCTCTGGGGACACTGCCACTGGGGGCTTTGGGGACACGGCCCCTGGGGGCTCTGGGGACACTGCCACTGGGGGCTTTGGGGACACCTTTGTGCTGCAGGACCCTCGCCACCACGCTGTCCCCAAGCCCCCGCAGTGCCACCCGCCCTCCTGCGGGCTGCAGACCCCCCAGTCCCCCCCAGCTCCATCCCCATCCCCGCTGCTCGTGCCTAATTCGATTCTCCTCTCCCCAATTAACAAACGGACTTGGCCGGAGGCCTGGGCGACCATTTGGGTGCTGCTGCCAGCCGGGCCGGGCACCGCGAGCCGCCGGCGCTGCCAGCATCCCTCGCCCGGCATCCCGGAGCTGCCAGGGCGCCGCGGGGCCGGTGCCAGCTCCGGGAGAAAGGGAGGCAGCCGCACACAAAGAGGGGTTTATAGCCCGGCCGGGCACCTGACACGGGGAGGAGGGAGGGCTGAGACGTGCTTAGCCCCGCTAATCCCCAGTTTGAGTTTAATTTTTATTTTTTTTTTTAATCAAAAGCGCAGCAACAGCTGGGGTTGAGGCTTTCCAGGAGATGAACTCATGAACAACTGTTCAAAATAACTTTATTCGTGCTGCTATTAGATCAGGCCACTGGGGAGCCACCAATTATTTGTGATTACTGCAGGCAGATAAGGCTGGGGCAGAGCTGAGCTCTGCCAGGCATCCAGGGCACCTCGGGCTTTGGGCACCTTGGCTGGGCAGGTCCAGCAGCCAGGGGAGCCCCCAGCCCCCTGCCCGGGGCCAGGGGCAAGCACAGCAGGTTTGGGCACCGTGGATGTGCAGGAGGAGCTCGTGGGCTCCAGGCAGGAGATCTGAGACATTGCTGCCTCAAAACCAATTAACAGCCGTGCTGCAGCTAATTAGCCTGTCCACATTTGGGCTGCCCATCTTGTTCACAAGCCCCGGGGCTGGCACAGCACTGGGGAAGGCCGAGAGGTTCGGGTCAGGGAAGATGAGAGGTTTGAGCAGGACAAATCCCTCCCCAGCAATTCCCGGGCTGCTGGAGCAGCATTCCAGGTCCCCTCTCCCCCATGGTCCAGGCAGGGCAGCTCCCAATCCTTTATCCCACCCCACAGATCAGCCTCAAACCCCTCAGCCAGCTGAGGCCAGCTCTGGACCTTTTCCTTTCCATCCACCAAGAGCTGGGGGTGAGCTCTGCTCCCCAGGAGGAGCTGCAGGGCTGCCCTGGCCAGCACACAGAGCCCGTGAGCTCACAGGTCCTTTCCACTCCCGTGATTCAACAATCCTGATCCCCGGGGAATTGTTAAAAATAACCTGGAAGAAGCAGGGAGCAGGCCTGCCTTGGCTGGGAGGTCGGGCTAACAGCACTTTTCCATGGGGCTGTTCCATGATTAATCGAGACAAGAAAAGAAAAGAGAGGAGGAAATTGATAAACACAGCCCTAACTCCAGCCAGGCTTTGCCTCAGTCAGGTTATTAGAAATCCTGACATCATGTCTTGAAAAGAAGACTGGAAATAAATCTCTGCCTGAGATAAGATCTGCCTGGGCGAGTGGAGGTGCACCAGGATGACCCAGCCATGGTGGGGGGGTCCCCAAAAAGTTGGTTTTTTTCCCAGTTTTCCTGGGTCTCAAACCAGCAGCAGGAGCCTGAGGAACCTCCCAGCTTGTTCCTGTGCTCCTGAGCCCATCCTGCTCACCTGGGAAAAGCCCTTCCCAAGGCAGCCCCGGGTGGGGGGAGCTCATTTCCTGCCAGGTGATTTCACCAGAACAAAACCTGGGAAGTTTGGGATGGCTCCAGCAGGCTGGGGGCCACTGAGGGATGCAGGGCCTCCCCCACACCCCGAGCTCTCCCCGGGCTCTGGATCCACAGCAGCCGGAGCTGGAGAACCCCCCAGAGGGAGATGGGATCCTTGGGATCCACAGCAGGAATTCTCCTGCCTCCTGAGCCCTCCTGGCTGGTCCTGGGCAGGTGTGGGGTCACCAGGAGTGTGGGGTCACCAGGAGTGTGGGGTCACCAGGAATGTGGGGTCACCAGGAGTTTCAGGTCACCAGGAACGTGAGCCCAGATCCCTCCCCAGCCTCACCAGTGGCCCTGGGAATTTGGGAGTTGCTGTTTCAAGGAGGCAAAGGAAATATTTCCCCCTTTTTTTCCCCCCCTAGATGTCCCCACTCGTGGTTGGTTTGGGTCTGGAATTAACTCCAGCCACCGGAGCTGCTGTACCTGGGATGCTTTAACCCTTTAACCCTTTCCTCTCTGAGCAGAGGTGATGGATCCCCAAATCCTGCCCAGTCCTGGGCTCTGGGCTCAACACCAGGTGAGGAATTTCTGTTGTGTCTCCACATCCCCACTTTATCCCTGGAAATCAGAGCTGCTCCCAGCCCAGCCCAGCTCCCTGCCCTGGGAAGGATCCCTTTTTCCCTCATTTATTTTCTTTAACAAGTGAATTTTCACCTGTGAGCACTGGCTCCATGACTTTTCCATAGGCAGCCCCTGTGCCTTCCTCCCCTCCCGCTGCTCCAGAGCAAAATCCCAAAGAAAATCCCAGCTGGAAGGAGGAACCCAGAGGCAAACACCCTGCCAGAGGTCTGACCCTCTCCAGCCCGGGAAATTCCTTGGCTGCTTTTGGAGCTGGGCCGAGGCTGAGCAGGCTGGAAAACGTTAAAAATCCCATTTATTGCAATATCCAGGGGGAAAAGGTTTGGGTATTGCACCCACAGATTCCCCTCAGCATCTCCAGCAGCCTGAGAAGTTTTATTTTTAAATATGTGACACTGTGCTGTTAAATACCTGATATTAGGAGGTACGTGTTGAAATAATTATTATTGCTATTGTTACTATTATTATCATTATTTTTAATTTTCATTTTTATTTTTACAAATACCGTTTTTTCCAGCCCGGTCTCTCACTGCAGAGGTCGGGATGCAGAGCTGGGATCTCGGGACATTTTCCAGTCTGCTCCGTGTCCTGCCTGTCCCGATGTGCAGGCGACAGTGCCCTCTAGTGCCCCCGGCCCTGCCCAGCCCCCGGTTCTGAGTTTCTGCCCGGACTCGCCGATGTTTTCCAGCCCTCTGGGCGCTGGGATTCCATCCCAGTTCATCACTCAGGCGGTGCCTGGGGCTGCTGGGGCAGGCAGGGGTATCCCTGCAGGGCATTGCCATCTTCCTGCTGCTGCTGGGGATTTGTCCCACTTTTATTCTGATTTATTCCTTGAAATTATATAATATATAATATATAATATATATTATATGATACGTATTCTATATTCTATATTACGTGTTATATATTACATGTTATGTTATAAATTACATGTTATGTTATATATTATATATTACATATCATGTATTACATATTATATATTACATATTCTATATTTTATATTACGTGTTATATATTACATGTTATATGTTATATATTACATGTTATATGTTATGTGTTATATGTTACATACTGTGTTATATGTTATATATTCTATATTATATGTTATGTATTATAATATATAATTTATCATATATTATATATATTTATATATTATATATTTATATATTATATACTTATTTATAAATATAATTAGTTATAATTCTTTGTATAATTATAATTTACAATATATATTATATAATGATATATAATATTTATTGTACATTGTGTATTATATAATCTATAATATACATTTTCTATATTAATACATCTATTATATATTATAATATATTTAATATATTGTTGTTCCTTGAGGATGAGGACCCTGCAGAGCCATGGAGCAAATCCTGAGCTCCTTCTCCAGCCCAGGGACCACCAGGTGCTCCTCAGCTGCCCTCAGTCCCTCCAAGCTCAGAATTCCTTGGACTCTGCCCTGGTGAGCATCCCTGGCTGACATCCCACCTTTAATAGCACTTAATGAATTAACCCTAATTACTTACAGCTCCCGCTGGCACTGCCTGCCTGCCCTCACCTCCCAAAGTCTTGAGATGAGAATCCCAGAACCTTTTAGGGTGGAAGAGAACTCCAAGGTCACTGAGTGCCCGATGCCCACCTCGTCCCCAGCCCAGAGCCCTCAGTGCCACCTCCAGGAACTCCTGGGCACCTCCAGGGATGGGCACCCCAAACCTCCCTGGGCAGTGCCAAGGCCTGAGCCCCTTTCCATGGGGGAATTCCTGCTGGAGGGATGTGGAGCTGAGCAAGCAGCCACAGCCACCCCACCCCTCACAAGAGCCTCGGCCAAACTCCTCCATCCTCTGCTCTGGGAGAGGCTCCCCATGAAAACCCTCTGGAATTGGGGGCTGGACATTGCTGGCATGGGGGAAACAAAGAGGAGGGAGCTGGGGAGGGGCTCGGCCTGGAGAAAAGGGGGAGCAGGAGGGATGTCTGGCTCTGCACAGCTCCTGAGAGAGGAGGGGACAGCCGGGGGGATTTGGGATCTTATCCCAGGGGGATTTGGGATCTTATCCCAGGGAACAGGGACAGGAGCAGAGGGAACAGCCTCAGGCTGGGCCAGGGCAGCTCAGGGTGGATTTTGGAAGAATTTCCCCACGGAAAGGGTGCTCAGGCACTGGAACTGCCCAGGGAGGGTTGGGGTCCCCACCCTGGAGGTGCCCCAGGAATTCCTGGAGGTGGCACTCAGAGCTCTGGGCTGGGGACAAGGCGGGGATCAGGCACAGCTTGGAGTTCTTTTCCAACCTCAGCGATTTTGGGATGAAAAACTCCTTTTCCCAGAGCATCCCTGCACTCTCCACCTGGGCATGGCCGAGGTGGGAGCTCCAGCAGGGCCTGGGTGCAGCTCTTTGACACCACGGGGCCGTCGGTGCTCCTGGCGCTCTTTAACCACGCACACGTTTGTGTTCCTTGGCTCTGCCAGGGAAATCTGCTCCTCCAGGACCTCTCATTAAACAAATTATTTATGAGGGAGGCTGAAAGTGGAGTTTTGTGTCTGAGGTCCGGGGCAGTGCAGCCGTTTTGAGCCGTTCACTTGGGGAGGACGGGGGAAATTTCTCCGGTGAAACACAAAAATTTCACTTTCCCATTTGGAGAATCCGTCAGCGCATGGAGCAATGCCTGGAGTAACAGCCTGATCCCTGCGGACGCCGAATAAAAGGGAAACACCTCAGGATTTGTGTCCAGTGAAAAACAACGTGTCCATGATGGAAAACCTTGTGGGGTTTGATGCTAATTTTCGTGGTCACCTTGGCTGCGCTTGAGGAAGTGGCCGGCGCTGCCAAGAGCGAATTTCCCTGATGATGGATGAGGAATCAGAGCAGAAAATAAATAAATATCAGCAACACCTTTTCTTTTTCCTGCTTTTCTGGCAGATTGGTGTCATCCAAGGTCACACATTTGGGCGCTGGAAGTGCAGCCAGAGCTCGGTGCTTTCAAATCATGTTCGAGTCAGAGCAGCTTCTTTAAGGGGCTGGGTTTAAAAAAGAAAGATTAAAGTAGAAAAATTAAAAAAAAAAATTCCTGTTCATTAATTCCCAGCATTAATTATCTTCTCTCCTTGTGTTCAGGCTTGGAAGAAGCTCCCCAGGGGGGCAGTGGAAGGTGCCCTGCCTGTGCAAGGGGTGGAATGAGATGATCCTCAAGCTCCCTTCCCACCCAAAACCATTCCAGGACCCTGCAAGAATTCCTTGTCTTCCTCCTGCATCCCCCGCCAGGTACTGACCCCATTATACTCGATTTTTATTTTTTTTTTATTCTGTCCGTGTTAAAAAACAGAGAAAAAGGAGGATTTTTGTCCAAAACGCTACCAATGCCAGCAAGCAGGGAAGTTTTGTTCCCCTCAGCAGCTGTGGGGCGCAGCCGGAGCCAGGCTCGGCTGGAAGGGAGGGAGACCCCGATCCCAGAGCAGCCCCGGGCACGGAGGATGGGTCCGGGACTGCAAACCCGGGAATTGCAGCCATCCCCACGTTCTTCTCATTTCTGTTCATTATCCCGGGCAGGACTTTAGGAGGAATAATGTTTTCAGGCACACGGGGCTGCAGTGATGGGATGCAGAGCTGTTTTTTGTGTGCTCCCCCCCACCAAAAAAAAAGGTGAAAATTAAAAATCTTGGGTAAATTAATCTGGAAAAGACCTGGGAAAAAAAACAGGCAGGAGGCTCCTGAAGTGACGGCTGATCCCACAGGTCTGAGGGCAGCAAGTGTCACTCCTGCTGGTGCTAATTCCTGGGGGAAAAAAGGGAAAAAATCAGGAAATTCTGCTGTAAAACACCACGAGTTTTATTTGTGTGGAACTCCAGCCATCCTGCAGGTTTGGAGATGGCCTGGAAAGATTTTAGGATTGGGGGATTGTTCTGTTTGAGGGGTGTTTTTGTTTTGGGTTTTGTTTTTTGGGTTTTTTTGTGTTTGGTTTGGATTTTTTTGTTTGTTTGGGTTGTTTTGTTTGGGGTGGTTTTTTTTGTTTCTTATTTCTTACTTTTTATTTCCATCTCCCTCTCCAAAAAGGAGGGAAGGAGTTGTGTGAGGTGACAGCAATGGCACAGCCCCAGAGGGAGGAGGACAGAGCTGGCATGAGGTGAGGGAGGGATGGAACAAACGGAATTTATGGCAACCTGTGGAAAAATGATAAATGGAAGCTGTAATTTTTATTGGGAAAGGGGAACAGAATAATCAAAAAAGCATAAATTAGAAATGGGGTTTGACAGGAGCACACAAAGCTTTTGGCCCGTGGATAGGGGGAGTTTCTCCTGGAGAAAACGCACGGGAATTCCCTGCAGGAAGATTTTCTGGGAGTCTCTTTGGGGTGAAATTCTCATTCTGTCACTGCTCCATGGGGCTTCCAGTGCTCCCAAAACTGCGGGGCTGGGGGGTGGAAGGGGCAGGGATGAGATGAGCTCCAGGCTCCCTCCCATCCCTCACCATTCCCATTTCTCACCCCCAGCCTGACCAAGCCTTGCCCTGAGCGTTTTTCCCTAAACCTGGGGGTTTTTTTAGTTTTGAATCCATCTGCAAATCCCTTTTGATGGCAGAAAGAGCCGGATTTCCCTGGGAATTGTCCTGTGGATTAGTTCAGCAAAGTGCCTGAGCTGCCTGGGCCGGAGCTGCGAAAGGCAGGGATGGAGCAGATGCTGAGTGCAGGGAGAACACCGGGAGCCTGCGAGGATAAATCTGAAAAATTAACACGTGGGAGGCCGCAAAAAGGAGCAATGTGTTTTGGTAATCACCGCGAAGTGCCGACCCCAAAGCTCGGGCACCGAGCAGATGTCACTCAGCCCCTGATTAACACGTTACCGAATTTCTGCCGGCGTTTAATAAAAGTTTTACGTAACATGCAGGTAATTGCTTCCAAATGGCAGGGGAACAATGTGGCCCTCTGTGCATGGCATTGTTTCAGGGCAGGTGAAAACTCCTCCTGTTGCCTCCACATCGGGGGAAATCCCCCAGCCGAGACCCCGCAGCTGCTTTTGCAGAGACAAAGGAACGCCCTGGGAAGAGCAGAGCCTTCAGCCCGGGAATATCTGCTCCCTGGATTTGTTCTGATGTCCTCGTGAAGGGAAACTAAAAAAAAAATTTAAAAAAAATTTAAAAAAAAATTTTAAAAAAAGGGAGATGCTGTTCCAAGGGGAAAGAGTGGCTGACCAGGGGGGGAATGGATTAACCTGCCCGGGGGCAGGGGCAGAGGGATATTGGGATCCAGGAATTCCTCCCTGGGGAGGTGACAGGTCCTGGCACAGATTCCCAGGGGAGCTGTGGCTGCTCCATCCCTGGAAGTGTCCAAGGCCAGGCTGGACAGGGCTTGGAGCAAGCTGGGATGTGGAAGGTTTTGATGTGGGCTTTGAGGTCTGCTCCATGGTGGGACTCCTGCAGATATCAGGGTGCTCCAGTGGCTCTTTCCTGTCCAGCTCCAGGGCTTTCCATCCCACCAGGACAATCCCCCTCCAGATCAAAGCCCCCAGCCCAGAGCAGTGAGGGAAGGTCTGGACAGGAGCCAGCCTGGGGAAAATGGAGCAAAGTCTGGATAAAGCTCATGGAATGCTGATGCCTTGGGTTTTTTGGGGTTTTTTTGGGGTTTTTTTGGGGTTTGTTTTGTTTGTTTGTTTGGGGGGTTTTTGTTTGGTTTTTTGTGTTTTGTTTTTGTTTGTTTGTTTGTTTGTTTTTTCCTTCTCTTCCTGCAAAAATCCGTTTAAGGTGTGTGAGCATCACCTGTGCCTGGGATGTGATTGGAATCTGAGGAGCTGGGACACAGGAGCAGCCTGGCAGGAGCTCTGTGAGCATCACCTGGCTGTGGGGTGGGATCTGAGGAGCTGGGACACAGGAGCAGCCTGGCAGGAGCTGTGTGAGCATCACCTGGCCATGGGATGGGATCTGAGGAGCTGGGACACAGGAGCAGCCTGGCAGGAGCTGTGTGAGCATCACCTGGCCGTGGGGTGGGATCTGAGGAGCTGGGGCACAGGAGCAGCCTGGCAGGAGCTGTGTGAGCATCACCTGGCCATGGGATGGGATCTGAGGAGCTGGGACACAGGAGCAGCCTGGCAGGAGCTGTGTGAGCATCACCTGGCCGTGGGGTGGGATCTGAGGAGCTGGGGCACAGGAGCAGCCTGGCAGGAGCTCTGTGAGCATCACCTGGCTGTGGGGTGGGATTGGGATCTGAGGAGCTGGGGCACAGGAGCAGCCTGGCAGGAGGGCTTTGCCTCACTCACATCTCTGTGCTGAAAAGCAGCACTTGCTGAGATGAAGCCCTGTGGCTCTTCCCCCTTCTCCAAGGCAAACAGAGCCAGTTCCATTCCCCTTCCCAAGAAATCCAGCTCCCAGCATTTCCCTGGGTTTGTGTGTGCTCTGTTTCATCCAACGCCTTTTCCATCTCACACTGAGCTTTGGATCTGCCTCTTTTCCTCTCCTGCCTCCATAAAGAATAACAGTGGCCCTCGCTGTGTTTTCCCTGGATCGTGGGCTGCTGGAAGCCAGAGGGAAGCTTTGGAGGAGGAGGAGGAGGAGGAGGAGGAGGGCAGAAGGATCCTTTTCCCCAGCAGAGCTGCAGGCCGGGCTCCTTGGCCTCCTCAAGCCTTCATGGTGAGCAGCAAATTGTCCTATAAAAATTCTCCTCTTGAGGTTTATTCTGCTAAGGATTGAGGCCCAGCTTGGAAATTTGGGATTTGAATGTCCTACTTTTTAACTGGACAGGAAATCTAAGAGAAAAGGGCTGGAATCCAGCGGGTTCTGCCTCTCCCTGAAAACAGAAGGAAAGTCAGGATCCCATGTTCAGACCAAGAGGGAAGAAAGGTTGGGGAGACACTTGAGCATCCCCCTTTTCACTCCTTTTCCCCTTCTTTCCTGTTCCAGGACGGCTCTGTGGACATCATCCAGGGAAATGCGTGTTTGGGGCTCCCTGAGACGCCTCAGAAAATCCCCAGAGGTTGGAATGACACAAATCCTCCCATTTTACCCTGATTATAAACAAGGTGCTAAGCAGAAATTTCTTTCAGAAAAGAATTTCTTCATCTTTCAGCCTCTGGGCTCTGGTTCCCAATGCTCCCAGCTCGGATTATCTCCTAAAAAGGAAGCTTCAAACCACACCTTCCTTTCCCTGTTGGATCCGTGGTGCTTTCCAATGGCCCTGGGAATGCTGAGGAACCTGGGACAGCGCAAGTGTCCTGCCCATGGCAGGGGGTTATTTTTTTTTGAACAGGGTGATTTTTAGGGTCCCTTCCAACCCAAACCATGCCAGGATTCTGTGCTGGAATCGCTGGGCATTCTTTTCCCTTTGGACCTTGAGCTGGAAGTCGCAGGGGTTTTAAGGGATTTGAAATCTCTGCCTGAGATTTGTGGTTGGTGCCACTCTCTGAGCTGAGAGCTTTGAGCTGGAGTTATCCCGAGCAGCTTTCCTGGGATCTGAGGCACCTGGGAGCCAGTTCCCAACAAGATCCTTCCCAGCTGGCTCTCCACGGCCTGGCAAACCCCATCCCCTCTGAGTCCCTTAAACACATCACCCTCTCTCAGCCTTGGGCTGCAAATCTGCCCCAAAACTGCTCTGATTTTATTTTTCTCAGTGGCAAAGCTGGAGCTGCAAATCCAGGCTGGAGGATTTGGGATGGGCAGGGCTGGGAACAGAATCCTCGTGGCCACAGGAGCATCTTCAGCTGCACAGAGCATGGAGACAAATGAACTGGAGGAAGCGTTTCCTCTGCCGAGGCTCTCACCCGCGAGCTCCCTGCTCCAGCAGGGGTCAAGAGTTGAAAAATGAAGAAGAAAGGAAAAGGGATAGAAAGATCCATCTTCCCTCATGAAATCCCCAGAGCAGGGGGCATTTGGAAGTCATTTTTCACCAGGCTGAGAGCTGTTTCTGGCCCTGTAGCAGACATTATTTTCTCCTCAAACCTCATAGATTTGGGAAGTGTTTCCCCCCATCCTCACGGGTGTTGGAAGAGCAGATTCACCCTGGGTGCAGGGCTGAGCTTCCACACTCTGCTTTGTGTTTTGGGCTAAGAGGGAGCCAAACTCCCACTGCAAATCACTGCTCGAAATTCCGAGATTTTAAAGGTACTGGGGCTCAGATGCAAAGTGGTTTGGATTTGCTGGGGTTCATGCACAGGGAGGGCTCTGATAAAACCCAGGCAAGGAGAGGCAGGAGAGATTCAGCCTGGCTAAAGGAAATCGAAATAAAATTCCTCTCTGGAAGGAAGTCAAGAAAATTATTTTCTTTCTGTGTTTCTGTCTCTCTTCTTCTGGCTTATAAAAACACCTTGGCTGGGATATTCCACCAGCTCTGCTTTTATGAAAAAGCCCTGCTCAGGCTGTGCAGATTTCACGCTGTTCCATGAAAGTAAAATTTTATGACCAGAAGCTGAAATTAGGAAGGAACTTTTTTTTTGCTGCTGTTTGCTGTCGTTGTCATGGCTTGGATTTTGTTGGTAGCCAGGAGAGTTTGTTTATTTCTGCTTTTTCTACAGCACAGCCAGGTCTGAGCTCTGCAGGGCTTTTTTGGGATGCTGCTCCAAGCAGGTGCTGAGCAAGGGGTGGTGATGCCTTCCCTGGAGCAGGAAGGGTTCCGTGGCTCTGTGAGGACAGATGTGTGGGAAGGCAAACATCCCACTGCTGGGGACACAGGTGAGGGCCTGGAGCAGCCTCATGGGGTGACAAAGTGACTGTGACAAAGTGGGAGTTTTCCCTCCTCCCCTCTGGAAAGCCAGAGCCTGTGGATCACAGCTTGCTCTGAGCTCCCATCCAACACCAGCTGCTCCTTGGCTGGCGAGTGCCAGCAGGCTTTTTCTGCCATTTCTCGCTTGAAACAGAGCACTTCTGCTTTTCCATTAATTCCTCCTCATCTGCTAAAAAAAATCCTATGAAAGGAGGAAAAAAAATCCATTCTAAGATGTCACTTGGTCCTTCTTTATTGAGGGAGTCCAGTGACCCTGAGGGGCTGAGACCTCTGAAGGGGTTATTAAGGGAGAATTGCTCAGGGTGAGATGAGAGTCAGAGCTGTTCATTCCAGCGTTGGTTCCTCCTCATTTCCATCTCCAGGATCCATCCTGCATCCCCTGGGACAATTCAGAGCCCCCTGGTTGGTGGGACCAGCGACTGGGACCATCCACCCACCCCAGGCTGGGCTCCTCTCCCTGCCCAAGGGGTCCCAGGGCAGGGATGAGCTCTCCCTGCTCCAGAGACACCCCAGATGGGATGGGGGATGCAGGCCAAGCCCCGAGCCCTTCCTTCCCTCCCAGCCCAAACGTCTGTGCAGCCTCGGCAGATTCACAGGGCAGCCGTGAGTATTTCACCAACTCTTTGTCAATAATGCAGCCAGAAAAAGGGGCAGCCTTTCTTTCCAGGGCCTCTCCAAGCCCAGGATAATCCCAGGAGGGATTTGGCTGCCCCCAGCAGAGGGTTTTGTGGTGGGCAGTGCTTTACAGCCCCTTTGTTGGAGCAGGGCTGTCCCCCAGCACCAAAGGAGGCTCCGGGATGGGCTCCCCATAAATCTCTCCCTTCCCACCCTTTGCAAATTGAGGGAAGCTGGAAGGGCAGACTGGACAAAGGTTTAACCCTTTGTGCTTTGGGGGATCTCATTAGGAGCAGAAGAGGCTGTGGGTGGAAGGAGAAGCAGCAATTAAATCCCAGAGGCAGATCAAGGATCTTCTCTGGACGTTTGCTAATTCCAGCACAGGATATCAGTGAATATTATTTATCAGGAATAAATCTGGCTGCATCAGTCACTTCAAGCTGCTTGAGCCATAAATGCAGAACTCTGAGGGTGATTTTGGTGTTTGCACCAACACCTCTGTCAAGGCTGGGCTTTGTTAGACTGGACTGAGCTGTCCTGTGGTGCCAGCAGCTCCCTGGGATTTTTGTGTGCAGGGATTTTCATGCTCCCAGTGCCACTGGAGGTCAGGAACGGGCACCAAGCCCGGCAGTGATCCCCTGAGGGTCCCAGCTGGGAGCAGCCCTTGTGTGCCAGGGGATTCCCACCCTCCTGGCCCTGTTCCCATCACCATTCCCAGCCTGGGATATCTCCCCAGCCAGGAGCGAGCCCAGGGGCAGCGAATTCATCTCTTCCTTCCCCCATCTCCCTCCTTGAGGCACCGAGAGCTGAACTTTGTGTCCGTGTGGCCGTAAAAGAGCGCGGGTTTTTTCAAGGCAGCTTTCCAGCAGCGATGAAAGGTCCTGCAGCGGGCAGAGGCTGCTCTGGGAATGGAACAAATTGTGCCTTTATGGCTCCCGCGTGTGTGGGGGGCTGTAAATCTCCCAACTTTTAACGCATCTGTTCTTTTCCGAGCAGGCTACCAACGGCTCAAGGAGGAGAGGGAGAAATATCCGACATTTCCTGACACGGGCTGCCCTCGGGAGTTCCTCAGGAAGGTTTTTAAAGGAATATTTATGGATGATCCTGGTGAATCAGGCCCTAAAAGGTACCGAGAGAGGGCTGGTGTTCATTAACGTTTGGGAACTGTGCATTGAGGATTTCCCTGCGGAGGGGCAAAAGAAATGGAGTGAAAGTGAAGGAGCTCTCGAGTTAATCCCGTTCTTTTTTCGGGTTATTGTTGTTGCTAAAAATCAGAACCTTATTTCTGATGAAGGAAAAAAAAATAAAAGTCCGTTTTTGATACGATTTTCCTCAGAAGTTTCTTTCTAGAATCCCATAGTGAGAAAAATAACAGAGCTTTGAGATTTGTGAAATCCCTCAGAGGTTACTCAGTATTAATTACTCTGGGTTTAGGAACAGGAAAATCAGCCCAGGAGGAGGGATGGGCTGGTGGAGGAGCATCCTGGGGTTCTGATGTGCAGTGCCTTTCCCTAAGGCCAACTTGAGTCGCTTAAAAACCTCTGTAAATTCAGGGATGAGGAAGTCCCTCAGAGTTTGAGGAACTCCTCCCAGATTTGTCCTTTCTGGAAAGATTTATTCAATGGATCCATAGGAACATAAGGCCCCACGTGTCCTCTGTGCTGTTCCTTTCAGTGTCCCGTCTCCAGGTTTATCTGAGTGTGCTAAGAGTCAACCAGAGAAAAAGACAATCCCAGTGTTTTGGCTAAAAATGCACAGATCCCTCCATCATCCCCAAAGTCTGGGATTTTTACTGTGGCTCTCAGGAAGGACCAATTTTCTGTGGCTCCCACAGCATTTTCCTGGGGTCTTTTAGTGCTGGCTGGGTGGGTGGGCACAAACCAGTGCTGGATGGGACACACAGGGCCAGCACTGGTGACACTTCGCTGATGTCACTGAAGCTCAGCAGCCCCCAGCCGTGAGGATCAGTGCACAGAGCCCCCTGACTGTTGCTTTTGGGTCTCCCTCCACCCCTGGGATGGTTTCAGAGGGACAGGCTCAGCTGGAGCTGCAGGGCTGTGCATGCAGGGCCCTCAAGGGCTAAATTCTTCCTTCTCCTCACAAGCTTTGGAGCTGTAGAACCTCAGATGTTCCTACATGAGGGCAATGGCAGCCAGAAGGACCTTGTTGAGCATTTTCATCCATGAAAAAATGCTTGGATTCAGCTCTGCTCAGCTCTGCGTGCTCTTGGAACGAGGCAGGAGGGGAAGAGCTCAGCCCAGGCAGAGCAAACTTATCCCAAAACCCTGAGATCAGGGCCTGGGGAGGCACCAGGCAAGAACATGAGGATGTTCTGCCCTGAGATTGAGATCGGGGTCCCAGAGAGGCACCAGGCAAAAACAGGAGGATTTTCTGCCCTGAGATCAGTGTCCCAGAGAGGCACTGGGCAGGAACACGAGGATTTTCTACCCTGAGATTGAGATTGGGGTCCTAGAGAGGCACCAGGCAGGAACACGAGGATTTTCTGCCCTGAGATTGGGGTCCCAGAGAGGCACTGGGCAGGAACACGAGGATGTTCTGCCCTGAGATTGGGGTCCCAGAGAGGCACCAGGCAAGAACACGAGGATGTTCCACCCGCTGAGCTGGGCTGCAGCTGCTCAGCTCCATCCTCAGGGGAGGGAGACAAGGAGGGGGTGCAGAGGCAGGATGACTTCAGCAGCAGGACGAGGACAGGCTGGTGTCCAGCTGATCCTTGCGAAAGAGCCTCTGGAGCTCTGGGAGCCGTTCCCAGCCCCGCGCGTGCCCGGCCAGCGCGGCGTCCTCGCTCGCTCACTTCTAACCCAATGCTGCCTTCTTACCACAGGCATGGAAAAAAAGGAGGTTTTTTGCTTCTCAGTGACCTCATGAATGCAAGACGCTGCCAATTCTCCATCCATCTTGGCATTTAAAACATCAACACCTCCCTCCCCGATGGAAAGGGAGTCAAAGGTCCTGTGCTTCCCTGTGCCCTTTGCTCTCCCTCCGTCCTCAGCTGGGGATTGGCCTTTAGGGAAGCCCCCTCTGCTCCACTAAACTGGATTTGCAGCTGTGGCCTTGTGATCCTGCACCCGGAGCTGCAGTGGGGCTGGGAGCAGCTCTGAGGGATCCCTGGATTTGTCACTCCAGCTCAGGAGCTGCTGTGGGACAGCTGGCTTTGGCCCGTGGCTCTGCACTGCCAGCCCCTCAGAGTGGGTGCTCCAACTCCTCGCTCCCACGTGCTTCCAACATCTCTGCTCAAAAGAAAGCTCCATCTCTCCCTCCTGTTTCCTTTTTGCTGAGACTCTGCTTGGAACTCGCACAAACCCTCCCCAAAAATAACCCTGGCGCCTGTCCCAGCCGTGGGCGCCAGGACTGCAGCGCGGGGAAGGGGACGGCCGACATCTCACTGCTTCTTGTGGCACATTTTGGTCACCTCTGGCACCTCACTGCTACCAAATTCACAAGGTTCCTCCCCTTTCCAGCTTTTTCCTCCTCTCCTGGGTTCACCTCTGTCCCTCAGAGGCCTTTGGAAGCACCAAGGGTTTTCTTGGCGTGGCTGCCTGTGGAACGTGGCACCCACAAAGCCCTAAAAGTGGCCAATAAATCTAGGGAGTTTTCCTCCCTTTGCTGCTTCCTTTGGGATGACACGAAGGTGCAGCAGACAGGATGAGGCTGGGATCCTGTTCTGTTTGTTCCCCAGCCTGGGGGTATCTTTTCTTCTGGCCTGAGAAGAGTTTTGAGAATTTTTTTTTAAGGAAAAGGGAGAGATAACGGCCATGGGTGCTGTGGGCTCTTCCTGGGGTCCTCACTCTGGGAAGCAGGCCCTAGGTCAGGGGTGGATAATCAAAACTGGGGGGAAAACCAAGGGCCTGGTGCCCAGCTGGTACAAATTGGCCAAATCCTTAAGATTTTAATGAGTTTCACCCCATGGTCACCTGTGTAACTCCCTCCCATGCTCCTGGGGAGAGGCATTATGAGGAGAAGGGGAATTATTCCTCTTGGAAATCTTTCCACCTTCTCTGTGCAGAAGGGAAGCTGAGTCCTGGCTGATCCAGGCAGGCTGGAGGAACTTTGAGACAAAGATTTGGCTTGGCTCTGTGGTGGTGTGGAATATCTTCCTATTTAAGTGTGTAAATCACAGCAAAATGCCCCAAAATGGTGGGAACGAGTCTTGAGAGCAGCCTGTGCTGTGGGGAAACAGCAGCAGGAGAGGTTCAGGAGGGCTGGAAAGGCAGCCCTGGCCGTGCTCTGAGGACAATCCCCTGTCCTGGGGGTCTGCCCCAGCCCAGGACCCCCCTGCAGTGCCCGAGGGGTGACCAGAGCCCCCTGGGCTGGGACAGCCCTGCCAGGGACATCCTTAGAGGTAAGTGCCCAGGGACCCTGACCCAATCTGAGCCATGGGGACTTGTGCTAATCCAGCTGCAATCCTGCTTTCCTCCCTCCCCTGGGCAAGGCTGCTGACTCCCTGGGCCGTGGTGGGAAGCAGGAACCCTTCCCAGCCCTGGCCTTTCTCTGGATTAATTTAAGATGCTGTGAAGTGTGAGGTTTGGGGGTAGGTGATGCTGTCTAAAACCTGTTTGGAGGCCTGGCTGGATAAATCCCCGTGGAATTTAATTTCACTGAGCTGACACCAGTATGAATCACAGCAGCATTCCCAGCTCTTGGACACTTCCTACCAACTGCCTGCAGAGCTCTTGCTGTTTCAAGGAGAGACTAAAAGCATCTCAAAACTATTCAAGTCCTAAAATAATAGTGGGGTTTTTTTTTAAATTTCACTGAGGAAAAAAACAACATCTGCTATAAAAATCTGCTGGCCAGGGGCAGCGGGAGCAGATCCCACTTCTCAGGGTTTGGCTGGTGGAGGCTGGAAGTGCCTCAGCCCCGTGATCCCGGCGTATCCCAAAGCCGTGCCTCATCTGTCTGCAGGATTAGATGGACACAGAGAGGCTGGAGAAGTGGGGATAAAAGAAAGGACAGAGGGAATTTGATGGAAAGAGGAAGGAAATGAAAGAAAGGCTTCCAGGAAAGGGAAGGAGACAACGCTGTATTTATAAATACTGGCTTGAAGTGAAGGCTCTGGGACACAGTCAGGCTGCTGCACAATGAAATCCATGAGGTAGCTGTCTGTTCCCGGGATTTAACTGAAGAGTGACATCTCTTCAGAGGCAGGAAAGTGGTCAGGACTAAGCATGAAACATGTAAGATGGCAGAATTCAAAAGGATAAACATTATTTGATACCTTATTTATAGGGCACCACAGGGGAAAGGTAAAGGTTTCAGAAAAGAAAGAAGCACTTTAATTTTATCTGGAGATTTTCCAACAATAAAATCTAATCCATCATTCTCCGTGTGTGACTGCTCTTAATGAAAATTTAGAGGCTGTGAGTGAAATTTAGAATTCCCAGGGGATGCTATTAGGAAGATGTCTAGCAGCTATGCAAAACCTGTTAGATCAGAGCCCTGCCAGAGGCTGGCCAGGGCTGCAGTGTGAAAAGGACACCTCGGATTTCGGGGAGCCAAGGCCCCCCCAGCCTCTCCCGGTGGGATTCCTGGGGGGACGCTCATCCCAGGGCTGCCCCCGGGATCAGAGGCACCAGGATCAGCCACAGCAGCTGTGCTGATCCCAAAAGAGAGGGATTTGGGTTGTTTGGGGTTGTTTTTCACCCAAAGCACCTCATGGTGCTGAGAGTTGGTGACTCCTCTCGTGCGCTCCCCGGTTTTTAACTGGTGCCAGTTGAGAGCTCTTGAAAAAAGAAGAGAGAAAATCTATTTAATCCTGGGGTGGTTTGGGTGGAAGGGAATTTTAAAGCTCATCCAGTCCCTATCCCAACACCCTCCACAATCCCAGGCTGCTCCAAGCCCTGTCCAGCCTGGCCTTAGGCACCTCCAGGGATCCAGGGGCAGCCCCAGATTCTCTGGGAATGTGTGCCAGGGCCTGCCCACCCTGCCAGGGAGGAATTCCTTCCCAAAATCCCACCTAAACCTGCCCAAGGTTGCTCCGAGGTACATCCAACCTGGTTTTGGGCTCCTCAGCCCATCTTGGAGCTGCACAGGGCCAGAAAGTGCCACTCATTTCCAATCCTCTGCACTTTATTTTTAATTAAAGCAGATCACCAGGCTGTTTCCAATAGTTTTTAATAGTCAAAAAGGGGCTTCGATTATAAAGACAATAATGTTCAATTATTGAAGGGCCTGCATGTACATCATGAATCAGTTTAATACCAAAGTCACTGCCAATTACTCAACTGATTCAAAATGAGGCTCCATCAGAAAATGTTAAATCACAGGCTAAATGTGTCTTGGGCAAGGCTTTAGTAATCAAAATTCTCTCAGAGCAGAAAAAGCTTTTCTAAAAGCAGGGGGAAAAAAGGTTACAGCTTAAGGCAGACATTAAATAGTAATGCCAGATGTTAAACAGTTGACTGAAATTATTGGCAGCTATCAGATGCAAGATACTACTGGCTGCAGAGCTCTGCCACCAGGTTTGTGATCTGGGCAATGGACTTAAATATTCCTGTCATTTTCTGCCTATGGGTAAGAGGCAATTTGGATTATAGAATAATAACCTCCTAATTGTCCACAGATGAGCATCAGCCTCCTGCAACATCAAAACCCAACCCAAGTTGAATGGATGAGAGATGGTTTTAAACTCTGTGATTCTGTTGGATCTGTGGAATTAAGCACAAGGTGCTGCTGGAACCCCCTGTACCTGCAGACAGCAGAAAGCACCTCGAGAATTCCTAAAAGGCAGAACAAAACGCCCCAAAAAAGGGTTTACAGATTTTCATGTCAATCTTTTCAATCTTTTTTACCCCCAAATTTGCTTTATTTTAAATTTAAATATGAATTTCTGTGCTGGAGAACTCCAGTAGCCCAGAATCACTGGGAGCAGGTACTGGCTGTCCATGTGGGGTCTCAATTCCTTGGGTGGCTCTGCCTTTCCTCCTCTTCTTCCCCTCTCCATCCCATTATCCCATCCCATCCCATCCCACCCCACCCCATCCCATCCCATCCCCATTGTCCAGCAGGATTTGGGGGCCTGCACTGGCACTGATTTCTTGTGCAGCACGTGGGGTTTGGGATCCTTCAGCACTCCAGCCAGGCGTCCTGCACCAAGCCCTCCCGTGGCATCAGCCATGGGGGATAAATGGGATCTGGCACCCCCAGCTGGGGCCAGGACTGGGCAGTGCCCCGTGCCCAGGAGGAGCAGCCAGGGATCTCTTCCAGCAGGACACTGAGCACCTCCTGCCCTGCAGGATGAGATCTGCTCTCTCGCCATGCTCAGCTTGGGGTATCAGAAATCATTTCTGTAGGGACAGGACACGGGGGAAACTGAAAGAGAGGCGGTTTAGGTGGGAAATTGGGAAGGAATTCCTCCCTGGGAGGGTGGGCAGGCCCTGGCAGAGATTCCCAGAGAAACTGGATCCCTGGAAGTGCCCAAGGCCAGGCTGGACGGGGCTTGGAGCACCCTGGGACAGTGGAAGCTGCTGGTGGTACACTGGGATGGTTTTTAAGGCCTTTTCCAATCCAAACTCTTCGGTGATTTCGAATTTCTATGAATGGAGCTCTCCACAAGCACAAAGAGAGCCCCAGCCTGTCCCACTCACTGCACCCTATAATAAACTGTCCCCCACGCCTGCGCTGAGGCTGAAGTAACAAAACTCAGCTGCTCCAAACCCCACATTTGCTTTAATTTTTAATTTTTTTCTCTCTCTTTTTCTCCCTCCTTCCTTGCTGCAGAGCTGAGAGCCTGGACAGCACGGCTGGGTTTGTTCCTGCCTCGGCACTGGCAGGAACATCCCAGCTCCAAGGCTGGAGGATGGGCGAGGAAAGGGTCAGGACACATCCCCCGACTGCGAGCCGAAGAAAAATGTTGGCAGAGCAAAGCTTGCCACAGGAAGAAAAGGTTGTCCTGGCTGTTCATATTCCTCCACATGGGGTGAGTAAAACTGTCGGTCAGACTGAAGCGTCTGATGCACAGAGGGGAATAAAAACTCATTAAAGGGCCAAAAGGAAACCCTATTAAAATATCAAATATAAACCGGAGGAGACTTGATCACCCAAGCGCTGGAGGAGTGTCAGGGCTTGAATGAATCTGACTTTTTTTCCCCCTGAAAGCAGAGGAAATGCGTTTTGTGGAAAGCCAGGTGGGATGAGGGGCAGGTAGGGTGTCAAAGAGCACTGATAATATTTCAGGGCCTCGCTCGGAGCCGGGAATACGAAGGGGATTTATTCGGTTTTCGGCGGGGAGGAGAGTGCTGGCAGATTTTTGAAGGAATTCCAACGAGGTTCAGACTCATCTGGTTCTTAAATCGAGCTCTTGGCCGCCGCTGTGCCGAGGCAGGAGCATCTCCAGTCCTCACTGCCGGGACGCTGCCTGGCTCCGCGTGATTCTCCTGCCCTGGCCTGGCTCCTGTCCTGCTGAAAAGCCAAAAAAAAAAAAGCATTTCATGTGTTCTGAGCTACCCAGAGAACCTGGGTATCTCCTTTCTGCTATATGTGGTCTTGGGAGAGGAAAGAAATTACAGGGGGAAAGAGGAGAATGAAACATTTTCCTTCAAGCACTAAAATCTGTGTTAGTCCTGTCAGGGCTGGAAGGGATGGAGCCTGGTGTCCAATGGATTTGTGCCTCAGAGCTGATGGGCTTTCAAACCAAACTGAACTGGGGCTCTGTCAGGCTTCCATCCCTTCCTTTACATGTGGGGGGGAAAAACAGGATTTATACCTCACCCAGAGCAGCTCTTGCCTGGTCAGCACCCAGAGTCCTCTTTTTGGGGGTTTTCTCCTGTGTGGACCTCTGGTATCTCATAAGTGTGAAGGCTTTTCCACGGTTTGGGAATGTTTGTCCCATTTCTTCCTGGATTTGAAGTTTTTTGGCTGTGATTAAACTCAGAGAAGGAATGAATGAATGAAGGGTTTATCTCTCTTACACGTCTGTCAAAGGTGTTACCTTTGGGATTTGGAGCTGTTGTCCAGTTGGTTGGCACCAGAATTCAGGAATGACATTGGGATCAGGTTCTGGGAGGAACATCACTGGGCCATCACTGCAGGAATTTCATTCCCTCACAAAATCAGGGTTCAGGTAACAGCTTGTTTGTGATTTAGGTGGAACAGAGCCCTACTGCAGGCCCTGAGCTTCACCCACGTTCCTCGCTCTGCTCCCATTTCCCTCCCGCACAGTGAGGCACGTTCTTATCCCAAACCCTCCTCCTGAATCCAGGATTTTTTTTGACACCTGGGCTGCTTTCCTCCCATCTCAGCAACACCAGGGTACAAACAAGGCGATCATTCCCTCACAGACATATTAGAATCACCCAAATCCTGTTTCCTCCTGAAACCTGAGCTGGTCCCACACAGCAAAGCGCTGAGGGGCTCCCCAAAGGTGAAAAGGGGGGACGTGCCCTCACAACCCCATGGGGGAAGGTTGAAAACCCCACAACTCTTTCCCAAAAGCTCAGTTCTAAGAATCTCTTTTCCATTTCCATCTCTGAACATCATTTTTTAGAGCCAAACATGCCCAAGAGGCATGAGAGAAGTCAGCTGGGGTGGGCTCAGCTGCTGGATTAGCACCTGCCCAGGTGGGATTGGAGGTTTCAATCCTCAGAGCCTTTTCCAGTCCACTGATCTATCCCAAACCTTTCACCAGGTACAAACTGTGCAGTGGAATGAAGTAGCAGTGAATGAAAATGGGACGTGGAAAGGTTCTTGAACAGATGTTTTAATGGTCTGTTTGCTGTTGTGGTCAGAGAGAAATTCCCTTTGACTTCAGGAGCTGGAGGGTAGAATCCCACTCCTCTGGCCCTCAGCTGCTCATTCCCAGGAGCTGAAGTCTCCAGGTGATGTCCCAACAGCTGCAGAGTCTCCTGGAAGCAGGGATGTGCGAATACCTGTCAAATATATAAATGTTTGCGTTTCCAGCTGTGTTTTCAGATGTTTCTGGCACAGATTCCAGAGAAGCTAAGGCTGCCCCTGGATCCCTGCAAGTGTCCAAGGCCAGGTTGGATGGGAGCAGCCAGGGATGGTGGAAGGTGTTGGGATTGGAACTGGGTGAGCTTTAAGGTCCCTTGCACCCCAAACCACTCCAGGATTCTCTGATTCCATGATGTCAGCCCCAGACCTTGAGCTTGGCTGGATCTTGGGCACAAAACCCACCAGGGCAGAGCAGAGCGAGCTCAGGCGATGTGAAATTCAATATTTTACACCCACACCACTAAAAATAAGCTGCTGCCGCCAACTCTTCATCTGGAAAGAGGAACCACCGATGTCACTGTGTCTTGGACAAGGCACAGCACTCAAGTCCTGACCATATTTAGCCATAAGATCATCTCCCAGGACTTGACAAAATCATGGAATCACAGGATGGTTTGGGTTGGAAGGGACCTTAAAACTCATCCACTCCCAATCCCCTGCCATGGGCAGAGAATCAGGAATTTCTGCATGAGAGCAGAGCTTTAGAGAAAAGTCTTCTGGCCAAGGGCCAGTTCTGCTGTTGTTGTTTCTCCCTGCTATCTCCATACTTCATTTCATCCCCCAAATTGCTGTGTTGAGTTACTCAAGGCTGCTAAAACCGTGTCATGCTAAGGAGGCAGCAAGAGGGAGGAAATTATGTCTCTAGAAAATGCCCCACACAGCTGAAATCAGGCCACCTCTTTGGGTGTCGGGTTTAGATTTTGTCATTGTAAGCAGAGAAACTTGAAACATTTTGCCCAAATGTGTTGAAAGCCACGAAGACATTAAAGATTATTCATGGAATAAATATTCATTTGCAGGAAGAGGGATTTTTTTTTTTTTAACACATGAATATTTCAGGCCGAGTGTGCAGTTGCTTGAAGGAAAAGGTGATCATATTCTGAGTGCTGTTTAAGTGGTTCCTAATATTAAGGATATCAGGAATTAAAGGTATCAGGGCACTTCATTTTTAAGATGTAACCATGGAATAGAATTCCAGAATGGTTTGGGTTGGAATGGACATTAAAGATCATCGAGTTTCAACATCCTGCCCTGGTCAGGTTCTGCTTAAGTTAAAATCCTTCCTAGATTTTCTTTAACTGATTCTTATTAGTGAAAAACTCCCTCAGAATCAGTCCTCAAACCTTCCCTCCCAGGTGCTGTAACACCATCACTCCGCTGAACATTTTTAACCACAAACACATTGCACTTGTAGCCCTGAACACCAGAAAATATCTTTATTTTATTCACAGGTCCCGCCGGCTTTTTCCCCTGCAAAAAACTCTATTCCTTGTGCCAGCAGCACATTAAGACATCGCAGCTTCAGCTCTCCCTGGTTCAGAATTCGCTTTTTTTTTGAGGTCGAGTCCTGGCTGAGCCTGTGTGGAGCTCTGGTACCATCTAGTGTTGCTGGGGGAAGCCTCAGCTGCTGGATGCGGCTTTTCCTGGCTGATGTCGCGACAGAAGGTGGCGATTGCGGTGAGGAGAAGCAGCGACAGCATCTCCTCCTCCTCCTCCTTCCTCCTCCTTCTCCTCCTCCTCCTCCTCCAGCAGCTGTGGCTCGCGGTGAGCAGGGCTGCGAGGAGAACAGCTCAGAATCACAGAATCAGGGAATATCCTGAGCTGGAAAGGACCCCACAGGGATCATCCAGTCCTGCACAGAACCATCCCCAAAAGTCACATTTCCCTGGGGAGGATCCTGCAATGGGTCTCCTCTCTCTTGTGCTGGGTGCTCCTGCTGTAACCAGAGTAATGGACAGCTGAATTATTGTGGTTATCTGAATTACTGCGATTATCATGGAATTATTGTGATTATCATGGAATTCTGGAATGGTTTGGGTTGGGTTTGGAGGCCACCTCCAAGACCGTCTCATGAATTATTGTGATTATCGTGGAATTATTGTGATTATCATGGAATTCTGGAATGGTTTGGGTTGGGAGGCACCTTCAAGGCTGTTTTATTAATTACTGTGATTATCATGGAATGATCACAATGATGAATTATTGTGATTATCATAGAATTCTGGAATGGTTTGGGTTTGGAGGCACCTTCAAGGCTGTCTTATGAATGACTGTGATTATCATGGAATGAAAACCACAATTATGAATTCTTGTGATTATCATGGAATGATCACAGTTATGAATTATTGTGATTATCATGGAATTCTGGAATGGTTTGGGTTTGGAGGCACCTTCAAGACGGTCTCATCCCAATCCCCTGAACAGCCCAAGTTCCCTCAGCTACTCCTCCTATGGCTCCACCTCAAGGGGCCACCTTTGGATGCTCACTCACAGCTCAGAATATCACCTTTTGGTGACCAAAACTGCTCAAAATACTCGAGGTGGGGCCACCCCAAGTGCAGAGTGTGGTGTTGTGGTCTTCACTAATGAAAAATGTAACTAATTATCTGCAAGAACCAATCAAGTCCTGGCAGAATGGGTGTGGGGGTTCTCAGTAATTAGATGAGCACTTGGTCTAAATGTGGCAACTAAATTAAAAAAGAATGAATTAGTCACTAGTGGAAAGGGTGTGGGGGTCTAAGTAATTGCAGGAGAAATGGGTGTTAATGTTTTTGGTAACGACCAAATTTGAAAGAACCAATAATGTTCTGGAGGAATGCCTGTGGGGATTTAAGAACCTCAAACCGTTTGAAGGTCAGGGAAAACATGCAGGCTTGACAGATTTGTGAGTATGAACTTCAGCCAGGGTCAGTTTAAATCGAGTTTTAATGGTCACGCAACTGCGATGGGGGGATCCATATTAAATGGGGAATAGGTAGTGTTTGGGACTGTACCTCCTTACTGCCTCAGCCAAGGGGGAAAGAGAGGGAAATGTAGTCGGGAAATGCGGATAAAAGGAAGCTGTGCCTTCCAAAAACTCCAGAGAGACCCCACAGAGGCATGGCGCAGTGGCCTCTCCCCGTTATCCGAATAAAGCTGATTTTTGCAGGATCCTGTGTCTCTCGCTGGACACTTCTCTTGTCCCAGCAGCATTTCCCTCACAGCTTGTGGGGTGTGCAGGGGCCACCATGACACGGAGACACAGCCCCCGCAGGGCGCTGCGCTGGTGCCGATTTCCCGGAGAATAAAGCGCTTACTTCACGTTTTTTTACTGAAAGAGCTTTTATTTAACGTGTGACCGCCCCCATCGCGTGCCCTCAGCAGAGATGGCGGCTCCCCTCAGCCCTCAGGGGCGCGGTGAGGGCGGAAGCGGCCGCGGGGCCCGGCCCGGAAGCGCTCGCGCCTTGAAAGAGTGGCGGGCGGCGGGAGCGGGAACGGCAACGCCGGCAATCCCGGGAAAACGCCGGGAAAACGCCGGGAATCGCGGCCAGAACGGCGCCGCTGGAAGGGCTCAGCGGGCAGCGGAGCTGCTGAGGGGGAGGTTGGTCGGGGGGGAGCGTTGTGGTTGTTGGGAGGGGGCGGTTGGGGCTGGGGGGGCGAGGGGCGTGTGAGTGTCGGAGGGAGGGGAAATTAAAGGAAGGGGCTTTAAAACCGTTCAGTTTCACCCCCCTGCCGCGGGCAGGTTCTGCTGCAGTTAAAAGCCTTCCTGGGTTTTTTTTTTAAGTGGTTCTTGTTAGGGAAAAATTCCTTCGGAATCAGTGATGAGGTTTTCCCTCCCGGGTACTGTAACGCCATCACTTGTGGGGAGGGATGAGGTGGGGGATGTTGGGGTTTGGGAATGGGGTGAAATGGGGGATGTTGGGGTTTGGGAATGGGGTGAAATGGGGGATATTGGGGTTTGGGAATGGGGTGAGATGGGGGATGTTGGGGTTTGGGAATGGGGTGAAATGGGGGATGTTGGGGTTTGGGAATGGGGTGAAATGGGGGATATCAGAGTTTGGGAATGGGGTGAAATGGATGTTGGAGTTTGGGAATGGGGTGAAATGGGGGATATCGGAGTTTGGGTATGGGATGAAATGGGGGATATCGGAGTTTGGGAATGGGGTGAAATGGGGGATGTTGGGGTTTGGGAATGGGGTGAGATGGGGGATGTTGGGGTTTGGGAATGGGGTGAAATGGGGGATGTTGGGGTTTGGGAATGGGGTGAAATGGGGGATATCAGAGTTTGGGAATGGGGTGAAATGGATGTTGGAGTTTGGGAATGGGGTGAAATGGGGGATATCGGAGTTTGGGTATGGGATGAAATGGGGGATATCGGAGTTTGGGAATGGGGTGAAATGGGGGATGTTGGGGTTTGGGAATGGGGTGAAATGGGGAATGTTGGGGTTTGGGAATGGGGTGAAATGGGGGATGTTGGGGTTTGGGAATGGGGTGAGATGGGGGATATCGGAGTTTGGGAATGGGGTGAAATGGGGGATGTTGGGGTTTGGGAATGGGGTGAAATGGGGAATGTTGGGGTTTGGGAATGGGGTGAGATGGGGGATGTTGGGGTTTGGGAATGGGGTGAGATGGGGGATGTTGGGGTTTGGGAATGGGGTGAAATGGGGGATATCGGAGTTTGGAATGGGGTGAAATGGGGGATATCGGAGTTTGGAATGGGGTGAAATGGGGGATATCGGAGTTTGGAATGGGGTGAAATGGGGGATGTTGGAGTTTGGGAAGGAGTTGAAGTGGGGAATATTGGAGTTTGGAGAAGGGGGGAGTCAGTAGCATTGTTGTTGTTCTGGGTGTTTCTGGTATAGCTGGGTTAAGGGACAGCTGACTTGTTAATAGGAGTTGTAGTTGAATTTTGGAATGGTTTGGGATGGGAGAATGTTTAACAGCAAAATTTGGGGAGGTTAAAAAAACCCCTCCAGCACTACGTAGTGATAGAGAGTCAGGCTTTATTTTATTCTGGCCAGGATGTGCTATGGAAAATATTCCATATACAGAGGGCTTTTTACTAGACATCTTGCAGATTTGTACACTCAAAATCCAAAGCATTTCCCGTTCATTGGTCCCAAATTTAACATTCATCGTTTCCACCAGTCCAGTCCCACCCCTTGCCGTGGGCAGGGACACCTTCCACTCGGTCAGGGTGCTCCAAGGCACATCCAGCCTGGCTTTGGGCACTCCCAGGGATCCAGAGGCATCCACAGCTTCTCTGGGAACCTTTGCCAGGGCCTCCCCACCCTCCCAGGATTTGTCCCAAAGTCCCCTCTAACCCTTCCCTGTCAGTGGGAACTCATTCCCCTTCTCATTCCACAGCCAGTCCTGCCAGAAGAACAGCTCATCTCATATTTTAAAGTCTTTTTCTTCTTTTTTTTTCTCTCATTTTCAGGGGTCTCTGAGCTCTGCATGGAAACTCCAGTGGGTTTTGAGGTGCTGAGTGCACTGGGGATGAAACATCTCTGTCTCTAGTGTAATTTACCCAGCAGAGAAGAAGAATTTGGGTCTCAGAGGAGTCTTTTTTTTTCCCTTGTTGAGGAAAACACCTTAAAAGTACAAATGGACAGGCAGTGTTACCCTGGTGGCTGCCAGGTGGTTCCAGTTTGGAAGCTGGTGACCATGTGGCCATCAGAAAAGGAGCAGGAGGAGGACAACGTGATCCTGATCAGTGATGATGATGATGATGAAGGGGAGAACACCCAAGGGAGCTCTGTCCTGTTCGTAGAGCCACAGGGTAAGAGCTGTTCCCTTGCTGCTGCTGGAGTTCCCTGAAAGATTTGGGGAATAAACTGAATTAATTCTGTGTTATGCTTGACATCTGTCCTTGTGCTGCACCAGTGAATAAAACCAGCAGGAAATCCCCAATTTGCTGGGATATCTTTGATGGCTCTGCTTCAAAGGATGCTGCTGTGTAGTTTTGAAATGCTTCAAACTGAGCTCAGACTGGGCCTTTGCAATGTCAGCTGGCTCCTTTTTGATTTGGGTGGACAGTTCATGGAAGTTTTGTGTGCTATTCTGTCAGATCCCAAAAAAATGTGCTGTAAAGTGTTCAGACAGTAATTTCTAACACTGGTTTACAGCTCGTGCTCTCTTTCCTGCAGAGAAGTCTCCCCTGGAAGAGAAGAAGTCAGAAGAACTGGTGGATGAGGATTTGGTGGTCACCTACTGCAAACAAGCCAACGTGATGCCTCACGCCAGGCACGACTGCACCACGCACCCCTTTGAGTATGTGCAGGGCTGGGCAATCCCCTCTGGGCTCCCATCTTCCACATTTACCTCTAAAACAGCTGCAGGCAGCAGTGGAGCTGGGTGAGGATGTGATTTTCCTAATTAACCTTCTGGTTTTCAACCTTGCAGGAGGAGAGAGAGTGACACTTGCTTTCCCCTTGGGGAAAATGCAGATATTTGTGACCAGTGCTACTGCTACATCTGTGACAAACTGGCTGCTGAGGTAAGGGCAGGGCACAGCCTGCAGGAGACAAATCTGCATCAGATGAGAGCTCAGCCAAGCCCTGCCTTAGGCTCAGAATTTTGGCAGCGGCTCTGCTCAGGTGACTGTGCCTAAATCACTCTGGCTCATGAGTTCTTTAGGTCAGGTCTAATGTCAGATGAGTTATTTATTGAATAGAGATGAGGGAGCAGAGGAAGGGCTTTTAACAGTTATTTATTACACAGGATGGAGCAAAGCAGGTTACATAAAGCAGTGCACAATAACAAGGTGCCTGTATCAAAGCTGGCAAAGAAATAGGATAGATTAGGAGTCAGTGATTCTACCCTTACAGGAAAAAGTTAAGGGCTTTAAAAGAATAATACAGGAAATTCGATTAACAGCTCCTCAGAACTACTGAAAGTGTGGTTCTGTTGGGGTTTATTGCAGTTGTTGGAGTAAACATACATTTATTTATGTGTCCTCTTTGCTTTGGGCACACAGTACATTTCATAAAATCAGATTACTAAATCAGACATTTTTTAATGAATTAGAGAAATGCCAGCTTGCTAGACTGTCCCCACTGGAGTTAGGAGTGGAGGGAATTGTGTGGGGGTGGTTTATCTGCTTGGACCTTTTGTGAATTTCAGAAGACTGGGAGCTGTGGGCAGAGTTGGGGTGAGCATGCAAAGACAGGGCTCTGTTCCCAGTTTCCACTGGGGAGGGTGCCAGCCCTGAGGCTCTCTGTGAAGGGCTCAGCAGTGACAGGTAATCAATAAGGGACTTTTTTTTTTAATGGTTGCCATGATATCAAATTGTTGCCTGTCAAAATATTTACTGAGGTGCAAGGAGGATAAAAGGAATTGGAGCCCCTCACTCAGCGCTGAGGGGAAATCACAAAAATCCAGAAACCTCTCCCTGTTTTGTGTTTTCTGACACAGTGCCAGTTCTGGACAGTCCCTTCCCTGTGCCACTGCAATGCCCACAACAAGAGCAACTTCTGGAAGGCACAGAGGAACTTTGCCCTGGCTGGAATCCTGGCCACCTTCAACCTGGAGCTGCTGGAGCTGGACACCGAGCTGCGGCACGGGGGTGGGTGCTCTGTCCCAGGGACCTGGGGCTGCTCAGGCCCTGTCCTGTGTCCCCTCAGGGACCTGCTCAGGCCCTGTCCTGTGTCCCCTGTCCCCTCAGGGACCTGCTCAGGCCCTGTCCTGTGTCCCCTGTCCCCTCAGGGACCTGCTCAGGCCCTGCCCTGTGTCCCCTGTCCCCTCAGGGACCTGCTCAGGCCCTGTCCTGTGTCCCCTGTCCCCTCAGGGACCTGCTCAGGCCCTGTCCTGTGTCCCCTGTCCCCTCAGGGACCTGCTCAGGCCCTGTCCTGTGTCCCCTGTCCCCTCAGGGACCTGCTCAGGCCCTGCCCTGTGTCCCCTGTCCCCTCAGGGACCTGCTCAGGTCCTGCCCTGTGTCCTCTGTCCCCTCAGGGACCTGCTCAGGCCCTGTCCTGTGTCCCCTGTCCCTTCAGGGACCTGCTCAGGCCCTGCCCTGTGTCCTCTGTCCCCTCAGGGACCTGCTCAGGCCCTGTCCTGTGTCCTCTGTCCCCAAAATCTGGGGCTGCTCAGGTCCTGTCCTGTGTCCTCTGTCACTTCAGGGACCTGCTCAGGTCCTGTCCTGTGTCCTCTGTCCCCAAAATCTGGGGCTGCTCAGGTCCTGCCCTGTGTCCTCTGTCCCCTCAGGGACCTGCTCAGGCCCTGCCCTGTGTCCTCTGTCCCCTCAGGGACCTGCTCAGGCCCTGCCCTGGTTGCTCTGTCCCCTCAGGGACCTGCTCAGGCCCTGTCCTGTGTCCCCTGTCCCCTCAGGGACCTGCTCAGGCCCTGCCCTGTGTCCCCTGTCCCCTCAGGGACCTGATCAGGCCCTGCCCTGTGTCCCCTGTCCCCTCAGGGACCTGCTCAGGCCCTGCCCTGTGTCCTCTGTCCCCAAAATCTGGGGCTGCTCAGGCCCTGCCCTGGGGAGCAGCTTGGCTGCTCCACTCCCATCCTTGTGGAGTTTTTAAGGAATAAATTTCTGTGCCTGCTTTCTTTTTCCGTGCTTTGACCAGGGATGGATTTGCAGGTACAGATTCCTGCTTTTCTCCATCTGGGAGGATCATGGAAAGGTTTGGGGTGGAATGGAGCTGGAAGATGATCTCATTCCAGCCCCTTTCCTTGGGCAGGGACACCTCCCACTATGCCAGGGTGCTCCAAGCCCTGTCCAGCCAGGCCTTGGGCATTTCAGGGCAGCCACAGCTTCTCTGGGCACCCTGTGCCAGGGCCTCCCCACCCTCCCAGGGAAGAACTCCTTCCCAGTATCCCATCTAAATTTCCTTTCTTTCAGCAACAAAGCTTCCCTGACCAATAAAACTGGATGCAAGCAATTTCCTAAATAATTTCACGTGGGGAACTTTTTTTTTTATTTTGAAAAAAAAACCATGCAAAACTCTTTGTGCAATTTTTTTTTTTGTCTTGTCTCTTAGGAGATCTCCTAGAAAAATTCATCAGTGATCTTTCTGTGGCCTATAACAAATACCTGACAGGAGAAAGGGTCTGTCCCCCAGAATATGAATGCTGCTGCCAGCCAAAATTGCCCCCAGGGCAGTGCAGTGTCTGCAGCTCACGGCATGTGGAGGTGGTGTACAAGTAAGTGACAACAGATTTGGGTTTGTCAGGGCAGCTTTGGTTTATTTAATGAGTTAGAATCAAAATTGTGGCACCTGGGACAGCAAAAATAGAGGGGAGAGAACTTATATGGTCAGCAAGATAAATTGCATTTGGCTGTAGTTTAAAACCCCTCTTAAATGTGAATTTAACTGTGCTGTGCAGGACACCTGAGGATCTCTGATTATTGGAACCTGGGAAAGTGGGAACCTGAGGCCTGGGCTTTGGGCTAGGTTTAGGTGGGATATTGGAAGGAATCCTTCCCTGGCAGGGTGGGCAGGCCCTGGCACAGATTCCCAGAGGAGCTGTGGCTGCCCCTGGATCCCTGGCAGTGCCCAGGGACAGGCTGGACAGGGCTTGGAGCAGCCTGGCACAGGGGAAGGTGTTGGGATTGGAATTTAAGGTTCCTTTTCCTTCCAACCCAAACCATTCTGGGATTTTTTTACTAATTTCTTTCTTTGAATGAGTTTCACCTTTTCACTGTAGAACAAACCTCCAAAATACCCAAAGTATGGGTTGTGCCAGCACCTCCTCAGCGTGCTGGGGATCCTCTGAAGGCAGGGCCAGGCTCTTGATTGCTCTGGAGCTGTGGGATGGCCACAATTACCACTCGTTTAGGAAGTGGTTGTTGCAGACCCTTGGTCTTACAGGCCACTTGACTTTCTCAGGTATTCTGACGTTTTCGAGCTGGTAACAAGATTTTTAAATCGGGCAGAACAAGAAAGCCCCAAAGCTGCTGCTGTCATGCTGCTGGGAGCAGCCAAACAGATTGCCCTGCACAAAGACCCTGCTCTGTAAGTACCTGGCCACTGAGAGTGGGAGATCTTCCTTCTTTCCTCCAGGGGAGGGGAATTAGTGAGAGAATCCTGGGGGTTTGTTTATTGGGGTGTGGGAAGTGTAACAGTCCCAGCTCGGGCTGAAGCACAGCAAGAGGAAGATGAACACACTGAGGGAGAAGTGGGATTTGGGACAGGAGGGATTTGGGGGAAGAGAAGAGGTTGGATGTGAGAGGGAAAAGTTAAGCAGAACTGAGAGTTTGAGATGACTTAAAAATCCCTGCCAAGGGAAACCCTGATTTAATATTAAACAACAAAGTTGGTTGGCAAGATTTGCTCCAGTGCTTACAGGAGAGCTTAGGCACAAGAAAGGGAAACAAGCAACAACAAAAGCAAACATAATCCAGGCATTCAGAAAAGGAAACGAACCGAGAACCACCGAGGGCAGTGTGGGACAAAAGGAACAGCAAAATAAAAAGGATCTGGCCTTAACAGCTTAACAGCACTCCCACTTAATAGTACTTTAAATTATACCTTAAGCTTAACAATTCAACAAAGGAACAGCACTTACACCTAACTTAAGCTTAGTTTAAAACTTAACCTTAAGGATTTAAGGGGAATAACAATTTAACAGCATTTAACCTAATTTAGAACTTGGAAGTTACACTCAGCAACTCAGCAAAACACCTCTCAACAGCACAAGGAGCTTTGTGGAGCCTGAACATTTTGGGGTTTAAATTCAGGGGTTTTGGTAAAAGAGAAGGAAATGATTTCTGGATTGGTTTGAAAGAGCAGCTCCCTTGCAATTCCTGCTGAGGAATGATCCGGGTTTGCAAGAAGGCTGCATTTGTTACCTGGGAATTTTGCACTGTGTTTTGCACTTCAGCGCTTGTTTCACTCTTTGCAGGAATGTTTTTCAGCATGCCAGCTTCCAAGGTTTTTCCTTAAAAAGTGTTTTCCTCAACAGTTGAGCACAAAGAAGGGGAAAGGCAGGAAGGGGAGCCAGGCATTAATTGGTGTTGGTTTTTTCCAGGCTTAGGAGCTGTCAGAACCTTGGCCACACTGCTTCCCTAAGGATTGCTGTCCCATTTCTGTTCCAAAGGTGAGGTTGGTTTCCTTGCTGGCTGCAGACTTTCTGCTGGCCTTTAAAATGTGTTCCAGGTGACAGATGCCCAGTTCAGAGGCACGTGGGAGGCCAGGGCAGGTTGTGGTTGTTGCACCAAGGAGTAAATGTGGCTGGGAGAGGTCACAGCACAGCCTGGCAGGATTCCCCTGGGATGGAGCATGAGGAGCTCCCCCAGAGGCTGGAGAATGAGGACACCCAGCTCCACTGGCTTAATTCTCTTCCCATTTTAGCTCTATCCTTCACCTTTCCCCCCAAATTCACCTGCCACAGAAGGTTGATGAGTGAAGAATTCAATTCTTTCCAACCCAGTTCTATATTCTCACCTCTGGAGCTAATGACAGGTACAACCCAAATCCTTCAGCAGTTCTCATTTTAAATTGCTATTCTTGATTTTTTAATTTCTAACTTGGAACAAAAAAGGGAAGAGTTTGTCTTTAGTTCCCTGCCAAAACTTAGAGTAAACTCTTTTATCTCCACTGATCAGTTAATACAGAAATGGTTCCAGTAGCAGGGAAGGTGCAGGAGCTTAGGCCCAGCACAGTTTGAAGTGTTTGCTGTACACATTCCTTGGAGATCTTTGTTCTAAAGCTTAAACCCCACAGAACCTTGGTTTGAAAAATAACAGCACAATAATAATTTCATTATTCACTACAAAACTTGAAGCAGAAATTCACATACAGATCAAATAAAAAAACCCCAAATTTGTGCAGTTTCCCATATGGTTAAAAAAGACAACTTGTTAGTAACTCACCTCATTCTAAAATACCCTTTTTGAATTCTTTTTCTTTCCAAATCACAGGATCGTAACCCGACTTCAGAGGATGCTGGTGTTGTGTGACTTCCCAAAAGTTCTGTATGACAAGTTTGTTGAGTTTTTCCAGTCCATCTCCCTTCCCTGCCACTGCTATGCCTTCTCAAACAGGTGAGTTCTGGGCTCAGTATTCACTCTGGATCCATTGCCTGTGGGATGTTCTTCCCCTGATAATAAAAGTGGGAGCATTTTAGAAGAAAATTTCAGTATTTGCTGCTTTCCCTGTTTGATGCCATGACTGAGCTGTTCTCCCTAAATTTATTTCCTTTCCCCCAGAACTGAGCTCTAAACCCCAAAATGTTTCATTAATCAAAATTTGCAATCCTTAAAGGAGCTAATTAGTGATGTTCACCAAAAGAGAATTAAAAATCACTTTTGTCCTTCCAGCTTGAATGTTTTGCCCTGGGACCACGTGTTACTGACCACAGTTCTAAAAGGCCAGAACATCACTGGGCAGAGGAGACAGAAAGGAAGGAAAACTCACCTGTGGGAAGCACTGCCTGTCGTGGAGGCTCGAGTGGAGAAACTGCTGGAGAAAAAGAAGTGAGATTGGTTTGGCTTTTTCACTTTGTGAACTCAGTTCTTATGTTTTGACTGCTCCAAACTTCTGTGCTTTGGTATAATGGGGAAACACAAAACAAACTTTTTTTTTAAGGATTTTTTTTGTCTTCTCAACAACGCCAGAAGTTTTTTAAAGTTTCTCAAAGCCCTTTGAATGCCTCAGGACCAAAAAAAAGATTGCTGGAGTGGCTCATTTCTGTCTCCATAAACTCTGCAGGTTTTCCATGTTGATTTTCCAAGCAATTCCTCTTCACCAAAGGCTGGCAGGTGGAAGGCAGCCAGAAGAGTCTGTTCTGGGTCTTCAGAGGGCTGTCCTCCAGAAAATCCAATATTCCAAGGAATCCAGTCCACTTAAAGAATTCAGCTGCAAGGCAGCCTCTGGTTTTATTTTGCCAGAGCTGAGACAATCTGGGAATAATCTCTAGGAATTTATTTCCAGCTGTATTTCTGTCCTGCTGTGCAATGTCCCCTGTGTGGGAAGCTCTCCTGGTTTGCTCCTTTCACTGCAGGAAGTGTTTGCCCTGTGCACAGTTCTGCACTTCCTTCCCCTTCCTTCTCACCTTGTTCTTTTCTCCCCAGGTACAGGGAAGTTGTTCGGTACCTGAGAGCTGTGAAATGCAATGAAAACCAAAGGTAAATGGCTTTTCCCCTTTTCCTTTGCCCTCTCTTTTCCTCTATTCCCCTCTCTCCTCCATTTCCTTTTCTCCTTCATTTTCCCCCCTCTTTTCCCCTATTCCCTTCTTTTTCCTCCCCTTCTTTTTCCTCCCTTTCCTTTTCCTCTTTTTTTTCCTCCCTCCTTTCATTTTCCCCTCTCTTCCCTCTTTCTGTAATGGTCAAGCACAATCAGATCTCTCCCAAATCCTACAAAAACTTCATCCTAATGAAACCCAAACCTTCATTTCCCAGGCTGCGAGACCTTCGGGATCTGATCCCGTTCTACCTGTGCAAAACTGGGAATTTCCTGGATGCTGCCCACTCCCTGCTGTTCCCTGTGAACAGCCTGGCCTGCTGCTCTGCCTGCAGGATCACTCCCTGCCAGTTCAAGGTCTACCTCAAGATCTTCAGGACAGGCTGTGTTCCCTCTGGGAATGACATGCTGGACACAGGGCCCTGGGTTACAGCTGGCAAGTGTCACTCCTTCCTTCCTTCCTTCCTTCCTTCCTTCCTTCACTGGGAGCTCCATTCCAGCCCTTCACTGGCAGTCAGAGAGTGACACCCTGAGCCCAGCTGGGAATTGGTGAGGGTGGGGAGGCCCCTGCATCCCTGGAGGTGTCCCAGGCCAGGTTGGACAGGGCTTGGAGCACCCTGGGATAGAGGGAGGTGTTGGGTTGGAGCTGGATGGGCTTTGAGGTTCTTTCCAACCCAAACCATGAAAACAGCAGGCAGGAAGGATGACTCTACTGGAGCATGGATTTATTCACTTCACTTAAAACACTCATTTTGTCAGCTCATTTTCTGCTGAAAGCAAAGCAAGAGGAGCTATTCAAAGAAAATCCAAAGCCCTTCATTCCCTCCCAGTATCTCCACTGTCAGTGGGGGACTTGGCTTTGTCTCAGCCATGACCTTGAGGAGAAACCTCCTGATGGGAAATGTTTCATCATCACAATCACGAGCTCAGCCTCTGATAATTGCCATCATCTCCCCTGGGCTTTGTCACTTCTCAGGGTGTCTTCTGCCACGAAAGATTTATTTGGGAGTTGTTCCCTACTGGCAGAATTCTTGGAAGTGTGAGATCCCTCAGTGTGGTGTGATGTCCACAGCAAACACTTCTCTGGGACCACCCTGCTCAGCCTGGATTGTGTCCAGACTTTGCAGCTTTCCAGAGCTGTGGTTTGGAGCTGATGTTTTTCTGTTCCACCACCAAACCTGTGCAGAACAGCTGGAAACACTCTGGCAGCAGTAGGTGTGGAACCAAGTGACCATCCTGGTGCTGTTCCTGCTGTGGAGTCAATTGGGGTGTGCAGGATCTGGGTTTGATTCTTTTCATTTCCATCCCTGCAGGCTCTCCCCTGAGGAACACTGTGCTAATTAAGCAGGCACTCAAGCTGCTCTACAGCAGCCAGGCTCTCTACAGGAATGTGAGTGAGGCCAAAATTCCCTCTTCTCTCCTGTTCCCACTCCTTGAGAGGGCTGGATTTACTCTGACCCCTTTTTGCCTCTGAAGAATTCACCCCTCTGCCCAGATTTCACTTTATAACACAAATGTTTTATTGTTTTTTAGGCCAAATGTTGGAGTTCCTTTATCATGATTTTGGGGAGCAGCAGCCTTTTGGAAAAGAGGGGGCACCTGCTTCCCTTACCCCTGGGGGAGCCCCCCCTTGGCTTCCAAGAGGTACCAAACAGTGCTGGGAGAATCTCCTGGCTTGGCTTTGGACAAGATTCCTGTGGATTGGGAATTGCTCCTTCTCCCAGATGCCAGGGTGAACTTGCAGTGCCTCACCTGGTGCTCCTGTGCCAGGGTGGCTCTGCAGCACGTGGGGGTTCAGGAATGTGCCAGGCAGCTGGAAATGGGCTCATTCTGCTCCCAGCTCAGGGCCTGGCACACTTCTGGTCTGTTCATGGTGAGATGGATCAGACAGAAAGGGCCTGGACAGGAGGAATGGCTTCCCACTGCCAGGGGGCAGAGCCAGATCAGAGATGGGGAAGGAATTGCTGGCTGGGAGGGTGGGCAGGGCCTGGCACAGGTGCCCAGAGCTGCTGGGGCTGCCCCTGGATCCCTGGCAGTGCCCAAGGCCAGCTGGGACAGGGCTTGGAACACCCTGGGGCAGTGGAAGGTGTCCCTGCCATGGCAGGGCTTGCCTGTGGTGATTTTTCCATCTCAGCCCTACAAAAATGAAGAGTTTTTATAGAGTTTGGTTGGTGCTGCAGAGCCTCAATTCCCCTTGAGTGTGATGTGGACCAGGCACCATCCTCTGCAGAAATGCTGCAGGAGTCACTGAAAAGCACATTAAACCCCCATTTCTGCACAGTTTGGGTTTGTCTGGGGAGGATCTGCCATCCTTGTCCCTCACTGTCCCCTTGCAGAATGTGCTGGCAGCCAGTGGCAGCTTCCTGGAGGATCTCAAGTCTGGAGTTAATGTCTGTTTACCTTCTGCTACTTTCTCTGGTCAGGTGAGTGATGACAACAAAGGAATTTATCCCCAGCAGTGAAAAGTGTTGGGTTATTAAGAAAAGCTCTCAGGAGAGCCCTGGAAGATTTTTTGGGGAGTAATCAATTTAAGATTAGCACAGTCTAAACTCTGGAGCAGATTTGGAGGTAGAGATCTGAGGGTCTCTTCTGCCCTGCACATCTTCAGGCCAGGAGAAATCTTTATCCCTGTCCAAAATGATGGATTTATAAAGGAGGAGGGCTGGGAATAACTGATTGTGTCCTGACTTCTCCCAGGGTTTGGCTCAGACAGGACACTGGGGCTTCTCAAAACTCAGAATTGCCCAGAAGTTCTAAATTTCTTTTAAATTAAGGGTTTCAGCTATGTGGAACTTGTTTGAAGGTAGGAGGAAAAACTTTCCATATTCAGTGCAGTCATCTAAGGAGCTGCCTTACTCTTTTTTGACTTTTTTTGAGGAAATTTCAGTTTATTTTCAAAGGTGTGACTCCTGAGCTGGATTTTTCCCCTTTGATTCCCTATTTCTGCTCCTGTGTGAGATTTCACTTTTATGTGAGCACTTTGAGAGCACCAGAAATGAAATCCCTGTTTTTAACTCTTGCTAAGGTTCTTGTGGGTTTGTTGTGTGCCCTCCAAGCTCTGTGGCTGAACTGGAATAACTCAGTGCTGGGTTAAATGGATAAATAAAGAGAAAGCAGCTGTTAAATCCATTTCTTTCCTTGTTTCTGTCCCTTGTGTAGCTGCACCACGAGGCTTCTCTCATCCTGGCAGTGCAAGCAGTGCAGCAGATGCTTTGTTGTGACCTTCCCCACTTGACTTCCTTCTTAGAGATAGTCCTGGCTTTTGGGGTGAGTCCTGGAAACTGATTCCTGGTCTAAGAGATGAAAACAAATCATGTTTAAAATCTCTGTGATGTTGAAAACACCATCCTGAAAGTTTTAGCCATGTTTAATTTGACTTTGTTTGATCTTTATTATTTAATTATTTTAAGGAATGATTGGCACTGAGGTTAAATAATATTTTATCTCTTCTTAGAAAAACTTCTGGGCTCTGAGGCTGCTGCTGGACCAGCTCTCCTGTGAGGAGCACATCCTGTGTGGCACTGCCAACCTGCTTTTGAGGGACCTGAGTCAGGAGGAAGCCACCATGCTGAGAGTGTGAGTGCAGCCCTGCCCCTGGGGGCCTTGGGGATGCAGCAGAGGATCATGTGGGGTGAAATTCCTTCAGCATGGATTTGCTGGGAGAGGGGGCACCCTTATCCCTGGGAGAGCCCCCTTGGCTTCCAGCAGGGCTGGGAGAATCCTGGCTGGGTTTGGATGGGATTCCCCTGGATGTGGGAGTTGGCTCCTGCCCCCAGAGTGAGCTTGCAGTGCCTCAGCCCTTGTTTTGTTGTGCAGCTGGCAGAACCTTGGCCCCCAGTACGTGGGGGAGTTCCTGTGCCTGTTCCTGACCTGCAGACACAACAGGATGCAGTCTGTGGGGCTCTTCAGCCTCAACGTGGTCATAGAGAACCTGCACCTGTGAGTGAGTGGGGACTGCCCAGGGCCCCTGAAATCCTGGGGTTGTCCCCCTGGGACTGTCCCAGGGCCCCTGAAATCCTGGGGTTGTCCCCCTGGGACTGTCCCAGGGCCCCTGAAATCCTGGGGTTGTCCCACTGGGACTGTCCCAGGGCCCCTGAAATCCTGGGGTTGTCCCCCTGGGACTGCCCAGGGCCCCTGAAATCCTGGGGTTGTCCCCCTGGGACTGCCCAGGGCCCCTGAAATCCTGGGACTGCCCAGGGCCCCCGAAATCCTGGGGTTGTCCCACTGGGACTGCCCCAGAGCCCCTGAAATCCTGGGACTGCCCCAGGGCCCCTGAAATCCTGGGATTGTCCCACTGGGACTGCCCAGGGCCCCTGAAATTGTGGGATTGTCCCACTGGGACTGCCCCAGGGCCCCTGAAATCCTGGGACTGCCCCAGGGCCCCTGAAATCCTGGGGTTGTCCCACTGGGACTGCCCCAGGGCCCCTGAAATCCTGGGGTTGTCCCACTGGGAACTGCCCTAGAGCCACCTGAAATTGTGGGATTGTTCCATTGGCAACTGCCATAGAGCCACCTGAAATCCTGGGATTGTCCCCCTAGAAAATACCCCAGAGCCACCTGAAATAAATCCTGGGACTGTCCCATTGGGACCTTCCCCTGGGCCACCTGAAATCCTGGGGTTGTCCCACTGGGAACTGCCCCAGAGCCACCTGCAGATCCTGGGGCTCCCCCCAATCATTCTCCTGTAAATCTGGAGTCTCCTTGCCTTGGAAAACTTGGATTTCTGGGGGTTTTTGGGTCATGCATGCCAGGAGTGGCTGCAGCTGGGAGGGACTGAGTGGGATTTCTCTGTTTCAGGTGTCCCTGGGCCAAGCAGCTCTGCACCTTTTTCCACGAGTCTGTGAGTACAAATCCCAGGATTTGTAGGATTTAGCAGCAAAGCAGATCAATGATACCCCTCACTAATTAAATATTAAAATGATTTTTGTATTAAAAACCCATTCCTGAAGGGAATTAACTGTGTTTTCCTCTCTCCTCAGGGGCTGAGGCAGCTCCCCTTTGGCACCACAGTTCACCAGGAAGTTTCCAAGTTTGTCAGTGCTTTTCAGAAGCTCTGACTGGGACCAAATCCTCAGGAATATTTTCCAGTTGGTTTTTCACCTAACCATTCTCTTCCTGGAGAGTTCCTTGGGTTTGCTTTGGTTGTCACCTCCAGGAAGAGTCAGCTAAAAACTGACTTCCCTGGCTCTGGAGTGGGAACAGAGCCACATTTTGGGCATTTCTTGCAGTTCCACTTATTCAGGAGTTGTTGGAAGAAGCAGCAAGGTTGGAGCTGACAAAAGCATGGAGCAGCAAAGAATTTTTCCTCCTGTTGGGACACAAACCTTGCAAGAATCAACTGCTGAGAGGGAAAAGCTTAAACAGGAAAACAGGGAGCTGAGAACTCCCTCTGCAGCAGCCTGGGGTCAAGTGCTGTTTGCACAGCTCTGATTTTGGGTTTCATTCTAAACCAAGAGGCTGGAAGATAAAACTGAGCTTTATTTTCTTCAGACAAGCCCAGTGTGGAGCAGTGGGAAGCTGATTTTATTTGGAAATAATCCAGCTTTGAACCTTGGTTTTCTGCTGAAAAGAGGGTTTAGGTTGGTGCAGGTGTCTCTGTGCATTTCCCAAATCCTAATTTTGGGGGGAATTTGGAGATCACTGACCTGGGCAGAGCTCTGGAGCCTGGGCTGGGCTCTGCCCCTTTGGGATCCCTGGGCAGGCAGGAAAGCAAACCTCAGTGTGTGCCCAAGGGCACTTTGCACATTTCCACAGGGGTTTGGGGCCTTCTGCAGCTCTGCTTGTCCCAAAGTTCCCACCAAAAATGCAGCTGGGTGCAAATCTGACACCGTGTTCATTAAAACTGTCCAAGTTCCACTGTTACATTGACATTTTGGGTGGTTTTTTTGGTGTTCACTTGGTTTGGGGTGGGGTTTTTCGGGTTGGATTTTGTTTTGGGCTTGGGGTTTTATTTGGTTTATTTTTCCTTTGGTTTCTTTGGGGTTTTTTATATTTTTTATTGGGTGTTTTTGGGGGGTTGGATTTTTTTTGCTTTGAGGTTTTTTTGCCTCTTTGGGTTTTTTGCTTTGGGTTTATTTTGCAAGGGATTGGGTTTTTGGATTTTTTTCGGGGAGGTTATTTTTTTAGGAAGATGAGGGTTTTGGCAAGGATTTATGTTCTTTTTAGGAAGTTGGGGGATTTGGGGAGGTTAGTTTTTTTTAGGATGTTGAGAGGATGTTTCGGTTGTTTTTTTTTTTACGTTTGAGAGCATTTTGGGGGGGTTTAGGCCTTTTTATGAAGTTGAGGGATTTTGAGGGTGTAAGGGTTTTTTGGTGGAGTTGAGATTTTCCTTTGAGTGTTGGGTTTTTGGTTGGGTTTTTTTGTTTGTTTGTTTGGTTGGTTTTTTCTTATTTTTTGAGGTTTGAATTTTTACCTTGGGGTTGGCTGAGTCTCCTCCAGCTCCCCCCACCCAGAACCCCAAAGAGGGAGTGGGAGCAGATTTAGGGCAGGTGCTGTGTCCCCTCCCAGCCTGGATTTCTCCCCCTTGGCACAGGAAATCTGGGAGTGCTTCTTTCCTGTAAGCAAACCCTTCTCCATTATTGATCCCTGCTCCATTTACTGCCCTGAGCAGCCCTATGGATCCTTTAGGCAATGATTTAATCTTTTATGGATGAGGAAAAAGCCTTTTCTGGAGCTCTGCACTTCCCTGTGGGGCTGGAGTGCTCCTGGAGGGGGCTGAGCTCTGCTCCAGGTCACACAGAGCTCATGAAAAATGGAAAAGTGCCTTTTGGAGCAGGAAATGGGGCCCTGGGGCTGCCTCGTCCCAGAGCTGGAGCAGAAGTGATGGCAGCAAAAATGGAGTTTCACCTGGGAAATTGTGAATTCCCCGTGGAAAATTGTGAGTTTCCCATAGAAAATCGTGAATTTCCCATGGAAAATTGTGAATTTCACCTGGGAAGTGGTGAGTTTCCTGTGGAAAATTGTGAATTTCACCTGGAAAGTGGTGAGTTTCCTGTGGAAAATTGTGAATTTCCTATGGAAATTTGTGCATTTCACCTGGGAAGTGGTGCCTTTCACATGGAAAATTGTGACTTTACCATGGAAAGTGGTGAATTTCACCTGGAAAATTGTGGATTCCACCTGGAAATCATGAACAGGGGCAGGAGAAGAGGGAACTCAGGTTCCCTTGAGTTGGATATTTGGAAAAATTCCTTGATGGAAGAGCTGGAAGGGCCTGCCCAGGGCAGGGTCACCCCGGGAGGGTTGGGGACAGGAGTCAGGGTGGGCAGTGAGCAGCAGGGATCCACTCAAGGCTGGATTTGGGGATCTTGGAGGGAATTTTCCACCCTGAGGCTGTTCCCTCTCCACTCAGGGCTGGATTTGGGGATCTTGGAGGGAATTTCCCACCCTGAGGCTGTTCCCTCTCCATTCAGGGTTGGATTTGGGGATCTTGGAGGGAATTTCCACCCTGAGGCTGTTCCCTCTCCTGTCCCCTCCTGTCAGGGACGTGGCAGAGCCAGAATTCCCCCCGATCCCCCTTTCCTCCAGGCTGAGCCCCTTCCCAGCTCCCTCACCCCTCCTGGTGCTCCGCTCCCTGCCCAGCCCCTTTTCCCTGTCCTTGTCCCTAAATCCAGCAGGAGGAGCAGGATTGGGTCCCTGCCCAGCTCCCCTGGGATCACGGGGGCTTTTCCAGCTGCTCTCCCAGCCGGAAATCCCGGCTGCAATCCCGGTTTTAATCCCAAAACTGTGGAAGTGCCAGCTGAACAGATGGCTCTGCTCGCTGGTAGTGCAGAGCCCGGGAGCCCAGCGTCCCTTCATCTGCAAAAACCCAAATCCCTGGAATCAGCACCCCAAATCCCTGGAATCATCCTGCCTGGAGTGTGGGATGCACCCCAAATCCTGGAATCAGCACCCCAAATCCCTGACTGGAGCATGGGATGGATCCTAAAATCTCTGGAATCACAGCCTGATCCTGCCTGGGGCATGGGATGCACCCCAAATCCTGGAATCACAGCCTCCTCCTGCATGGAGCTGCTCCTGGAGGGTGGATGAACCCCAAATCCATGGAATTACACCCTGCTCCTGCCTGGAGAAATTTAAATTAGAGAATTCTCCTGCCTGGGGCAGGGGATGGACCCCAAATCCTGGAATCACAGCCTGATCCTGCCTGGAGCAGGGGATGGACCCCAAATCCCTGGATGGAGCTGCATCGCTGGGATCTGGGGCTCCTGAATCCCCTGCCCCGCTCAGCCCAGGAAATCCCAGGAATCCTCGCCCATCCCGGGTTTGGGGTGGTCCCAAAATTCATCCTGGGTTTCAGGTGGTCCCAAAGCTCATCCCGGGTTTGGGATGTCCCAAAGCTCATTCAGGTTTGGGATGTCCCAAAGCTGACCCCAGGTTTGTGCCTGCAGGGCTGAGGGGAGCCCAGGGCACCATCATTGTTTAACAGATTTTAAATATTTTATAGATCTATTTCCAGTGTATGTCCTATAAGATGCTTCTCTCAGGAAGCCTTTATAAATTTTTTTTATTTCCTTTTTTATTTTAATTTCTTAATTGCTTTTATATTTTTATATTCTTTATTTTTATAGTTACTTTACTAATATTTATTGTTATTAATTTTACTTTTTTATAACTATATAATAGCATGCTAATTATAAATATTGATATAATTTATATACATATGTGTGTCTATTATTTATATTTTTATACTTTCCTATTTTATGTTTTATATCTTTATTTTTATATTTATACCTATTTCGTGTATATATATTTATATTTTATATATATACACATAAATGTAAGCATGCACATGTATGTGTGCATATATGTGTATTCTATACATTGCTATCCATAATGCCTAAAAATTAATAAATCTGATCTGGAAATTGTATCCCATCTACATAAACACATTTGTGTAACATGAATTTATTTTCCACTGCAATTTGATTAAGATCAAAATATAGATTTGATTTTATATATAATTTATGTATGTGTAAATATATTTATATATATATAGACACATGCACTGTCTTGTCTTTGTCTATATATATTAGACATGATTTATTTATTATATATAAAATCATATATATAATTTTTTTATTATATATAAAATCGATGGTCTTTAAGGTTCTTCCCAACCCAAACCATTCCATGATTCTCTTTTCTATTTTCTTTTATTTATATATATATATTCTATTGTATCATAATATCTATTTATAATACTATTTATTCTATCATATATTTATAATATTTATTCTATCATATTTATATCTATTACCTTGTATATAATCTTAAATGTAGATTACAAGATTTAATTTTTTTTTATTATTTTATATTTCTACCCCACCTTCATGTCCTGTCTCCCCCAGGGAATTCCCTCCCTCAGGAATGAGGGAATGGGCCCAGCCCAGGTGTGATGCAGAGACACAAGATCCAATATTAAATCCTAATTTAAATCCATATTTAATATTAATAAAATATCAAATCCATGTATTAACATTAACCTGATTTAAAATACTTTTTAAAAAAATTTCTGTAAATATTCGATATTTATAGAAATTTATCCCCGGGGATAAATATTATATATTATAAATATTATATATAAATTATATATTATTTGTTAGTATATTTATTTATAAATTCTAGAAATAAATATATTTATAAAATTTTATAAATTTTATAAATTTTGTATTATATTTCTAAATTATATAACACTATATTTATATATAATTTATAATTATAAATATTATATATTATATTATATTATATTATATTATATTATATTATATTATATTATATTATATTATATTATATTATATTATATTATATTATATTTTTATAGACATTTATCCACGGGGATAAATATTATATATTATAAATACTATATATAAATTCTATATAATTTATTTTTATATTTATTTATGAATTTAATAAATTTTATATTATATTTATAAATTATATATAATGATATTTTTATATAATTTATAATTATAAATATTATATATAAATATTCGATATTTATAGAAATTTATCCATGGAGATAAATATTATATATTATAAATATTATATAAAAATTATATATATTTTTCTATTTATTTATAAATTTTATAAATAAATATATTTATAAAAATTTATAAATTTTATAAATTTTGTATTTATAGATTATATATAATTATATTTTTTATAATTTATAATTATAAATATTATATATAGATATTCGATATTTATAGAAATTTATCCCCGGGGAAGGAGGAGCCCGGGCCAGGACTGGGGTGGCCTTTGCTGGGTGCAAACCTTGGCTGGGATTTTTTCAGCCACAACTTTTGCCCCAAGTTAATTTTGAACACCTTAACGAAGGTGTGGGGTCACGCCTCTGCTTTTCCATGGATTATTTTGGCTTTGATCGGCTCCAGCTGTGCCGGGGCTTCTGTCCTTCCTGCAAATCCCCCATCAATAATTCGGATTAATAATTCTGATTAATAATTCTGATTAATAATTCCGATTAATAATCGCTGCCTGGATGTTCCGTTCCACCTGCTCCCTTCTGCCGCTCATCCTTTTTTAATTTTCCACTTTTTGAGTTTTTTTCAGCCTCTCCAACTCCTCCAGCACCGGGAAGGGGAAAAGCCACAAAATCCAGAGGGGAGCAGAGCGGGGAAGGGATGGGGAAGGGATTGGGGCAGGGATCAGGTCAGGGATGCCAGCAGGGATCCAGGTGTCCCCCACCCCTCCCCTCCTCCCTGTGCTGCTCAGGGCCGGGGGGCAGCCGGGATAACCCCAAATCCAGAGCCCAGCGGGATAACCCCAAATCCAGAGCCCAGCGGGATAACCCCAATTCCAGAGGGTCATCTGGGATAACCCCAATTCCAGGGAGGGCAGCCGGGATACCCCAATCCCAGAGCCCGGCGGGATAACCCCAATTCCAGGGAGGGCAGCCGGGATAACCCCAAATCCAGAGCCCGGCCGGGATAACCCCAAATCCAGAGGGTCATCTGGGATAACCCCAATCCCAGAGCCCAGCGGGATAACCCCAAATCCAGAGGGGACAGCCGGGATACCCCAATCCCGGAGCCCAGCGGGATAACCCCAATCCCGGAGCCCAGCGGGATAACCCCAATCCCGGAGCCCAGCGGGATAACCCCAATCCCAGAGCCCGGCGGGATAACCCCAATCCCAGAGCCCAGCCGGGATACCCCAAATCCAGAGGGGACAGCCGGGATAACCCCAATCCCAGAGCCCTGCAGGCGGTGCCTCCATCCCGGGCGCTCCCCCGGAGCCGGATCCCCCGGGGCCGCGGGGGGAGGCTCCGCCTGGTCCAGCCGCACCGGGCGAGCTTTGCCAGATTACCCCGAGCCTTTGGGATCTCCGGAGCCGGGAGCGCTGCGGGAGGAGCACGGCCAGGCCAGGCTGCAGCCGCGGCCCCGTTTCTCTGCTGCCGGCATTCCCAAACCAGGTGCGATGTGCGGGATGGGGGCCGGGGAGGGGCTGCTCCCGCTCCCGGTGCAGCTCCGGGGATGCCAGGCTGGGATGGAGCTGTGCCCTCGGCAGGGTTTCACCCTCCCGGAGCCGGGGGCACCCCCGGGGGTCGTGGCAGGGTTGGGGACAGGGGAATGTCTCCTTGTGCCACCAAATTTTGGGGGCTGTGGGCACTGCTTGAGCCCCCTCAGCTGCCGTGCCTCAGTTTCCCCAGGGTCTCTGCTGGGGGGCACTGGGGTGAGGGGTGCAGAGGGGTTTGCTTTGCTCCCCAAATCTGTGCTGGCCGCCCCCTGAGCCGTTTCCAGGGCTCTTGAGGCAGCCCCGAATCCGTGCCGGTCCCTCCGGAGCCGTGGCCGGGCAGGGCAGGGACAAGCAGCCCCTTCCCAAAGAGCCCCGGGCTGCTCTCGGCTGCTCCCCGCCCCAATTTCAGTCAAATCTGCCTCAGTGCCTGAGCTTTGCATGAGAAGGGCTCCGGGCAGCCTTTGCCTCAACCAAAACAACCCCAAAAGCTCCCGGAGCTCCTCTGTGGGCTTGGAAACCTCCCCAGAGCCTGGGACATGCTGGCCCCATCCTGGGGGAGCCTTTGGGGTGCACTTGAGGGGCCAGGGCAGGACAAGGCACCAAAATCCCCATTCCCAGCCCAACGGAGCCCTCGGAGAGCGCCATGGACGAGTGGGATCTCCCACAATGGAAAAAAGAGGTGGAAAGCCTCAAGTACCAGCTGGCCTACAAGAGGGAGATGTCCTCCAAGACCATACCTGAGTGAGTGGGGGCTTCCCTTCCCTTCCCTTCCCTTCCCTTCCCTTCCCTTCCCTTCCCTTCCCTTCCCTTCCCTTCCCTTCCCTTCCCTTCCCTTCCCTTCCCTTCCCTTCCCTTCCCTTCCCTTCCCTTCCCTTCCCTTCCTTTCCCTTCCCATCCCATCCCATCCCATCCCATCCCTGTGCCCCCAAGAGCAGACCCCAGCCCCCTTTTCCCTCCTCAGCTCCCCAGGGATGAGATTTTCCCTTCCTGGATCTCTAAATTCTCCAAACCCAAGGGCAGAACCCCCCCAGTGTCCCCAAGCCCCTTCCAGCTGCCCAAGCTCTGGGGGTGCCAGGATGTGGTGGCACCTCCTGACCTCCCTTCCCAGAGCTTTGCAGAGCTCAGAACACCTTAAATCAGGGGTGGCTCTGTTCCCTGCCTGCTTTGTCACACCCCCACGTCCCCCCACCCGAGCAGGATTTACCCTGAGCCCCCCAGACCCCCTCACCCTCCCTGCCCTCCCTGCAGGTTCGTGAAGTGGATCGAGGACGGGATTCCCGAGGATCCCTTCCTGAACCCGGAGCTGATGAAGAACAACCCCTGGGTGGAGAAAGGCAAATGCATCATCCTCTGAGCTCCAGTTCCAACAGCAGAGCCCGAGCACAACCCTGCCCTGCCCCCTTCCCTCGCTGGTAGCTGTAGAAGGGGTTTTAGACGTGGGGGGACACGGGGGAGCCCCCCAGGATGGGCAGCCTGGGGGGCAGGAGAGCAAAAGCTGCTCCAGGGCTTCGCTGCAGCTTCCTCCCGAAAAAGGCAGATTTTTGCAACTTGTATAGAAGCTTTTTATAAAACCCCCCATTTTTAGTGATTTTAGATACTTTTGTACACTGTAGGACATCGTTTCACAGCAAACCAGGCAGAATCTGACACCTCAACGTTTATGACTGAAATAAACAGAGCAATACTTCACCACTGATTTTTTATATACATTTTATTTCTTTTTTTAAACAAAAATAAGCGGGTAATAAAAAGATGACGGCCCAAAATCAAGGCCTCAGAGCCCAGGCAGGGGCTGGGAAGCTCGGGCTGCTGCAGCTCAGCTGAGCAGCCCTAGAGCAGGTCCCTGATGTAGAGGCTCCTCCTGACAGCGTTGGAGAAGCCCTCGTTGAAGCGGAACCAGACATCGCTCCTCCCCACGGCCTTGCCCAGCTGCAGCTCCAGGGATTCCTCCTTGGAAACCTGAGGGGCTGAGCGGGAAAATCCACTTTAAAAACCTGCAGGGAACTTCAGAGTGCCAGCTGTGCCCTGGCTGGAGGGGGGCATTGAGGGAGGGCTGGGCAGGGCACAGCTGGTGCTCCCAAATCCTGGATGCTGCAACCAAAAATTCACCCCAAATTCCCTCTGGGTGGGGCCAGACTCCATGGAGGTGCCACAGGAACTCCTGCCAGCTGGGCTGGGCTGGTTTGTCCCTGCTGCTGTCCCCTGGGGACGGGGCTGAGGGACAGGAGCCCCTCTTTGGGGTCCCTGTGCCACCCACCTGGGGCTGGGGCCACCTTGTCCCTGTGTCACCCACCCAGAGCTCAGGGACACTTTGTCCCTGTGCCACCTTGTCCCTGTGCCACCCACCCAGAGCTCAGGGACTCTTTGTCCCTGTGCCACCCCAGCCTGTGTCACCTACCCGGGGCCTTGGCTGCCTCTTTCCTCTGGAGTGGCCTCCCAAAAAAATCCAGTTCAGGCTGTGGGAAGCAAAGAGCAGGGATGGGGGTGGCTCTGGGGCACCTCCAGCTGCTGCTCAGAGAGGGACAAAGCCACGGCTGGGCTGTCCCTGGGCACAGCTCGGGCACCCCGAGGCTCCTCTGGGCAGAGCAGGAGCCAAATGCAAATCCTGCAGGAAGGGCCAGGGCCTGGCAATGCAAACAGCATCCAAATTTGGGGCAAAAGGCAAAATGTGAGGCTCAGGTGGGGTTTTACAGCCAGGACAGGGCTGGCAGCTGGGCCCTGCAGAGGGGCAGTGCCAGGGAAGGATCCCAGCTCCAGGAGGAGCCCAGGGATGCCCAGGATCATTCCAGAGCAGCTTTTCCAAGCTGCTTTGCCACAGAGCCCAAATTCAGCTATTTCAGCCCAAATTCCCACAGCTCCTCCCTCCCCCAGCCCTGAAAACTTCCCGGGACACATCCAAAATGTCAAAACCCAGCTCCAATTCCTGCCAATCCCAGAGATGCCTTTACAGGACACAGCAGGGCTGGGCTATTATAGGAAATTGGACCAAAAATCCAAATTCCAGTGGAGCCAGGGAGAGCCTGGCAGCCCAGGAAGAGCTGGTGGGAAGTGGGGCAGGAATTGGGGCAGGAGCTGGGGCAGAACTGGGGCCTGACCTTGTCCTGCAGAGCTGCTCTCCTCACGATGTGCTCCAGGCGCTGCTGGTGGTTGGGGGTCCCCGTGTCCCCTCGCTCCTCCCCGAGGCCATTCCCGGGCTCCTGTGGGGAGGACAGAGCTGGGCCAGGCTCCCCTCGGGGTGGCTGAGCTCCAGGGTGGGCACTGAGCACCTGTCAGCCCCTGGCCCCCATCCCACCCAGGCTGGGCTGCAACATCCCAGGGATTTTCCCATCATTTTCTGCCTCTAGGATTTCACATCTAGCCCCTTCCTCCAGGATTTCACATCCATACCATGTAAACAAGGAGCCTTCAGAGGTGTTTTTGCAGCTTCTCTTTGTCCCACACACCTCCCAGGAGCTCTCTCCTGCTCCAAGGGGCTCCCAGGGATTAATTACCCCACTGGCACCAGGGCAGGGCAGGCTCAGCTACACCCAGCATGTTTCTCCACCTTTTCCACCCCTTCCCATCTTTTCCTGCCTCCAGGAGAGTGGGCAGAGCCACTCTGCTGCTCCTGGGGGCTTTGGGACCTTTGGAAGTGTCAGCAGCCAGGGAAGGGGAGGCAGGGAAGAGTTCACCTCCCACACGGCCGGGTACAAACAGCAGCCAAAAATTCCCACCTGAAATTCTCACCTGAAATTCCCACCTCCTCACTGGAAGGGTTCAAAGCTTGAACTCCCTCCAGAATTCTTACAAAAAGCTGAGCCCTGCAGCCCAGCTGTGCAGGGAAACAGCTGCAGCCAGGGGGGTTAATCCTGGATTTCCACCCAGCAGCCAAAGCCAGCGGCTGCTTTGGGGAAAAAACAAATCCCTGGGGATTTGCTGCACACGCAGGGCCCTGGCAGCCCTTGGGGGGTGCCCACCTGGGCCAGGCTCCGTGCCTCTGCCCTCCTCATCTTCTCCAGCTCGATCTCCCTGGCGATGAGCTGCTTGGCCTGGTAGCTGAGCTGCCTGCGGGCCGGCAGCGCCGGGAAGCGGCACACGGCCTCCACGTCCCTGCAGCACAGGAAACGGGGAAGCAACCCTGAAATCAGCCTGCTCTGCAGCCTGAGAGCCACAGCAAACCCCAGCCCAGCCCCTGAGTCACTCCAAGGGGAAGCAACCCTGAAATCAGCCTGTTCTGTGCAGCCTGAGAGCCCCAGCACCTCCCAGCCCCAAAAATCAGCCTGTTCTGTGCAGCCTGAGAGTCCCAGCCCCAAAAATCAGCCTGTTCTGTGCAGCCTGAGAGTCCCAGCCCCAAAAATCAGCCTGTTCTGCAGCCTGTGAGCCCCAGCACCTCCCAGCCCCGAAAATCAACCAGCTCTGTGCAGCCTGAGAGCCCCAGCAAATCCCAGCCCTGCCCAACCCCTAAAATTACCCAGCTCTGTGCAGCCTCAGAGCCCCAGCACCTCCCAGCCCCAAAAATCAGGCAGTTCTGTGCAGCCTGAGAGCCACAGCAAACCCCAGCCCAGCCCCTGAGTCACTCCTAAGGGGAACTAACCCCGAAAATCAGCCTGTTCTGCAGCCTGAGAGCCCCAGCACCTCCCAGCCCCAAAAATCAGCCTGTTCTGTGCAGCCTGTGAGCCCCAGCACCTCCCAGCCCTGCCCCTGAGTCACTCCAAGGGGAAGCAACCCCAAAAATCAGGCAGTTCTGTGCAGCCTGAGAGCCCCAGCACCTCCCAGCCCTGCCCAACCCCAAAAATCATCCAGCTCTGTGCAGCCTGAGAGCCACAGCAAACCCCAGCCCAGCCCGAGTCACTCCTAAGGGGAACTAACCCCGAAAATCAGCCTGTTCTGTGCAGCCTGAGAGTCCCAGCCCCAAAAATCAGCCTGTTCTGTGCAGCCTGAGAGCCACAGAAAACCCCAGCCCAGCCCCTGGGTCATTCCCCACTCAGTTTCCCCCCCGTGCAGGAATGGGAATGGGAATGCAGGAGGGATTAGAGGGGTTTAATCCTGGCTTGAAAGCAAAAAGAGGAGATTGGACAGATTGCCCTGAAAAGCTCAGGGGCACAGCACAGCTCAGGCATGGCAGCAGCACAACCCCGAGGTGCCCCCCAGGACAGGTTTAATGGGAATCCAGCCAGGAACAGGAATTTGGGATCAGCACAGCAGCTGGATTCTTCACAGGCCTGTTTCAGCCCCCCCAGCACTGAGGAGCCACCAGTCCCTCTGCCACCCTGAATATTTCATCTTTATCCACTAATTTTTTGCTATTTGTCCATGATTTATCCACTATTATTGCCCCTAAAATAAAAGGAGCAAAGCCTGGAGTCAGGTGGCTCTGCAGTCATTCAGAAATCAGTTGTCAAACCAATGCTTGAGAAAGTTTTAAAGAAACAAAAGCCAGGTTTTGCTGGTGACATCAGGTTGGTTTGCCAGAGATGCTGGGCACAGCTGCCAGGTGCCACAGGGACGTGCCCCTGTCCTGCCACCTCCTGGTGACAGCCACAGCTCCCTTCCCTTTAATCCCATTAAATCAACCCAGCCTGCTCAGCCCAAGGAGTGATGGGGCAGCTGATCTGGGGACGGAGCAAAGCCAAAAGTCCCAATTCCTTCCTGAGGACCATCACAGAATCCTGGAGCTGCTTGGGAGAGATCTTAAAATCACCCAGCTCCAACCCTGACACCTTCCTCTTGCTCCAGCTCCCATCCAACCCAGCCCTGGACGCTTCCAGGGATGGGGCAGCCCCAGCTTCTCTGGGAATTCTATTCCAGCCTCCCGGGGAAGGATTTTGGCTGCCAGTGCCCCTCCCCAGCCCTGGCACTCACGGGTCCAGCTTGAAGACGTACTGGCCCTCGGGCAGGCGCTCCTGCAGGTAGGTGAGGTTGTAGGTGAGCATGGTGCTGATGAGCTCAGCCAGCTGCTGCTTCTCCTTCAGGCTGTAGAGCTGCGTGTTCACCTGGCCAGGGGACAGCACAGAACTGGAAACCCCAAACTGGAAACCCCAAACAGCCCAAGCACAGGGTGTGATTCTGGGTGAGGAAGGGCCCAGATCAAGTTTAGCTCTCTCTTAGGGACAGATGTCCTTCCCAGAGCAGGGACAGACCCTCTCCTGGGTGGGGGTGACTCTGAGAGCTCCCCAAAGCCCTGCCCAGCCCAGGTGGGGCCCAGGACCCCCCGACACAGCTGGGCACCCCAACACCTTCCCCCATCTCCTGCACCGGCTGCAACACCAAACCCAGCCTGGATTGGGGACAGTTTTAAAGAAATAAAAGCCAGGTTTTGCTGGTGACATCAGGTTTGTTTGCCAGAGATGCTGGGCACAGCTGCCAGGTGCCACAGGGACGTGCCCCTGTCCTGCCACCTCCTGGTGACAGCCACAGCTCCCTTCCCTTTAATCCCATTAAATCAACCCAGCCTGCTCAGCCCAAGGAGTGATGGGGCAGCTGATCTGGGGACGGAGCAAAGCCAAAAGTCCCAACTCCTTCCTGAGGACCATCACACAAACAGCTGGGCACCCCAACACCTTCCCCCATCTCCTGCACCGGCTGCGACACCAAACCCAGCCCGGATTGGGGACAGCAACCCAGGCCAGCTCAGGGGGTGGGGTGTGCAGAGGGCTCTGGGGGGCAGGCCAGGGGCTGGGGACACTCACGGGCCGCAGCTTGGGGGCGATGATGTCCAGCAGCAGGCACAGCACGTCCAGCACCAGCGCCTGCTGCCCCGCGCGGCTGCGCGCGCCCGGCGCGATCCCCGCCACCATGGACAGCAGCACGTTCTGCATCTGGCCCAGCCTGGCCACGGCCTGGGGACAGCACAGGGACCCTCAGGCAGGGCCAGGCAGCGTGGCCCTGCAGGGACAGCGCTGCAGCAGGCCTGATGCACTTGCCTCGGGCTGGCTGCTGGGGTAGGCCAGCCGGGGGATGGAGGTGGCGGCGAAGAGCAGGTGGAAAGCCACGGGCAGGAAGGGCAGGTAACGCAGCAGCTGGAAGCTCTGGGCCTGCAGCACGGCCCGGCCCAGCAGGTCAGAGAAGCCCAGCCACTCCAGGGCCAGGCACACGGAGCCCAGGCTGGAATCCCGCACCTTCATGTTCAGGAAGTTCTCAAAGAGGCCCTGAGGAGGGTGTGGGGTCAGATGGAGCTGGGGGGTCTGAGCTGCCCCCCAGCCCCCTCTGGCTGCTCTCACCTGGGCCAGCTTCTCCTGCTCTCCCGAGGAGGTGGAGAGGTGCAGGATGTGGTGGAAGCGCTGGGAGGAGGAATTGAAGCCCCCTGAGCCCCCAGCGTGGGGCAGGTCCTCGTCCCCCAGCAGGAGCTGGGCTGGCAAAGAGGGGTCCATTCCTATCCTGTGCCTGGGGGAGCCCAAAGGAAGAGCTGAGGGTTTGGGTTTCCCAGGGCTGCAGGGATATTTTGGATCCTTGGAAACTGGATCCAAAGTTTATTGAATTATTGGGAGCTAAGTAACAAAGCATCTGGAATGACTTTAAAGTGAGAAGAAAGAATACTGGGGAGGAATATCCCCTGGCAGGGTGGGCAGGGCCTGGCACAGGTGCCCAGAGCAGCTGTGGCTGCCCCTGGATCCCTGGCAGTGCCCAGGCCAGGCTGGACAGGGCTTGGAGCAGCCTGGCACAGTGGGAGGTGTCCCTGCCATGGCAGGGGTGGCACTGGGTGGGCTCTGAGGTCCTTTCCACCCCAAACCATTCCAGGATTCTGTGATGGACACAAACCCCCTCAAGAAGCTGCTCTCCAGGACCTTGCAGGTCCCACCCAGCCTCCCTCGAACACTTCCAGGGATGAGGCAGCCACAGCTGCTCTGGGAAATGGGAATACCACCCCCCAAGCCCCCAGGAGATGTAAAAACCCCCTCCTCCTACCTCTGGGGCCTGGGCAGCTGGAAGATCTCCTGCCAGATGGAGAAGAGCCCCTTGTTCTGGTCCTTCAGGCCGATCCTCATGGTCTGCACCAGCTGCACACTGAGCTCCTTCTGCCCTCGGCCGTGCAGGAACTGCAGCAGAGCCAGGGCATGGAGGGGACAGGGACCCCAAAGCCCTGGGGAGCAGCTGGGCACAGCCACCCCCCTCTTCCTCCACGTGCAGGGCTCAGAACACCCCGGGGGCTTCAGGGGTCTGACTGGAAGGGACTTTTGTCCCCTCTGTCCCTGTGTGAGCCTGGAGCTGCAGCAGGAGCGTGTCCCCAGGGCCATAGCCATGTCCTGATAGCCATCCCTGTGTCCCCAGGGCCATTGCTGTGTCCCCAGGGCCATGCCCATGTCCTGATGGCCATCCCTGTGTCCCTAGGGCCATGCCCGTGTTCCCAGGGTCCTCCCCATGTCCCCAGGGCCATGCCCATGTCCTGATGGCCATCCTCATCTCCCCAGGGCCATCCCTGTCTCCCCAGGGCCATCCCCATGTCCCCAGGGCCATCCCCATATCCTGATGGCCATCCTCATCTCCCCAGGGCCATCCCTGTGTCCCCAAGGCCATGCCCATGTCCCCAAGGCCATCTCTGTATCCCCAGAGCCCTGGCAGTGTCCCCAAGGCCCTCTCCCTGTCCCCAGGCCATGGCAGTGTCCCCAGGCCCTCTCTCTGTCCCCAGGCTGTGGCAGTGTCCCAGGCCCTGCAGTGTCCCCAGCACCTGCAGGGTGTTGATGCAGGAGCGGATGTCGCTGTCGGTTTTCTCGCAGAGCGCCAGCAGCGCGCCCGTGTCCGCCCGCATTCCCTGCCGGAGCGCGATCTGCGGGGCAGGACAGGGCTCAGGGGAGGGGACAGCGAGCCAGGGGCACAGGGGACAGCGAGCCAGGGCCACAGGGGGCCCTGGGAGAGCGCAGACCTCGCTGAGGCGCTGGGCCAGCCGGGAGGGCGCGGTGCGGGGGAAGCTGAGCAGGAAGGATTGCTGCCGGAGCGGGCGCAGCGCGGGCACGAACCTGGGGGGGAACACGGGGTGAGAGCCCAGCAGGGAATTCCCTTCTTCATCCTGGAATTACTGAGCTTGGGAAACACCTCCCACAGCACTGAGTCCAACTGTTCTCCCAGCACTGCCAAGTCACCGTGAAATGATGGCCCCAAGTGCCACATCCACACAGCTCTGAATTCCCCCCAGGGATGGGGACTCCACCCCTGCCCTGAGCAGGACCAACCAATACCTGGCTGCCCTTTCCATGAAGGAATTTTCCCAAATATCCAATCTAAACTTTCCCTGAGGCTGATCCCTCTCCTCCTGTCCCTGTTCCCTGGAGCAGAGCCCAACCCCCCCGGCTGTCCCCTCCTGGCAGGAGCTGTGCAGAGCGACAAGGTCCCCCCTGATCCCCCTTTTCTCCAGGCTGAGCCCCTTCCCAGCTCCCTCAGGAATTCTCCAGCCCCTTCCCAGCTCCCTCAATAATTCTCCAGCCCCTCCCCAGCTCCTTCAGGAATTCTGCAGCTCTCTCCCAGCTCCATCCCTTCCCTGCACACACTCCAGCCCTTCAGTGTGAGGGGCCCAAACCAACCCCAGGACTGGAGCAGCTGCACTCAAACAGAGACACCCCCAGCAGCCTCCTCCTGTCTGGGGGCAGGGTTTGGTGTCCCTGTCCCCCCCCAGGACAGGTGGCACTCACTGGTCATTGCAGATGCAGATGATGGGCCGGAGCAGGAGCCCCCCCTCGCGCCGCCGCCGCCGCCCCGCGCCCGCCTCGCCCTCGCCGTCCTTCCGCTGGATGATGGACAGCAGGACATTGATGGAGGCCTGGGGGAGGAAACAAGGACAGGAGGGATGGCTTCCTGCTCCTGGAACGGTGGGGGAGCTGTTGATGGGGTGAGGTTTGAGGGGCTGGTGCCAGGGGTCCGTGCAGGGCTCACCGCGGGCGCGCCGTCGATCTCGTCGATGATGAGGCAGTTGGGCCTCTCGTGGGAGCCCAGCACCGACCTCATCTGGGTGGCAGCTTCAATGCGGGTCTGGAACACCTCGGGGCTGCGGTCATTGCTGCAGGGGGACACGGGGACGGGTGATCTTGGGGGTGGAGACACCATCGGCATCACCCCTGGGACAGCATCAACCCTGGGAGAGCATCACTTCCAGAACAGCATCACCCCTGGGACAGCACCACCTCCACAGCACCATCACCTTCACCTCCATAATAGCATCATCATCACCTCCATCATCACCTCTGGGACAACATCACCTCCAAACAGCATCACCCCAGAGACAGCATCATCCCTGGGACAGCATCACTTCCAGAACAGCATCACCCCTGGGACAGCACCACCTCCACAGCACCATCACCTTCACCTCCATAATAGCATCATCATCACCTCCATCATCACCTCTGGGACAACATCACCTCCAAACAGCATCACCCCAGAGACAGCATCATCCCTGGGACAGCATCACTTCCAGAACAGCATCACCCCTGGGACAGCACCATCACCTCCAGAGCATCTCCACCTCTGGGACACCACCATTCCCAGGACACCACCACCTCCAGAACAGCGTCACTTCCAGCATCACCCCCAGGCCACCATCATCTCCAGCATCACCTCTGCTACAGCATCACCTGCCCCCTTTTGTGGGCAGGGCATGGGCTCACGTGGCACCCAGAGCTCACCTGGCACCCAAGGGTTTACCTGGCACCCAGGGCTCACCTGGCACTCGGGGCTCACCTGGCACTCGGGGCTCACCTGGCACCCAGGGCTCACCTGGCACCCAGGTGCTCACCTGGCACTCGGGGCTCACCTGGCACCCAGGGCTCACCTGGCGTTCATCTCCACAGCGTTGTACCCCGCGTGCCTGGCGATGACGTGGGCCAGCGTGGTCTTGCCCAGGCCAGGGGGCCCACAGAGCAGGGCCACCTGTGGCACAGAGGGGAGGTCACCCCTGGAGGGCTTCCTCCTCAGAGGGGACAACGCTGCTGCTCAGCTGGTGGCAGCACAGGGAGCCACAGCACGTCCCCCCTGCTCACCTTGTATTTGGGTCTCTTGTGCTGGTCCAGCTCGGCCTCCAGCATCTCCTCGGTGAGCTGGACCTTGGTTTTCCACTTGTGGGGATGTTCCTTGGGATGGCTGAGTGGGGGATGAGCTGCAGGGCTGGGCTTGGGCTTCTTGCCAGCCTTGTCCTTACCAAACACCACCGTGTCCCACAGCTTGAGCCACTTGAGCAGGCAGCGGTTGGTGTACTGCAGGAGAGCAGGGAAATCCCATGGAAAAACCCATGGAACCTGGGAAAAACCCAGCTCAGGCAGAGGAAGGCTGTCCTCCATGGAGGAGGCTGCTCAGGGCTGCACCTGGCATCTCCCTGGGACAAGGTGGGAATGTTTCCCTGCCCAGCTCAGCCCCATCCCTCAGGGAGACCCTGGGTAAGTCACATCAGCCCCATCCCTGCTCTGTCTTGGCTCAACTCAGCAATTCCCAGCCTCTCCCAGCACGTCCAACTCCCTATAAATCTTCTAACATTCCCCAAAACAATTCAAAATAGCCAACAGTTTCTGGTTAAAATCCTCCCAATACTTTTTGTCTCATTTTGATGACGTTCCATAGGTTCATCTGCCAGAACATCCCCAGGCTCCAGTGCAAACTCTGCCATCCCCGGCTCCCAGGGCCTCAGGACTGCTCCCAGGCAGAGCAGCACAGACCCAGCCCCCCCAGGCAGTGCTTCCAAAGCAATTCCTGATCCCGTGGCGTTAAGGGAGAGCTGCAGAGGTGCTGACCCCACCCATCCCAACCCCCCAGCACCTCACATCATCACTGAGCAGCTCCATGTAGCGCCGGGGGGTGAACTTGTCCACCCAGAGGCAGTGGGGTGCAGGCTCCTCCTCAGCTGCTGGAGCTGTGTCCATGCTGGGCTCCGGGCTCTCGGCGCTGGGCTCGCTCCCCAGGCAACTGCAGCATGGAAATCATTTACCCCAAAGCACCCCAGGAGCCAGGGCAGGGTGGGAACTCCACCCAGACCCCCTCAAGCTGGGGGTGATGAGGGCAAAAAAGCTCCTCTGCTTGCAGGTCCCCCAAAACTTGATTGTGAGGGAGGCAAAGCCAGCAGCATGGCAGGGACTGGGGAGGGGTTTTATACCAACATCTCACCTGTTTATGATCTCTGTCAGCTGCTGGGAGGCCTCCAGAACCTGCCTGCGACGCTGGAGCACAAACACAGAGAGGGGTTAGAGCCACCCAGGAGTGTGGGAGCCAGCCCTGTGGCCAGCAGGGACAGAGGGGAAGGTCAGGGACATGCGGTACCTCCTCATCCACCTGCTCCTTCAGGTGGGAGAAGGGCACCCCCAGCAAGTGGAGCGGCCTGCGGGCGTTCCAGCCCAGGGAATCCGGGAGCTGCAGGGACACGGCACAGCCAGAGCCCTCCTGAGCCACCTGGGGGCCACAGAGGAGCAAAGCCGACCTCCAGATCCCTCCTCACCTCCAGCCCTGTCCTGCAGGGATCATCCCTCAGCACCAGGAAGACCCTGGTGCCCTGGGTGGATGTCACGTTGATGTAATCCTCCAGGATGGGGGGTCTCCTCAGGACCCTCTTCTTTCCCAAGGCTGGTGTGGTCTGCAGGGGGATCATTCCACTCATCTCCAGGTGGTTCGAGCTGGAAAACGCCAAATTCCTTCAGCAGGAGAAGGGCCCTTCCCCTCTCTCCTGTTAAAAATGGGGTTCAGGGTGGCCAACCTGGTACTGTGGGGAGCCAGAGGCGCCTCTGGGCCACCATCCCAGGAGACATCCGGAGCCAGCTCCTCGTCTGCACCGAAATCGAGCTTCTTAACAGCTTCCAGGCGCTGCCGCTTCGGCCTGGGGGCTGCGGCATCGAGAGCATCGCTGACCGACCGTGGTACCCGGGGATGCTCCAGCACCCGGCACCGCTCAGGGCAGGGGCAGCAGCACCCGGGGAACCGGGGCAAACCTACTGCGGGGTTCGGCTGCTGCCGGGGACACGGCGGGGACACAGTCCCGGTCCCTCTTCTTGGCGCCGGTGCCGCCGGGAGAGTCCCCGGGGGGATCGGGCTCCTCCGGCGGCTGCCTCTTGCCCCGGAACTGGGATGTTTTGGGGCCGGTGGGTGGGAATGGCTCGTCTGCAAGAGGGGTCAGACCACGGCGCCGGTCACCGGAGGGGACCCGCGGCGGGACGGGCACACGCGGGCGCGCAAAGCACGGTCCCGCCCGCTCCCTCCCTCCGCCGCCTGCCCGTCCCGGCGCCGCAGCAGCGCCCACCTCCCAGCTCGGCCAGCACCTCCAGCTCGTCGGCGAAGCGCTCGTAGAAAGCATCCTCGGCCCCATCCTCGGGCTCGGGCTCGGCGCTCGCCATCGGCCGCGCCCGCCGCGCCACCGGCCCCGCGCCCGCCGCGCTTCCGCCCGCGCGCGCCGCGGGGCCAGCGCTGATTGGGCGCGGCGCGCCCGGGCGGAGGCAGGGCCGGCGCTGATTGGACGCGACGCGCGATGGGAAGCGGCGGAGGCGGCGCTGATTGGACGCGATGTGAGCGCTGCCGGGAGGCGCTGCGGGAGCGGGCGGGGCCGCGGCGGCCGGGGCGCTGCGCGGGTCCCCGCAGCCGGCTGCGGGTCACCCCGGCCCGGGTCACTCAGCCCGGTTTCAGTCACCGCTGCCGACCCGGGTCCCTGCTGCCCGGCCCGGGTCCCTGCTGCCCGGGTCACTGCTGCCCGGCCCGGGTCCTCTCCGCCGTGCGCGTCCCCTGTCCCCTCCCCTCTGCCCCGTGCCCTCCGGCCGGGCTGCGGCGGGGAGCGGGGCGAGGCCGATCGCCGCCGCCGGGATGGGCAGAGCCAGCACCGCGCGGCTGCGGGGCCTCCACCCGTGACAGCGGGGCGGGCATGGGCCTGCCGGGACATCCCGGGCTAGCGGCGGAGCCGTGCGCTGTGACACCGGCATGCTGTAGCGTCCGTGCCGCTGTGGGACCTGCATCCGCGCGGTGACACCGGTGAGGCTGGGGGACAGGCAGGTGATAGCTGGTACCTCGGCACATGTCCATTCCCTGCTGGGGTATCCTCCAGGCCCTGCTCCCTGCCCGTCCCGGGTGTGCGGGGCTGCTGTGCCCGTCCCGCAGCTGGCGGATCCTCATCCCGGTTCCCCCTCGCTCTCTCTGCCCCGCAGGGCGCTGGCCATGGAGCCGGGCACCATCGACAACCTGTCCATCCTGTACCAGAGCTCCGACTTCATCGTGGTCAACAAGCACTGGGACCTGCGCATCGACAGCAAGATGTGGTACGAGACGCTGACCCTGCAGAGCCAGCTCAAGCACCGCTTCCCCGAGCTGGCCGACCCCGACACCTACTACGGCTTCAGGTGAGCACCCGGGCACCGAGCCCGGCTCTGCCCTCAGCTGGGGACACTCCTGAGGTGGCCAGGACGCTCCTTTACCCCCGTGTCCTTCCCAGGTTCTGCCACCAGCTGGATTTCTCCACCAGCGGGGCCCTGTGTGTGGCGCTCAACAAAGCAGCAGCGGGCAGTGCCTACAAGTGCTTCAAGGAGCGCCTGGTGACCAAAGCCTACCTGGCCCTGGTGAGCCCTCCCTGCCACCTCCTGCCTTGGCCTTCTGGTGTTTCCAAACAACTCTGCCCTGAGAAAGCTGCGGGTGTTCAGCTGGAGAAGAGAAAGATGCAGAGTTGGAGCCTAATGGGGCTCAAAGAGAGCTGGGGAGGGATTTGGACCAGGGCATGGAGGGATAAGACAGAGGGAATGGCTTCCCACTGCCAGACGGTGGGGTTAGGCTGGGTATCAGGAAGGAATTCTGGCACAGGGTGCCCAGAGAAGCTGTGGCTGCCCCATCCCTGGAAGTGCCCAGGGCCAGCTTGGATGGGGCTGGGAGCAACGTTGAAGGTGTCCCTGCTGCCAACAAGGAGTTGGGGAAGTGGATGGGCTTTAAGATCCTTCCAACCCCACCCTTTCTGTGATTGCATGATTCCTGCCATGGGGGGTGGGTGAGGGGCACGTGCCAGGGCTCAGTTTGCACGTTCCTGCCCCCAGGTGAGGGGCCACGTGAGCCAGAGCCGGATGACGATCCGCTACGCCATCGGGAAGAACACCACGGAGGGCATGACCCACATGATGTGCATCGAGGGCACAGAGGGTGAGCAGCCCCAGCCCCTGCTCTGCCCACACCCCCAGGGCTGCGCTGGGGCATCTCAAACCCCCTCTGGATCTCCTTGCAGGCTGTGAGAATCCCAAGCCGTGCCAATCGGAGCTGATCGTGCTGGAACATGGATCCTACAGCGGAGACCCTGTCACCAAAGTGCTGCTGCAGCCACTGACAGGTGGGCACAGGGGCAGCTCTGGAAAGGCCTGAGGGAAGCTGAGAACTGCCGTGCTCAGGGGGACAAATGCCATTAGTATTGTCACCATGCCCTGAAGGAGGGACTCAGGAATTTCCAGTCATTATTCCTGCTCTCTCCCCAGGGAGGACTCACCAGCTCCGGGTTCACTGCAGCGCCATCGGCCACCCCATCGTGGGGGACTTCACCTACAGCCACAGGCAGGACAGCAATCCCTACAGGATGATGCTCCACGCCTACTACCTGCGCATTCCCACTGGCACGGAGCTGATCGAGGTGTGCGCGCCCGACCCCTTCGTCACCGCCATGGACGGCAACTGGGTGCCCCAGCACGTCACCCAGCGGCTGGAGGATGTCATCCAGGAGCTCAAGGACAAGGGCACACAGAAGGAGGAGGAGGAGGAGGAGAGCCAAGAAGCTGCCAGAGAGGAGGGAGCAGGGGGTGCAGGCAGCAGGGAGGAGACGGAGGAGCAGCGGGCGCGCTGCGAGCAGTGGCTGGCTGAGTGGGCTCTGGAGTGAGCACCAAGCACATCCCTGCATTTCCAGCTCCAGCCTTGTCCCAGCAGGTCCCCACGGAGCCCAGCGCTGCCTCCACGCCTGCACTCCCTCTGTGGCTTCCCTCGCTCCTGGGGCTGGCATCAGGTGGATTTTAGGAGTGGTTGAGGTGGGGTTATTTTGCGATTCCCATCATCCATCTGGTCATGGGATGTCCCTTTCCCAATCCTTGGGCTCAGCAGCAGAGTCAGTCTCACACTCCAGCTTAGAGTGACCCCAAAGCTTTCCATCCCTGTCCTGGGGGAGCTGGGGCACAGCTGGGCACTGCCTTTGCCATGGGCATTCCCACAACCTCTCCATGCTTGGATGCAGAATTGCAGCCCAGCACAGGGAGGGGAGAACATGCCGGGTGGAGCTCCAGTGTCCCTGTCCCCCATTCCCTCACTGCAGCTGCTGTGTCGTGTGGGATGTGGGAGACTGGGGGCTGGAGCACATTCTGGGGACACTGGTAGTCCCCAGGGTGTCCTGTGAAACTGGACTGGGATGGGCATGGAAAGGTCCCTGCCCCTCACCCATCCCTCCCTCAGCCCACCTGGGTGGTTTTTAAAGGTGTGGTGAAGGTGAAGGAGTTCATACCAATGGATTTTAAACTTTTTTTAGATTTCTAGAAAGAGAATCTAGTCTTTTAGGGTTTGTAAAATACGGGTGGTCTCAGGAATGAGGTATTTTTAGTACTTCTGTGGTCAGAGAGCCAGCAGCCCAAAGCTTTTTTAATGGATTTTATTATTCCTTCTACTAGCACTGCCTTTCCTGCTTTTATCCCTGCTGAGACAGGTCAGAGGATACAAGTTCCTTTCTGCTCACCCACTTGAGGAGGGATCAGTGTCCTTTGTAGGTCCCATGGGGTGGCTCCTGCCTGGCAGGTTTCCAGAGGGTCCTGCAGGCAGGTCCTTCAGCTGGGCAGTTTGGGAAGGCTCTGGAAAAGTAGGAAAAGGACAAAGGTGAAAGAAAGGCTGAGAACTGATGGGAGGAGCAGGCAGGAGCTCAGCTTTGACAGATGTCAAGAATTTTCCTTTGAAGTGCCCTTGCTTTGCTGGTCATCCTGCTTTGCTTTCCCCTTCCCTGCTCATCCTCTGCAGCCCTTGGGGGACATTTGGAAATGAGGAGAAAAGGACAGCTGAGGAGGGACAGCTGGAGCCACACAGCCCCATCCCAGGGCTTTCAAGGACCACATCAGCACTTGCCCAGACTTGTCACCTCACCAGTTGAAAACACCTGATGGGGTTCACACAGCTGATATTCCCACCCCGAGGGGGGAATAAAAACTCACAGCCCTCTCCTTGTGGATAAACACACCCTGCAAGTCACCAAAATCCCTGGGGGGGGTGAGGGGAGAATTTGATCACCTGTCCTGGGTGTCCCTTTCTGTTGTGGCTTGGTGCCACCACTGCAGGGTGGGGATGGCCTGAGGTGCCAGCCCTGGGCACGATGGCCACAGGGCTGGTGCCAGAGGAGCAGGAGCCCCTTGTCCTTCCTGCCAGACCTCATGGCCGGGAGGGGCCGGCCAGGTCTCGCCGCTGGGAAGGAGCACAAGGAATCTTTGCCGAATATTTGAGGGGTGACACACACGGGAGGTGCTGGAAAGGGACAAGGGATTCACACGGGGACCCAGCCTTGTCCGCGCTGGGAGCAGGCCCTGCTGGGAGCACGGCCGAGATGGGGAATGGGGACATGGGGACATGGCTGGCACCCCGAGCCTGCCGTGTTTGCGTCGAGGAGCTCCCCACACCCCAGCCCAGCCTTTGCGTGCTGCTCTTCCCCAGCGCCACAGATAAAAGGGAATTTTCCTTACCCTGCAGAGGGAGTTTTCCAGGCGCCCTTCCCGGCTGCATTCCAGGGCAATGTCCCCGTCCTGTCCCCTCCTGCCCGCGGGGCTGTGGCTCCTGCCGTGCCCTGGGGTTGTGGTGTGGCTGTGATGTCCCGTGCACTCCGCAGTTCCAGATTTGGTGTATTTGCTGTATTAAACGTGTCTCTGCCCTTCACTGTCCGCTCTCTGCGTCCATCTCCCGGGGGCTTCCAGGAATGAGGGGAATGAGGCCGGACCGGCCCCGCGGGAGCGGCCCCGGGGCTCCGAGCAGGCCGACCTGTTGTGTGAGGGAGGATCGTGTGCGAGAGGATTGTTGTGTGAGCTGTAGGATTGTTGTGTGAGCTGTAGGATTGTTGTGTGAGGGGATTGTTGTGTGAGGGAGGATCGAGTGTGAGAGGATCGAGTGTGAGAGGATCGAGTGTGAGAGGATTGTTGTGTGAGGGGATTGTTGTGTGAGGGAGGACTGAGTGTAAAATTGTTGTGCGAGAGGATTGTTGTGTGAGGGGATTATTGTGTGAGAAAATTGTTGTGTGAGGGGCTGGGTTGTTGTGTGGGCTGCAGGATTGTTGTGTGAGGGACAGGAAGGTTGTGTGAGCTATGGGATTTTTGTGTGAGCTATGGGATTTTTGTGTGAGCTGCGGGATTGTGTGAGGGGCTGGATTGTTGTGTGAGGGAGGACTGAGCATGAGAGGATTGTTTTGTGAGGGGCTGGATTGTGTGAGGGCTGCAGGATTGTTGTGTGAGGGACAGGAAGGTTGTGTGAGCTTTGGGATTTTTGTGTGAGCTGTGGGATTTTTGTGTGAGCTGCGGGATTGTGTGAGGGATACTCATCCCTCAGGTTAGAGCACAGAGAAAACCCATTGAAGACCCAAGGAATTATTGCAGTCTTTAAGACTGGGAATTTTTTTGAAGATTATGAACCAGACATGGGCAGAGGGCCACTGGTTAAGGGAGAGGAGCATTCCCAGCCCTCCCAGCACAGGGAGGTGCAGTCAGAGCTCACAGCTGACCTGGGAATGTCCCCAGGAATAAGCCTGGGGCAGATGTTCCTCCACATGTTCAAGTTCAGGGTGGATCCCCCAGTGGCAGCTCCCGAGGGGGTTTCAGGGCCAGCTTTGATCTCCACGGGGACACAGTGGACGCGGTGACCCCCAGAGTGGCCCTGGTGTGTCCCTGCCCCCCTGCTCCAGCCACCTCTGTCCAGCCAGCCCGGGGCAGGGGCTGTGTCCCTCCGGCAGCCTCATAGCATTCTGTAATTTTATTGCCCCAACAGGAGCTATTTTCACAGTAAATCCTTCCAAAATAGAAACCAGCAACACCCATGGGCGTGGAGCTAGCCCTGGGGCTGCAGGACCGGTTGGGGGACAGGACAGGGCTGGGGGTGACAAACCCCTCTTGACACTGTGCCAGCAGCTCCAGGGACCCTTGGTGAGGGCTGGGACCCCCAAACCTGGCCGAGGGGGGTGCAGCCCTGCTCCAGCCCAGCCACCCTTCCCTTTTCCCAGGATAAACACCCAGATAAAGTTTGTGCTCACAGCTCCTCCAGGTTGTCATCTCAGAGCCTCGGGAAGGATTTGATCCCCTTGGTCTTGGTCCCCTTTGTGGCACGTGCTCGACAGCATTCTGGAGCATGATCGGGAGGAAAAGCTGGAAAAAAAGGGAATGGGATTGGCTGTGATCCCGGGAAAAAGGAGAGGCACAGGGAAACACCTCCCAGAGGGTGCTGAGCCCATCACTGAGCTCAGTCTGCTCTGCACCCCAGCTGCCCGATAAAATAACCCCTGAGCAGCTCTACAGGTTTTCCCCTCACCGACAGCACCTTAATCCCCCTCAGGAGCACAGAAACACCCAAAACAGGGGTTTTAACTCCTTCTGGGTTCATTTTCGGTTCAGCTGAACCCAGAGCTCAGTGACCCTTTATGAGAAGTAGGAAACAGCCCCAAAGCAAAAGCAGGGAGAAGGAAAGGAGCCAGACAAAACAGAGTTGAGAAACTGCCCCGTCACACCCCGTGTGCGGAGCAACATCCCCACCCCGCACAGATAAAGTGCCGAGCGCTGCCCAGCCCCTGCCCCAGCCCCAGCAGCACCTTCCCGGCCGAATCCTCCCATCCCGGAGCCAAATCCCCCTGGACAAGGGGCAGGAGAACGGCTCGGCACAGCCCCGGTAGGATTTGGGGAGGAAAAAGGAGATTGAGGGGGGAAAATTCCTTGCGTTGAGCTCAAACGGCGATAACGGGTTGCTGTGGGCAGCCCCGGGGGAATTTCAGGAGCAGGGATTGATTTTCTATCAGGGGATCACCCTGAGGGGTGTAGAGGGGTGGCGAACACCTGCTGGGTCCTCCCACTGCCTTACACTGGATTTCTCCCAGTCTGTGCTGGTGAGGAGCTGGGGGATGGAGGGGGACCCTGTCCCTGCAGGACAGTTGTGAGGTTTCTTTTAATAACGGGTGGGGAAACTCCTGTTTTCTGTTATAAAGGATTTAAAATCTCACCTGTGGTCGCTGGGGGTGTATGTAGCATCACAGAGACGGGGTGGGCACAGCGAGACCCCTGACCCCAGAGCTCCAGCCCCAGTGCTGGGTGACAGAATCAGCTCCAGGACCTCCAGTGCTGTCCCCAGGCTCTGACCCCGAGTGTGGAACAGCTCCAGCCCCAGTGCTGGGTGACAGAATCAGCTCCAGGACCTCCAAGTGTGGGACACGGCTCTCCGGACCGGCTCCAAGGACGAACCCCCGGCTCCAGCACCATGGCGTGGGCAGCCCCAGCCCTGGCAGCTGCCACCCTCTGCCTCCGTGAGTGACATCCTGTCCCCAAAAACTGCCCCGGGACCCCCAGGCACCAGGGATGCTCCGGCTGTGCTGCTCCTCATCCCAATCCCGCTCGGTTCAGCACTCCCAGGGCTCTGTCGCCTGCTCCCCTCAGCATCCACAGGCCTTTCCCAGGGATACATGTTTCCAGATTTCCAGGGATGGATTTATCCCTTTTTGTCTTCCACACCCTCCTGCAGGGAGCCGGGGTGCTCGGGCTGGGGGCTGCTCCCTTCACAGTGATCCGCAGCATTTCCTAAACATGAAGTTAGCAAAGGAAAGGCTCTTCCCAGACTCTAAACCTGGAGCTGCTTGGAGCAACCCCGACGAGCCGTTCCTAATCCCGGGATGTTTCCTAACCTTCCTTGCAGGTGTCTCTGCAGACCCAGTGAAAGCCACAGCGGTGAGTCCCTGCCGGCTCTGCTGGCTCCCACCGTGCCGGGGCTTTCCCAAAATTCCCCAGCTGGCTCTGGAGGTGCCACCATCCCCGCAGTGCTCAGCTCCACCTGCCCGCTGTCCCCTGTGCACAGCGTGGCCCTGTCCTTGTCCCATCCCTCACCTCCCTGCCCTGCTCCCAAACCCAGCTCCAGGCAAGCAGGGACAGACCCACCCGAGTGTCCCCGCTGCTGAGAGCAGCTTTGATGGCTTTTGTCCCCACAAGTAACCCAGGGGCTGCTGCAGCTCCTGGCTGTTCTGGGTGCTCCAGCCGGGTCAGATCCCATTCCCTGCATCTCATTCTTCCCTTTCCTTACCGGGGCTGAGCGTCCTCCATCCTCTCCCCAGGCTGCCCTGATTTTTGGAGCCGTCCTGTCCAACGCTGAGCATCCCCAGTAAGTACCAGCCCTGTCGGGGGCTCTGGGGGTCCGGCGGGGTGAATTTGCATTATCTGCTGCTGTGCCGGGTCACTGGAGCAGGGAGGATTTACAGCCCTGTGCAGCCGGTTCCGTGCTGGGATTCCGGCGGGCTGGGCTCCTGCAGAAACAAAAACACACCGAGAATTCTCCTTCCTCCACGCGGCTGCAGCGGAGCCTCGCCCCGGCTCAACCCGGGCGCTGCTGCTTTGTCCCACACCCAAACCCCGGGACATGGGGGCACCCACCCGGCCGTGGGGATGGCAGCACCCTGGCACTGATTTTAGGGGACATTTTCATGATATCTCACGTGTACAGCCTCGGGGAGCTGGCGTGTGACCTGGAGCCGGGCACCATCCCGGCCTCGGATCCCAAAATCCTGGAGAAGCTGAAGCTCTGCCCGGCGCTGACGGGGGCACAGCAGGACGCCCTCAATGCCCTGCTCCTCTCGGGGGGCACAGCGTACGGGTGAGGAGCCTTCCTGCTCCTGCAGGAGTGGGCGGGCAGGAGGGGTGGGGATCCACGGGGATGCTGAGCTGGTCCTGCTCCTGCTGCCGCAGGGATCCCTCAAGCTGGGATTTGCGGACACTGCAAGATTTGGGGCCGCTCGTGCTGGCGTTGAACCAGACCACGCTGAGTTTGGTGGCCGAGGTAAGATCCCCTCCTCGGGGGGAGATGACCATCAGGCAGGTCAGCTCCGAGGCTGGGGGACCCAGCATGCTGTGCTCTCCGCACCTAGAACCCTCTGTCCCTGTGCTCTCCGAACCTAGAATCCTCTGTCCCCGTGCTCTCCGAACCTAGAACCCTCTGTCCCTGTGTCCCCTGTCCCAGCACCCTGTGTCCCTGTCCCCAGTGTCAGCACCGTGTGTCACTGTCCCTGTCCCCGGTCCCAGCACCCTGTGTCCCTGTCCCCAGTGTCAGCACCGTGTGTCACTGTCCCTGTCCCCGGTCCCAGCACCCTGTGTCCCCGCAGGCAGCACGGGAGGATTTCAGGAGGAGCATCGCTGCCGCCTACATCAGCCAGGGACGTTCCCAGCGGGAGAAATCCCTGATCCTCCTCAGGGCGCTCGCAGCAGCATCAGCTGCCTCCCAGCCCCGGCTGAAGCGCAGCGCGGACCGTGAGTGTTTCCCTTCCCTCCGGAGCTCTGCGAGGGGACAATGCCCGGGGCTGGCAGGATCTGGGAGCTCCTGGCTAGACCAGGCAGAAATCTGGGGTTCGCACAAATTGGAGAAGTGGGGAAATGTCCTCGAAGCACGGGGTGGGGGTTGCTCTTACCTGGGAGCAGGGATGTGGTGGCAGCACTCAGGAAGGAGCTGGGACAGTGGGACAGTCCCCAGGCAGGGCCAGCGCCAGGGCAGGATGCTGCAAGAGCAGAGGATGCTCATGTAGGGGACATGGATCAGTTTGAGCTGCCTTTAACAGGACAAAGCACAAGTGGGCTGCAAAACATCCCCAGGTTCTTCTGGAATGACTTTAGGGAATGACAGCAAAGGAGGCACCTCCGTGGACTGGGGACCAGGGGATGGGAGCAGGATCCACCGTGGCTTGAGCCACGTTTTTGTGATTCCCTGTCCTTCACCTTGGCTTTGAGCCCGTGGCAGGAGCAGGGCCAGGTGGGAAGGGCACACGCACAACACACACCTCTGCCTGACACAATTCCTTGCCCTCAGGCTGCCAGACCGAGCCCATCACTGCCAGCAACATCGATGACATCATCTTCTACATCTTCCCTGACACGCTTGACCAGCTCGACCTGTGCCTGAGCAATGATGTGCTAATACAAAACCTGGAGGCTGTGCTGGATCTGCCGCTCACCTTGGAGGCTTCCTGGGTCCTGAAAAAAAAGGTGGATGAGGTAAGGGGTGGCACAGGACAGGAGCCCCCCAGCAGCATGGGATGGGCAGGGAGCAGGGCTCAGTGGGCACAGGGATGAAGGTGTCCGAGTGGGTCCTTTGCACTCATTCCTGCCCTGTTTTCCCTTCCCTCACCCTCTGTCCTCCCCCTGGGCCGGCCCCCGCAGTATTTCCGGGAGTCAGGGATCCCAGAGGAGCAGCTGAGGCGCCTGGGGGTGCTGTCCCGCCTGTACACGGAGCAGGAGATCAGCCAGTGGCCGGTGACATCCAATGACACCCTCTCAGCCCTGCTCAGCGGCTCGGGAGGAGCGTGGGATGATTCCCAGGTAAATCCATGGCAGCAAAAAGGTGAGAAACCCAAACTGGGATTGCCTCTGTCCCACACCAGCTCAGGGTGGAGGCATTGTGGGGTTTTTTGGGGGGTTGGCAGCACTGCCATCCTTACCAGGAGTGTCTCCCATCCCTGCCCGTGTCCCCCAGGTACAGCAGCTGCTCAGCAGGTACCTGGCCCTGGGGGGCTCCTTGACGGGGCCCCTGCTCCAGGAAATCGGAGACAGGCGCCTGTGCAACCTGCAGGAGGAGCAGATCCAGCAGATCCCTGCTGCAGCCATCGGGTGAGCCGCTTCTTGGGGTGCTGCTCAGCCCTGAGAGCCCCCAGGGCTCTGGGGAGCTGGGGTGGAAGAGCCCCAGCTCTGTTGTGGATGGCCCCACTCCCAACCAGCACAGTGGGATGGCTGTGTCCCAATCCCAGATCTCACCTGAGCTCCAGGACCATGAGCAGGGATATCCCCCCCAGCCCTCCCAGCCACCAGAACAATTTATCTGCAGTTTGGGGTGCTGCTGATGCCTTGAGAGGCTGCCTGGAGCAGAGCTGGGCAGAGCTAAAGGAATAAAGCAGGGATTTATTAAAGGCCTCAAAGGATGCACCTTGGGCAGTACAAGAGCCTGGCTGTGCTACCCCCAAGATGGACAATGGGTCAGGAGTTTTCACACTTTTATCAGTTTTGTTCCATTTCCACATTGGGGTTCAGTGTCCAATTCCAGCTCAGGTGATGCAGTCCCATCCTCCCAGACTGCTCTCCTCCATTCCCTGTTTGCACTTTTTGGGCTGAAGCTGCAGTGGTGTCCTTGGTTCTGGGGCTGGCAAAGGATTGTTCTGTGTGCCTGAGCTGTGAGGAGAGCTGCTGACACTTTGTGTGGAGTTCAGAGTTCTGTACCAATGCAGTCCAGAATCTGGAAATATGAAAGCTCAAACTGAAGGATCAGGGCTGACCTGTGCCCCCCTTCCAGGACTGCTGGGCGGTTGGACATCTCTTCATGCTCCCAGTCCAAGAAGAAGCAGCTCTATGGGAAGGCCCGGGAGGCCTTTGCCAGCCTGGCCAGCACCCCTGGCCCCTATTACTGCCAGATCCAGCCATACCTGGGTAGGTTCTTCCTCTCCACCCTCCTTCCCACCACCAGGTTTGGGGTCTCTTCTCAGGCACAGACAGGTCTGGCAGCCTCCAGAACCTCCCCAGATCCTCCCCAGAAGTGCTGGAAGGGTTTGCACATCTCCAGGTGTCCCCTGGGCTCTCTTTAAGGTGGAGCTCCAGCAGAAGATCTGAAGAATTTGGCTAATGCTGGTGTGGCCATAAACATGGATCTGGACACCTTCCTCTCCCTAATTCCTGAGGAAGTGCAGGTACAGCCCTGGGTGCTGCTGTCCCTCTCCCAGGGAAGGGCAGGGCTGAGCAGGGGGGCTGAGGTCAGAGCCCAGCCAAATCACCAATTCTCCACTTTCTCACCTTTATAAATTTCCTTTAGGAAGTTTCAGCTGCTCTGCAGCCCCGTTAGCAAAGCCTTTGGGGCTGTGAGGGTGAGGGAAGGGGATGATCTCTGTGTGTTGCAGAAACTCAGCGTCACTGACGTGAAACATTTGCTGGGGGAAAACCTCCCTGAGCTGAAGGAGCACGAGCAGGAGCCCTCGGTGGTGAGCTGGGTGCAGCTGCAATCCCAGCGCGAGCTGGACTGCGTGCTGGGCATCGGCCTGCAGGGGGGGCGGCCCGAGCCCGCGGGGACAGCCAGCCCTGCTGCCACCTCCCCGGCCACTGCCACCACCCCTGTGCCCACCACTGCAGCCAGTGTCACCTCCCCGGCCACTGCCAGCACCCCTGCGCCCACCACTGCAGCCAGTGTCACCTCCCCGGCCACTGCCAGCACCCCTGTGCCCACCACTGCAGCCAGTGTCACCTCCCCGGCCACTGCCAGCACCCCTGTGCCCCCCACCCCGGCCACTGCCAGCACCCCTGTGCCCAACACCCCAGCCACTGCCAGCACCCCTGCGCCCACCACTGCAGCCAGTGTCACCTCCCCGGCCACTGCCAGCACTCCTGTGCCCACCACCCTGGCCAGTGTCACCTCCACAGCCACTGCCACCACCCCTGTGCCTGCCACCCTGGCCAGTGTCACCAGCCCTGTGCCCACCACTGCAGCCAGTGTCACCACCCCGGCCACTGCCACCACCCCGGCCGGTGTCACCACCCCTGTGCCCACCACCCCGGCCAGCGTCACCTCCATGGGCACTGTCCCCACCTCTCCTCACCCTGCCACTTCAGCCAATGTCACCCCTGTGTCCACCACTGTCCCCAGCACCTCGGCCAGTGCCACCACCCTCCCCAATGTCCCCAGCACCTCGGCCAGTGCCACCACCCTCCCCAATGTCCCCAGCACCTCGGCCAGTGCCACCACTGTCCCCAGCACCTCAGCCAGTGCCACCACTGTCCCCACTGTCCCCAGCACCTCGGCCAGTGCCACCACTGTCCCCAGCACCTCGGCTAGTGCCACCACCGTCCCCAATGTCCCCAGCACCTCGGCCAGTGCCACCACCATCCCCACTGTCCCCAGCACCTCGGCCAGTGCCACCACTGTCCCCACTGTCCCCAGCACCTCGGGCAGTGCCACCACCATCCCCACTGTCCCCAGCACCTCAGCCAGTGCCACCACTGTCCCCAGCATCTCAGCCAGTGCCACCACTGTCCCCAATGTCCCCAGCACCTCGGCCAGTGCCACCACTGTCCCCAGCACCTCGGCCAGTGCCACCACCATCCCCACTGTCCCCAGCACCTCGGCCAGTGCCACCACTGTCCCCAGCACCTCAGCCAGTGCCACCACCATCCCCAATGTCCCCAGCACCTCGGCCAGTGCCACCACTGTCCCCAGCATCTCAGCCAGTGCCACCACCATCCCCACTGTCCCCAGCACCTCAGCCAGTGTCACCTCCATGACCACTGTCCCCAGCCCTCCTCACCCCTCGGCCAGTGTCACTGTCCCCACCACCACTGCCGTTAGCAGCCACTCGACCCCTCAGCCGAGCACGGTCCCCCCCAGGACCCCAACCCCCCCAGGCACCCCCCCACACACTGGGGGTCCCCTTGTCCCCCCCGTCCCCACTGCCACCTCCACTGCCCGTCCCTCTGTGACCAGCGCAGTGCCCTGCTCCACCCACCAGGTCCCCACCACAGACAGAGCCACGTCCCCTGCTGTCACCCTCCTCAGCACCCTCCTGGCCACCAGCAGCCCCACTGCCACCCCAGTCCCTGCTGTCACCTCCAGGGCCACCACCAGCACCAGTGTTGGCACTAACCCAGCTGGTACCACCCACAGCGCTGTCACCACTGTCCCCAACCCCTCCTCTGCTCCCACTGCCACTCTTGTCCCCAATCCCACCTCTTCTCCCACTGCCACTCTTGTCCCCAATCCCACCTCTGCTCCCTCTGCCACCCACAGCACCATCACTACTGTCCCCAATCCCACCTCTGCTCCCACTGCCACCCCTGTCCCCAGCCCCTCTTCTGCTCCCACTGCCACCCACAGCACTGTCACCACTGTCCCCAGTCCCACCTCTTCTCTCACTGCTACCCACAGTACTGTCACCTCTGTCCCCAGTCCCACCTCTTCTCCCACTGCCAAACCCTCCTGTGCTCACACTGCCACCCCTCACTCCTCCTCTGCTCCCACTGCCACCCACGGCACTGTCACCACTGTCCCCAACCCCACCTCTTCTCCCACTGCCACCCCCATCTCCAATCCCACCTCTTCACCCACTGTCACCTCTGTCCCCAGCCCCTCTTCTGCTCCCACTGCCACCCACAGCACCGTCACCTCTGTCCCCAGTCCTACATCTTCTCCCACTTCCAATGCCACCTCTGCCCCCAGTGCCACCCCAGCCCCCCAGTCCCCCACCCCAGTTCCCCCCCAGCCAAGCCTGGGCTCCTCCACGGCCGCGCCGTGCCCGCCCAGCTCCCGTGCCAGCCCCAGCCCCACAGCCGGGAGCGGCCCAGAGCCAGCACAGACAGCCTCCAACGGCAACATCAACCTGCGGCCCCCGCCCGGTGAGCTGGGAACGGGGGAAGCCCTGGGAATGCCGGGGAGGGCACAGCCCTGGGAACGCTGGGGAGGGCACAGCCCTGGGAATGCCGGGGAGGGCACAGCCCTGGGAATGCCGGGGAGGGCACAGCCCTGGGAATGCCGGGGAGGGCACAGCCCTGGGAATGCTGGGGAGGGCACAGCCTTGGGAAGGCCGGGGAGGGCAAAACCTTGGGAATGCCGGGGAGGGCACAGCCTTGGGAATGCCGGGGAGGGCAAAGCCTTGGGAATGCCGGGGAGGGCACAGCCTTGGGAATGCCGGGGAGGGCAAAGCCCTGGGAACGCTGGGGAGGGCACAGCCCTGGGAATGCCGGGGAGGGCACAGCCTTGGGAATGCTGGGCACAGCAAAGCCCTGGGAATGCTGGGGAGGGCAAAGCCTTGGGAATGCTGGGGAGGGCACAGCCTTGGGAATGCCGGGGAGGGCACAGCCTTGGGAATGCCGGGGAGGGCAAAGCCCTGGGAATGCCAGGGAGGGCAAAGCCCTGGGAATGCCGGGGAGGGCAAAGCCCTGGGAATGCCGGGGAGGGCACAGCCCTGGGAATGCCAGGGAGGGCAAAGCCCTGGGAATGCCGGGGAGGGCACAGCCCTGGGAATGCCGGGGAGGGCACAGCCTTGGGAATGCCAGGGAGGGCAAAGCCCTGGGAATGCCGGGGAGGGCAAAGCCCTGGGAATGCCGGGGAGGGCACAGCCTTGGGAATGCTGGGGAGGGCACAGCCCTGGGAATGCTGGGCACAGCAAAGCCCTGGGAATGCCGGGGAGGGCACAGCCTTGGGAATGCTGGGCACAGCAAAGCCCTGGGAATGCTGGGGAGGGCAAAACCTTGGGAATGCTGGGGAGGGCACAGCCCTGGGAATGCCGGGGAGGACACAGCCTTGGGAATGCCGGGGAGGGCAAAGCCCTGGGAATGCTGGGCACGGCAAAGCCCTGGGAATGCCGGGGAGGGCACAGCCCTGGGAACGCTGGGCACAGCAAAGCCCTGGGAATGGTGGGGAGGGCACAGCCTTGGGAATGCTGGGCACAGCAAAGCCCTGGGAATGCTGGGGAGGGCAAAACCTTGGGAATGCTGGGGAGGGCACAGCCCTGGGAATGCTGGGGAGGGCAAAACCTTGGGAATGCTGGGGAGGGCACAGCCCTGGGAATGCTGGGGAGGGCACAGCCTTGGGAATGGGGGACAGGTGGGGACATGGCCCTGGGGCTGCCCTCAGGTTCTCAGGTCACTTCAAGGTGTCCCATCACCTCCCGAGCCCCCAGCCCTCCCCGGCAGCTGGAGAATCCCATTCCTGTGTTGTCCCTGCAGGATCAGGATCCAGGCTCTGCTCCTGCCTCGCTCTCCTGCTGGCAGCCACCGTGGGGAACGTTCTGCTGCTCTGAGCCCCCCTCAGCACCCCCACCCTGCACACCCCTCCCTCCATCCCACTGGAACTGCGCTGGGCAAGTCCCTGCTGGGCAGCAGGACCCCAGGAAAGGGAGGAGAATTCATCCACGTTTGATTCCAGCACAGGATTTGGTTATTTTTGAAGCTGGCCTGTGAAGGAGAGCACATTATTCCAGCCCAGAGAAGCCCCACAGGTCCTTACTAGAGATTTGCTCCCTGTAGTACAACCAGCAGTGCTGCTGACTGCTCTGCCAAGGCAAGAACACGGGGCCCAGCTCCTGCAGGGATTTCCTGTCCATCCCATCCCACTGGGATCTGTTAAACAGTGGGGAAACTCAGGGATTTGAGTCACTGGTGGCCCCGCACTGCAGCTGAGAGATCCCAAAATTCCTATTTAACTTCCTTCACGAGCTGCTTTTTGATCAAGGTCTGCTCAAACCACACACAGACTCTAATGGGATGATTAGCTGGAGATAATTTATCTTGATTACTGTTCAGTGCTATACAATAAAACATCAGTCTGGTTTTTCCTAATCCAATGTGTCCTTTGAGTGCTTTGTGGGGAAGCTTTTCCAGCACAAATCCAAACTCTGCGGTGAAGGACAGACCTGCTCCCTCTCTAGAAAGCTCAGACAGTGAAGATTTATAAGACATAAAATATATAAATCCCTTTTTCCCTCCCAGATTCTCCTCCTGGAGGAAGGGGAATGTCAGGAGCTGGATACAGGTTTCACTGAGAGGGTTTTTTTGAGATATTTCCAATGAGTGGGGAAAAAATATGGAAAACCTTGTGCAAAGTTCCTTTCCTCCGACATGAGGAAGCTGAGAACAGTCTCAGCTCCTAAATGTTGAAGAGCCAACCCCAAGGAACGGGAACAGGCAGATCCTGGGATTCTGAGCCTTCATTTGGGGGATTCCTGCAGACAGGAAGGTGAGGGCAGCCCCAAGGAAGAGCAGACACTCATCAGTTTGCTTCTGGCATTTTTACTCAGTCCCAGGATTTATTTACAAGCAGCTGGCAAACTTCAGTCCCACCCTGAGGTCTTGGCAGTGTCACGAGGTCAGGCTCTGGGAAATGGCATTTTTAACCTGCAGGACTCACCCTTAAACCCAGCAGTGAGATGGGGTTTAGCAGTGGTTTGGGGCTGAGCTGGGCTTGGGCTGTCCCAAAGGCAAAGATCCTCCACCAAAGAGTCTGAATCTTCCCTTCAGACAAAAATGTTTTTTTTTTTTTTCCAAGTGATTTGAAAGCCAAAAGTACCTAAAGGTGAGTTCTGGGCTGATCCCAGCTGCCTGCAGCTCTGGGCACTCCTCAGGCCAGGTCTCAGAGCAGGTCACAGGCTGGTCCCTCTTGGCTCCTCGTGGGAGGAGAAGGTCAGGAGAGCATGGACACCATGGAGAAGCTGAGGAGCAGGGCAGGCAGGAGGTGGAGCACCCTGGCCACGCTGCCCAGAGGGGCTGAGGACATTGCTGCAGGACAAAGAGAGCATCAGAGCACAGAAATCAGTGACTGAGCTGTGGGAAGTGGGTTTGTAGAGATAAGATGTGTTTGAGATAAGAAATGCTGGCTTGGAAATGCCATGGAATGAGACAGGAATTGATGAGAGAGAGAACTGGAACTAGAAACAAGTTTCAAAGGATGGCCTTGCAAATAAGACTGGATACTTTGGAGAAACAGAACTGTGAAAGATGAATTGTAGTAGGACCCACGAGGGGTCATTTTAGATTATTAACTTTAAGGCATTTCCAGCATGGCGTAGGAAAAGCTGATTAGCTGGAATCAGAAATACTTCTAATATAGTTAAGAAATCAGAAATGCTTCTAATATAATTAAGAAATCAGAAATACTTCTAATATAATTAAGAAATCAGAAATGCTTCTAATATAGTTAAGAAATAGTTGGCTTCTGATTGTGCTGGTGTGAGTTATAACACCTCTATTGTCCCACCCTTCACATGAGAATGAAAACGGAATAAAAGTTTTTAAAAGAGCTCTCAGTTACCCCATCTTTAAGTAAGAAAACAACTTAATCTGACAACTGAACCACTCCTCCATGGGGAAAACATCCCCCTGTGCCCCCTGCAGGGATCCTCTTCTCCTGTCTGACCTCGGCAAACACCAAGCTGAGTTTGGGGTGGAACTGGAGAATCCTCAAATTTCCTTCAACCCCAAACCCTGTGATCCTGCCTCTAAACCCAAACCCAATGCCCCAAGGAGGAAGGCCTGGAAGTGGTCAGAATGAACCCCAAAATCACCCCAAAAGTGGATAAAAATAACCCAAAATTCACCGCAAATAAACCCCAAAATTAACCCAAAAAATGGCCCAAACTCACCCAAAATTCACCCAAAATTTAACCCAAAAATGGGCAAAATTAACCCCAAAATATCCCAAACTTCCCCCAAAACCAGGCAAAATCAACCCAAAAGTTCACCCAAAATGAACACAAAAATGGAAAAAAAATCAACCTCAAATTACCCCAAAAATGGGCAAAATTAACCCAAAAATAACCCAAACATCCCCCAAAGACCAGGCAAAATAAACCCAAAAGTTCACCCAAAATAAACCCAAAATGAACCCAAAAATGGAAAAAATCAACCTCAAATTACCCCAAAATAACCCAAAGTTACCCCAAAATGAACCAAAAGTTCACCCAAAACGAGCCCAAAATTCAGCCAAAATTCACCAAAAATTAAGCCTAAATTAAGCCAAAATTAACACGAAAAATGGGGAAAATTAATCCAAAAATCAAGCCGAAAACCAGGAAATTCACCCCAAAATTCGCTCAAAATCACCCCCAAACGAACCCACGACAGCCCAGCCCCGGCCCCGAAGTACCCGGGAATCTGGGGGTGGCCAGGTTGATGTAGCCCTCCTGCACGCCGCCCGTGAGCCCCGCGTGCAGCCGCTCGAGCTCCGCCTGCCGCTGCAGCGCCAGCCAGTCCCGCACCGGGGCGCGGCTCTGCCACCGCGCCAGCTCGGGCAGCCGCGCCCCCAGCAGCCCCTGCACATCGCCGGGGCTCAGCAGCTGCGGACAAACGGCACAGGAGGGTGCGGGGGTGATGGAATGAGAGGCAAAAAATGAAATAATCAGTGGAAAATTAAGGAAATTGTTTCATATGTAATGGTTTATAGGGATTATAGATTAAATATGTATTTATATGGTTTATGTTATATAATATATTTATATTATATTTATATTTAAATGTATCTCTATATAAATATATATTTATATTTAAATAGATTTATATAAAAATATATATTTATATTTCAATAGATCTCTCTATAAATATATATACACATAAATTTATGTAAGATTAAATATAAATATATTTTTATATATTTATTATTTTATATTTATATTTAATATAAATAGATAGTCAAAAATTTATATAAAATAAATATAAATATAAAAATAAAACATATAAATATATAAATATATATTCCTATTTAAATATATCTATATATAAAAATATATATTTCTATTTAAATATAAATATATATACATAAATTTATGTAAAATAAATATAAAATAAAACAAATATATAAATATATATTTCTATTTAAATATATTTAAATAGAAATATATTGACATAAATTTATATTGAATAAATATAAAATAAGACATATAAATATATAAATATATAGACAAATTTATATAGACTAAATATAAATATAAAATAAGACATATAAATATATAAATATATATTTCTATTTAAATATATTTAAATAAGACATATATAGACATAAATTTATATGAAATAAATATAAATATAAAATAAGACACAAATATATAAATATATACTTACATTTAAATATATTTAAATTAATATATTTACATATATTTATTTTTATATCTATTATATTTATGGCCTGTCCCCTGCCACAGAGAGCCTGCCCTAAAGAAACTCCACTGCTTTTGCATTCATCCAGGACACCAAGTTCTATTTTTTAAGGAATTTCAGGCCCTTTCCCCACTTTCTACTGGTTTAACAGAAGACATTTTGGATTTGACGGAATTTGGATTTGACGGAATTCAGATGTGATGGAATTCGGATTTGACAGAATTTGGATTTTATGGAATTTGGATTTGACGGAATTCAGATGTGACGGAATTCGGATTTGACGGAATTCGGATTTGACGGAATTCGGATTTGACGGAATTCGGATTTGCTGATTTCCCCCAATGGACAACACGACAAAGCCAAGCACGGCACCCCGGAAATGCAGGAATGAAGGGGCTCCAAGGCCAGCTCACCATCAGCGAGTCCCTCCTCAGAGTCACAAAGGTGCTCACGTTCATGTTGACGTCGGCCTTGCTGAGAGCCTTCAGGTCTGCAGCTGGAGCCCCCCCTGCACCGAAGCAGGAGAACACCAGGGATGGCAGAGCCCACAGGAGCCCTGCCCCAAATGGGGATTCTCCAAAACCCGTCAGCCTGGGGCTGGGAACACACGGCTGCAAAACGGGGGGTGCTCCTCCTTTTTTTATTGGGAGTTATTTCGTTGGGCATTGAAAATGTGTGGCCAGAAAGTGGAAAGAAGGGTGAGGAGAAGTTGGGAAAAATCTTGGCTTAAAGGGGAAAAAAAAACCCACCTGTTTTTTATTGGGAGTTATTTTGCTGGGCATTAAAAATGTGTGGCCAGAAAGTGGAAAGAAGGGTGAGGAGAAGTTGGGAAAAATCTTGGCTTAAAGGGAAAAAAAAAAAATCTGACATGGAAAAGGGCTTTGAGATTAATCCTGAGTTTGATTTTCCTTGTCTGGGATTTGGGCAACTCAAAGCAGGCACAGAATTTTTTGTGCTGTCTAAAAGCTGGAAAGACAAACTTTTAACAGCTTGACTTTGAAAATTTCCAAATCTTTGACAGGTTTTGATACTCATTTAGTTTGTGGCTAAGAGTTCCCCTTCCCCACAACATCCTGGATCGCTACATACCCAGGTAAGGTAAAATCAGCTCATAGTAAGCAGGTAAATGCTGCTGCTCAGAGAAAGCTTCCTTGGCTTTCTGGTACAAGAGGTTCTTCGTCTCCTGGGAACAGGCTGAAGGATCCAGAGACACCAGTCTGCAGAAAAATAAACATTTAGGGTGAAAAAAAGCTTTTGTTATCTTCAACCTGTTCAATTTTTGCATATTCTGAGTGTTTTTCTGGGATTCTCTGCACAGCACAGGTGATCCCCAATTCCAGCTCTATGGAGAGAAGCTGAGAGGAAAAACCATGGTTCAGTTTCCTGCTGAGAATTTGTCCTTCAGGTGATGATGGCTCTGATGGTGCCCAATAAATCTGTGTGTTTGCCAAGTGGTAATTAATTCATTTCATTTCATTTCATTCAGTCTTTCAGAGGAATTCAAACTGGAAATGCTTAAAAGCCACGAGGATGTGGCACTTGAGGACATGGTTTAGTGGCGAGCTTGGTGATGATCTGAGAAGCCTTTTCCAACCTTAAGGACTCAGCAATTCCATGAAATTCAATTTAATTAACCCTTCTGCAGATGAAAGCAGGCACAGAGTCAGATTTGCAGCGCGCTGGGCTGAATTAAACAGAGTTGGATTGGGAATCTGAGCCGTGCCTGGCAGCTCCTGAGGCGCTCCCTGAATTCCCATTCCCTGGGAGCAGAAAGAAGGAAAAGGGTGGGGAGGGGCTTTTGGAAGAAGCCGAGGACAGCCCAAGCTGGCACTCACCGGAGGCTGGCGGGGTCGATGGCCTCCAGCTCGGTGGCATTGAGCAGGCACACGTACCTGGTGCCAATGGCATCCAGGGCCGTGGCGTTCAGGGCATTGCCCAGCTCCAGGTAGCGTTTAATTGCTGCTGAGGCCTGCAAGCACAGTTAATTACGTGTATTTAATGGCGTTTAATTGCTGCTGAGGCCTGCAAGCACAGTTAATTACGTGTATTTAATGGCGTCAGAAAGTGTGGGTTCATCCTTGAAATAAACTCTCTTTATATTTTATTTTATGTAGTATTTTATCATTACAAAAATAAAATGGAAGCATTTCAGGTCTGTTCGTGTTGCTGTGAATTTTGTGTTAGAGATAGAAATGAGATATTTGGTTTTTTGTGTAGAATAGTTATTTTTTTATTGTACACCATTTTCATATTATTTTATTATTTTAAATTTTATTCATTATAATTTATGTTTATTAATTTTTAAATGTTTTTTACTGTATACCATTTTTATATGGTATTAGAAGGTATTGTGTTTGAATTTAATTGCTTAGTCTAGTGAAACAGTTAATTGGTTAGTAAGGGTTATTGTTTATTAAAGAATACATGTTACATATTTGTATATATAAAATATTTCTATATATGTTATATATTTGTATATATGTTATATATTTCTATATATTTGTATATTTCTATATTTGTTATAAATTTCTATATTTGTTATATATTTCTCTATATAACATATATAGAGACATATAACATATATATAGATATATATGTCTATATATGTTATATATTTCTGTATATAACATATATTTCTATACATAGCATACATTCATATAACATATATTTCTATAGATGTTATATGTTTATTAAACATTTTATAGATATGTTTATATATTTTAAACTGAATTTTATGGGATAGACTTCTTGTTTTTATAGGTGTGAACAGCTTTTTTACAAGAACAGATTGTTGTGCTGACTGATTTTTATTCCTATGATTTTTTTTTTTAATGGCAATTTAATAGGTTAGTTTAGAACACAAAGCCTGATTTTATAAGACCTTTTTTTTTTATAAAGTTTTCGTTCATTGGGCCACAAAGCTTGATTTTATAAGACCTTTTTGTTATAAAGTTTCCATTCATTGGGCCGCAAAGCTTGATTTTATAACACCTTTTTTTTCATAAAATTTCCATTCATTGGGCCACCCAAAGTTGTGGCACCAAGGATGCTCCGACCCCCTGAGAAGCCAGAGCCAGGAGCGCAGAGCCCAGCCCGTACCAGGGGATCCGAGGGCTGAGGATCAGTTTTCAGGAACGCTGCCAGGGCGTCAGCAGAGCTCAGCTTCCAGGTGGAGATCTCCTCCGGGCTGAGCAGGCCCAGGAGAGGGCCCATCTCAGCCAGGACATGCTGGGGATAACCGTGGGGATACCTCTGTGGAGACACCAGGGCACGGGCTGAGCTCAGCCTGGGCAAAGGGACGTGATGTTAGTGCTGTTTTCAGCTCTGTAACCAGGATTGGAGGGAGGACGGAGCCACGTTCCTCTCAGAGGTGTCCTGTGAAAGGCTGAGGGCCAACCCGGCAGGAAAACTCTGATTAGATAGAGAAATGAGAGATAAGAAATAAATATTTTCCCAGTAAAGGTGGTTGAACCATGGGAGAGGAGCTGAGAGACAGTGGAGTCACATCCTTGGAGATCCTAAATCCACCAGGAAAAGGCCCTGAGAGATGCCATCTGTGGAAATTTGAGTCACGTCCTTGGAGATCCTAAACTCCCCATGACAAGACCATGAACAATCCCATCAGTAGAAATTTGAGTCACGTCCTTGGAGATCCTAAATTCCCCATGACAAAACCCTGAGAGATCCCATCAGTGGAAATTTGAGTCATACCTTTGGAGATACTAAACCCACCAGGACAGGGCCCTAAGTGATTCCATCAGCAGAAATTTAGACATATCCCTGGAGATCCTAAATTCCCCATGACAAGACCCTGAACAATCCCATCAGTAGAAATTTGAGTCACGTCCTTGGAGATCCTGAATTCCCCAGGAAAAGGCTCTGAAAGGTCCCATCAGTGGAAATTTGAGTCACATCCTTGGAGATCCTAAATTCCCCATGACAAGGCCCTGAGAGATCCCATCAGTGGAAATTTAAATCACATCCTTGGAGATCCTAAATCCACCAGGACAAGGCCCTGAGAGATCCCATCAGTGGAAATTTGAGTCATACCTTTGGAGATCCTAAATCCACCAGGACAAAGCCCTGAGTGATCCCATCAGTGGAAATTTGAGACATATCCCTGGAGATCCTAAATTCCCCAGGACAAGGCCCTGAGTGATTCCATCAGTGGAAACTGGACATTTTTGGGCTGGAATTACCTCGTGCAGGTATTCCTTCAGCACAGCCAGCTGGGGGATGCTGAAGGGGTAGGTGAGGACCTGGGAGAGGTGATTTTCCAGGAAGAGGTGATTTTCCTGGGAGATGTTCTGCAGGCAGGCACGCAGGAGCTCCGGTGGGATGTAAAAGGCAGGCATCAGGTCATCACTCAGAACTTCCTCTGTTATCTCCAGGTCAGCGGGGCAACCTGCTGAAGCTACGGCAAACTCAGGGTTAAATCAAATCCTTTGGCACCAGGCTTTGGATGCCAGAATCATTTTGCTTGGAAAGACCTCCAAGGTTCTGTGCCCGATCCCCACTTGGTCACCAGCACTGGGTTCCTTGGGCACCTCCAGGGATGGGGACTCCAAACCTCCCTGGGAGCCTCTCCCAAGGCCTGAGGAGCTCCAGGGAGACCCCTGGGCCTAGTGGGAATGTCAGGGTGACCCCTGGGCCCAGAGGGAATGTCAGGGTGACCCCTGGGCCCAGAGGGAATGTCAGGGTGACCCCTGGGCCCAGAGGGAATGTCAAGGTGACCTCTGCTCCCAGTGGGAATGTCAGGGTGACCCCTGGGCCCAGGGGGAATGTCATGGTCACCCCTGGGCCCAGAGGGAGTGTCAGGGTGACCCTTGCTCCCAATGGGAATGTCAGGGTGACCCCTGGTCCCAGTGGGAATGTCAGGGTGACGCCTGGGCCCAGGGGGAATGTCATGGTCACCCCTGGTCCCTGAGGGAGCTCAGGGTGACCTCTGCTCCCAGAGGGAGGGTCAGGGTGACCCCTGGTCCCAGTAGGAGCTCCAGGGTGACCCCTGAGCCCAGGAGGAACACTCTGGCTCAGGACAGCTCCCGTACCTTCCGCTCGCTTGTGCCGCCGGGGCAGGAGCTCCCCGACGATGGTGGCCAGCTCCTCCCTGGACAGGGGGGAATCCCAGGCAAAGTTCCTCAGCCAGGTGGTCAAAGCTTTCTGCGAGGAAAAGGGATCATCAGGGGGATTTGGGAATGCTGGGTGTGCCTCCAGCACAGCCCCTGCTCCTCACACAGCGGGCTCTGAGCATGGAGATCCTGAACCAAAAGCAATTCCTTAAATGTTTGAACTCTCCCTTTGCCCAGCCCATCAGAGACTGGAGCTCCTCACAAAGCACTGGGAGAGTTATTCCTTCTCCCAAAGTGACAGGAAGGGACTGGCAGTGCCCTGGATTTGCAGTTGCAGCCTGTCAGCAGCGATGCCTTCAGTTTGAGCTTTCATATTTCCAGATTCTGGATTACATTGGTACAGAACTCTGAACTCCACACAAAGTGTCAGCAGCTCTCCTCACAGCTCAGGCACACAGAACAATCCTTTGCCAGCCCCAGAGCCAAGGACACCACTGCAGCTTCAGCCCAAAAAGTGCAAACAGGGAATGGAGGAGAGCAGTCTGGGAGGATGGGACTGCATCACCTGAGCTGGAATTGGACACTGAACCCCAATGTGGAAATGGATCTAAACTTGTAAAAGTGTGGAAACTCCTGACCCATTGTCCATCTTGGGGGTAGCCACAGCCAGGCTCTTGTGCTGCCCAAGGTGCATCCTTTGAGGCCTTTTAATAAATCCCTGCTTTATTCCTTTAATTCTGCCCAAGGTGTATCCTTTGAGGACTTTAATAAATCCCAGCTTTATTCCTGTAACTCTGCCCAAGGTGTATCCCTTGAGACTTTTAATAAATCCCTGCTTTACCCCTTTAGCTCTGCCCAGCTCTGCTCCAGGCCCCAGCTCCAAGAACCCTCCCTTCCCACACCCCCATGCCCCTGGCAGCAGCTGCTTTAAAGGAAGAACTGCTGGAATCAGGCTGGCCAAGCCCCCCAGCAGACCCCAGCCCCATTCCAGCCCAGCAGTGCCCCCCGAGCCCCCCAGGCATGGGCAGAGCCCACCTTGGGGATCTGCTGCAGGATGCTGGGGTCCAGCACAGGGAGCAGCCTGCCCAGCTCGCTCAGGGTGAAGGCTGACCACGCTGCAGGAGGCCTGCAGACAAAAAAATGTGTTGCAAATAAGTGAAAGCTTATAAAAGAACAGCTTTATAAACATCATTTAAACCTTACTACTCTAACTAAGCTGTTACATTCCCATAAGAAAAGAATTATAAGAATAAAAATCAATTTACATAACGATCTATTCTTGTAAGAAAACAGTTCACGCCTATAAAAATAAGAAGTAATCTCATAAAAATCCATAAATAAAAAGTATAAACTATCTAGAAAGAGAAAAGTTTAATAAACATATACACTAACCATTACCAACAATCAACTGAGCTTCAATAATTTACTAACCTGTTAAATTCAAACACAGCACCTTCTAATATCCCATAAAATGAGCTACATGCAATAAAAATTCAGCTACTCTACACAAAAAACAAGTGTCTCATCTGCCTCATTTCTATCTCTAACACAAGCTGCAATGAAAATGAGCAGGTATCAGCTGTCAAGGAAGAACAAAACTGAAAAAACACCTTTAAATCTCCCAGGATTACATCCTCATAACATGTGACGTTAAGAAAACAAAGTTTAAACCCTAAAACACCTCAACCACTTCCTGTTGCACAAAATGTCATTGCAGCAGAGCAGAAGCTGTCAAGGACATAAATCAGGGCAGCTGGGTGGGAAAATGGCCTTGAACAAACACATTATTTTCTTAAGGCTCCTTCTGGAACCCAAAGAATTTCTGTTGCTTGCTATGGCCCAGTTCAGTGCCAAGATCCTGGGACAACTGACCCAGGAAGGAAAATATTTTGCTTCTCTCTGTGTTAGAATAGGGATTTATCAAACATCTCTCACTGGACAGGCAGAATGTCTCCTGGAAGTCTGTGCCTGACAAACAGCTTGGCCTCAGCCGTGATCACCAGGCCAGCCAGAGAAGTTTGATTAATGAAAAATCAATTTTTCAGACCAGAGGAAAAGCTTTTATAATGAGCAAGAGAGACAGAAGTGACCACATTTTTCAGGAGAATTTCACCCAGGCCTTTCAGCTGAAATAATTTCAACCAAACAACATAAAAGGCCCAGTGCAAAGCTCAAAAGCAAGAAGTTTTTTGGGTTTTTGACCAAGCTGCTTGGCTGGAGTTCACCCAGGCCTTAACAGGACCATGGGCTTGATTAAGGGAACAGTCCAGGAGGAAAATCCTTACCCAAAAGTGGTGTTGCCACTGCTGAGGACGTCCCTGATGGCCTCTTCTTGCTCAGGCAGGAAAGATCCACACTGGCTCAAATCCTTCAGCAGAGTGCCCCCAGAACTCCTGATGTACTCCCCACCCAGGTCACACACCAGCCAGCCCAGGAGCTCAGCGCTTCCCTTATTTATTTGTGTGCCAGGAATTCTCTGGAATAAAGACAGAGCCATTAGCTGGGATGGAGCATCCCCTGGAGCCCAATTCCTGCAGGATCCCAGTTCCTGCAGGATCCCAATTCCTGCAGGACCCCCATCCCTTCAGGATCCCAGTTCCTGCAGGATCCCAGTTCCTGCAGGATCCCCATCCCTTCAGGATCCCAGTTCCTGCAGGATCCCAATTCCTGCAGGACCCCCATCCAGCCCTGCAAGATCCCAGTTCCTGCAAGACCCCAATCAATCCCTGCAGGATCCCAATCAAGCCCTGTAGGACCCCAATCCCTGCAAGACCCCAATTCTTTCAGGGTCCCAATTCCTGCAGGATCCCAATCAAGTCCTGCAGAATCCCAATCCCTACAGGATCCCAATTCCTGCAGTACCCCAATCCCTGCAGCACCCCAGCTCCTTCAGGATCCCAATCCCTGCAGGACCCCAATCAAGCCCTGCAGGATCCCAATCCCTGCAAGACCCAAATTCCTGGAGGATCCCAGTTTCTTCAGGACCCCAATACCTGCAGGATCCCCATCCAGCCCTGCAGGATCCCAATTCCTGCAGGACTCCCATCCAGCCCTGCAGGATCCCAATTCCTGCAGGTTCCCAATCAAGTCCTGCAGGACCCCAATTCCTGGAGGATCCCACTTCCTTCAGGATCCCAGTTCCTGCAGGACCCCAGTCAAGCCCTGTGGGACCCCAATTCCTGGAGGATCCCATTTCCTTCAGGACCCCCATCCCTGCAGGATCCCCATCCCTCTCCTCATACCAGGCACTCCAGGGCCTCCAGGAGCAGCTGCTGCCTCTGGGGGCTCTCTCTGGGCAGAACATCCCCGTTTGCCTTCCCAACGTTGATGAAGAACTGGCTGCAGTTCCCTGCATAGTCTGAGGGGCTGGAAAGAAAAACTCCATGAATTCTGGGGAATGAGATCAAGCTCAAGGCAGCCCATGTCTGATAAAACCTCTTCTACACCTGCACACTGAACTCCAGGAGTTGCTCTTCCCCAGTTTTCTTCTATGCTATTAAATCCTTTTAAAATTCCTTAAGTTTAAAAAATGGTTCTTTAAAAATCGATTTTCACCTGAAGGAATTTGTTGTGTGAGACACAGCTTAAAATTGTTCAAGGTTTGGGTGCAGAACCACAGCAGGAAGGTTCTGGAACAGGGGAATTCATTCTATTCCCTGTTTTCTTTGGTGTTGTAAGGGAAAAGCACATTCAGAGGCCTGGGAATGCTAAACTTGGCCTTGGCCACTGCCTGGGATGGGACAGCCTCAGCTTCTCTGGGAAACCTGGGCCTCCCCACCCTCACAAGGAAGGATTTATTCCAATATCTCATACAAATCCACCCTCCTCCAGCTTCCTGCAATCCCATTTTTTATACCCCAGGAAGAGGCTTGAACAACTCTGAAACAGAAATCAAATTAGTCAGCCTGGTTATATTTTTGTCTTTATTTTTCCCATGTTGCTCTAAGGCAAGATGATGAAAACCACAGCACAGTTACCTTAAAAACAGAAGCAGGTCTTGGGGATAACTGTCCCAGTCCTGGGGAATCCCATGCAGAGTCAGCATCTTCAGCAAGCAGCTCAGCTGGAAGGACACCAGAGATTGCAGCAAGGAGAGAAACCACCACGAAACACAAGGAAAAGACAAAATAATGGAAAGATTTTATGCTGCTCTGAAGAAAGAAAATTAAAAAAAAAAGAGAAAAAAAGAAAAAAAATACGGAAATCAAAGGGTTTGGATTTCTCTCTTCAGGGAAACTCGGCTGTGGGAGGGACACCCAGGACTTTTGTTCACAGGAAGGGACCACAGGGACCACCCTGACACCCCAACAACCCCCCCTGTCCCTGGGTCACCCTCTGGGGGCAGAACCTGTCCCCAAAACCCATCCTACCCCCCTGGCACATCCCTGCTCCAGCCCCTGAGCTCCAGGGGCTGTTCTGGCTGAACAATTTCCTTCAGTTCACGCAGGACACCACCAAACCCTCGGGAATGTGGGCATTACCTGGTCCTGGCCCAGCCTGACCTTCTTCTTCCTCATGACCCTGGCCAGCTCCTGGAACCTCTCTGCCCCCACAGCGCTGGCAGCTGCACAGGTGAAGCCCTGGAGCACAGACTGGGAGAGCCTGGCAGTTCCCAGCAGGAAAACCAGAAGGGAAAAGCCTTCAGGAAGGTGCATTCAGAGCAAAACTCCGCTGACTCCATTGTTTGTTCCAGATATAAATCTCTGTTTTCATAATTTTCACCTCAAATAAGTCAAAAGACACGGCAGCCCTTCTAAATGAATCCCTGGAATTGCCCTCTGGAAGGTTTGGAAATGCATTCCCTGCTTGGAAATGCATTTCAGAGACAATCTGGAGCAAGATTCCAAGTGCAGCCTGAGCCAGCAGCATCATTTCAGAAAGGAAATGTGGCTCCTGGGTGCATGTGACAGCTGAGCCCTGGTAAATCCCCGTGTTCCACGTCTGTGTTTGGGTTCCCATCCCATTTCCCATCTGTTCCCATGGATTCCAGGGGGTGGATGTGGATGTTCCATGGGAAAGGTGAGAATTGCCAGGAAAACAAACAGAAAATGGAGGGAGAGGAGGAAAAGCTTTACCTGTTGAAGTCAGGCTCTGCCTTCACCACGTCACTGAAAAACATGGCAGCCTGGGGAGCAAAGGCAGAGCTCAGAGGTTTTCCAGGGAAAACAGCTCCGATTCCAGGGGGATTTGTGGAATTCACGGCCCCACAGGGGGCAGGGCTGCCCGGGAGGGGAAGGAGGAGCCCTTTACCTGCTCTCTGGTCCATGGTTTGTCGTTGAGATCCTGCACGTTTGGCTTCTCTTCCCCAAAAACCAGCAGGGATTTTGGGATGGAGCTGGCCAGAGCACTGGGAATGAGTCTAACCAGCTCAGAGGGGTGGCCAACCCTGGAGGAAACCTTGGAAAAACCCAACAGAAAAAACCCAGTCTCACTTCAGTGAGATTTGCTTTAGTCCAAACCACGGCAGGATCAGAACCAGGGAATTGTTCAGGCTGGAAAAGACCTCCAGGATCGAGTCCAACCTTGAATTATTCCACTCCATTTATATTCTTTCCCTGGGAACATCCACCGGGAAGCAGCTTTTGGGAGCACCCCACAAAACAAATCCCTCCTGGCCTTGTCCCCAAGAGGCTGGGCAGGCCAAGGACAGTGACACAGAGGCAGTGGCCTGTCCTGCTGCCACCCTGCCAGGCTGTGCCCATCCCAGCTGTGCCACACCTGGCCCAGGTGAGCTGTGCCCCACTCCTGCTCCTGGCTGAGGCCTCAGCAGACAAACCCAGGTCACCTTTTCCACCAGGATCCTCTTCAGAGCCGAGGGCAGCGTGTCCACGTGCTGGGCAAAGCCCGGCAGCTGGATGGCCTCCAGGACGACCTCTGGGGACAAACTCCTGAGCGTGCTGCTGTTGAGGCCAGCCACCAAGGTGCCCAGCTCTGCCAGGCTCTGTCCATCCCGGAGCTGCAAGGGAATCCCAGGAAAAATCAGCTTGGAAAGGACCTTTGGGATCCTCGAGGCCCAGCTGTGCCCAGCCCCGCCTGGTCCCCAGCCCAGAGCTCTGAGTGCTGATGTCTTAAATTTGAGCTTTTACATTTTCCAGATTCTGGACTGCATTGGTTTCTAACCCTGAACTTCATATAAAGTGTCAGCAGGTTCTCCTCACAGCTCAGCCACACAAAAAAATCCTTTTTTGTCAGATTAAGCCCTTTTTTGACTCAGGCATGTGGTAACTGAGAGCTGTTTTAAAAACTTTTATTTCATTTTCAAACTCATGTGAAGGGTGAGACAATAGAGATGTTATAATTCACACCATCACAATCACAAGTTAACTATTTCCTAATTACAATCCATTATAAGCATTTCTTGGCCTATCAGTTTTAGCCACACCGTGCTGGAAATGCCTTAAAGTTAATAATCTAAAATGACCCCTCGTGGGTCCTACTGCAATGCATCTTTCACAGTTCTATTTCTCCAAAATATCCAGTCTTCTTTCAAGGCCATCCTTTGGAACTTGTTTCTAGTTCCATTTCTCTCTCTCAACAATGCCTGTTTCTCTAGAAGTTCATATTTCTCTACAAATGCTTCTCTACAAATTCATTTTCTGCCCTCAGAACCAAGGACACCACTGCAGCTTCAGCCCAAAAAGTGCAAACAGGGAATTGAGGATTGGACAATGAACCCCAGTATGGAAATGGAACAAAACTGATAAAAGTGTGAAAACTCCTGACCCACTGCCCATCTTGGGGGTAGTACAGCCAGGCTCTTGTACTGCCCAAGGTATATCCACAGAATTCACAGAATCACTGGGTTGGAAGAGACCTTAAAGATCATTGAGTCCAACGCAGCTCCAACCCTGGCCTCCAGTGCCACATCCAGTCTTGTTTTAAACCCATCCAGGGCTGGTGACTGCACCACCTCCTGGGCAGCCATTCCAGAACTTTAGCACCTTTCTGTAAAAAACTTTTTCCTAACACCCAACCTAAATTTCCCTTGGTGCATCTTGAGGCTGTGTCCTCTGGTTCTGTCAGAATCCTTTGAAGTCCTTTCAATAAACCCCTGCTTTATCCTTTTAACTCTGTCCACCCTCTGTTCCAGGGATCAGAGCCACCTCCAGACATCCCTTGGGATGAGGATTCCCAAGGTCCCTGGGCACCCCCAGTGCCTGAAACCCTTCCCAGAGGAGGCTCCTGGGCGTGGGGAGCTCTGTACCTGGACACCTCCAGGGATGAGGAGCTCTGTACCTGGACACCTCCAGGGATGAGGAGCTCTGTACCTGGACACCTCCATGGATGAGGATTCCCAAGGTCCCTGGGCACCCCCAATCCCTGAAACCCTTCCCAGAGGAGGCTCCTGGTTGTGAGGAGCTCTGTACCTGGTAGCCAGAGAGGAGCAGTTTGTTGAGCACAGCCCTGGCCTGCTCAGCCCTCCAGCCCTGGACTGTCCCCAGGGCAGGCAGAGCTGCCTCCAGCTGCTCCTCAGGGATGCTCTCCTGGATCCTGGACACCGAGAGCCCCAGGGCAGCCTGGCCCAGGGCTCGCAGCACGGCTGGGGACAAATCCTCCAAACTCCTCAGCAGGGAGGCTGCCACCTGTGCCACGAGACAGAGCAGGGTCAGAGCAGCAGCACTGGATCCCACAGCCCTCAATCCCTGGGTTCCTGCTCAGGATTGCCCATGGGTGTGTGGAAGAGGTTTTACACAACTTCTGGGAGCCAGAGAGCAGTTTGAGAAGAGGATCCATGTTTATCCCTGAATTTCCTACCAAGGTTGTTGACAGAGAAACCAAGAAATAAAGAAGGAGAAATAAGAGAAACCAAGGAATAAAGAAGGAGAAATAAGAGAAACCAACTAAGAAGGAGAAATAAGAGAAACCAACAAAGAAGGAGAAATAAGAGAAACCAACAAAGAAGGAGAAATAAGAGAAACCAACAAAGAAGGAGAAATAAGAGAAACCAACAAAGAAGGAGAAATAAGAGAAACCAACAAAGAAGGAGAAATAAGAGAAACCAAGAAAGAAGAAATAAGAGAAACCAACAAAGAAGAAATAAGAGAAACCAACAAAGAAAGAAGGAGAAATAAGAGAAAGCAAGCAAGAAAGGAGAAGCAAAAAAGAGAAACTAACAAAGAAACAAGGAGAAATAAGAGAAACAGACAAAGAAAGAAGGAGAAATAAGAGAAACCAAGAAAGAAAGGAGGAGAAATAAGAGAAACCTGTAATTCTCTATTCCAATGAGCACTTTGTTTGTCTCTCCTGACCAACGAGTGAAGTGTAAACTTGGGGGTTTTGTAAGAATGCACAAACAGCATGCATGCTGGAATAAGGACAGTTTGAAGCCTCTGTTAATGGAGTGTGCTGCTGTGCGTTGTCTCCCTGTCCTTGCGGATGGACCATTCCCACCACGGAGCCCTGAGGTGATGAAAGCCCAGCCAGACACCACAACAAGGACGGGGTGACCCAGAGGAGGGTGACAGGAGGGGACACAGAGCTGGGCCCCATTCCATATGGGGATGTCAGTGAGAGTGCTCCTCTCACTGACTCCTCTCACTGACATCCCCAGGCACTCACCTGCAGTTCCCGAGGTGCCAGGGAGGCTCGGGGCACCCCCCTGCCCCAGGGGCAGCTCCTCCCGAGCCTCCGGGCCACCCCCAAAGCCTCCTCCCTGCTCAGGTGTGCCACTGCCCCGGGGCTCAGGTGACAGAGAAACCTGTCCGGGAGGCTGCGGGGAAAGGAGAGGCTGGCTCAGGGACCTTCCCTCCGTGCCGGGGGATTTCCTTCTCCAGGCAGCTCCCCCCAGCTCAGGGAGCTGGGAAAGCCTGGAAGCACTGCAGGGAAATCGTGTCCCAGGAAAAGAACCGGGGAGCTGGCCCTCCTCGGGAGCAAGGGCAGTGGGGTCATGTGAAAATGGAATCTTTAAAGAGAAAACGAATAGAACCCTTAAAGAGAAAACGAATAGAACCCTTAAAGAGAAAACGAATAGAGCCCTTAAAAAGAAAATTAATAGAAGCCTTAAAGAAAAAAAAAATAATAGAACCCTTAAAGGGAAAATTAATAGAACCTTTAAAATTACTATAACCTTTAGAGGAAAAATGAATAGAACCCTTAAAGAAAAAATGAATAGAATCCTTAAAGAAAAAATGAATACAACCTTTAAAAAAGAAAATGAGTAGAACCTTTAAAGGGAAAATGAATGGAACCTTTAAAGGGAAAATTAGTGGAACCTTTAAAGGGAAAAATTATAGAACCCTTAAAGGGAAAAATTAATAGAACCCTTAAAGAAAAAATTAATAGAACCCTTAAAGAAAAAATTAATAGAACCCTTAAAGAAAAAATTAATAGAACCCTTAAAGAAAAAATTAATAGAACCCTTAAAGAAAAAATTAATAGAACCCTTAAAGGGAAAAATTAATAGAACCCTTAAAGGGAAAAATTAATAGAACCCTTAAAGAAAAAATTAATGGAACCTTTAAAGGGAAAATGAATGGAACCTTTAAAGGGAAAATTAGTGGAACCTCTAAAGAGGAAATTAATAGAACCTTTAAAGAGGAAATGAATCAACAGTGCCATGCTGAGTCATGCCAGGAAATCAGATGCCCTCGGATCCGTACCTGGAGAGAGGAAAGGCAGGAGCAGAGGTCAGGAGCTGGGTGTAGTACAGGGCAGTCTCCCTGAGCAAGGTGAGGTTCCCAACCATCTCCATGTTCACCGGGTCCCTGGCGAATCTTTGAAGCTGAAGGTGGAAAAAAAAATAAAAGGGAAAATGGTTCAGATGGATCCTTCAGTCCTGGCAGTGACACGGGACAGTTTGAGCCAACCTCAGGGCTCTTCACCTGGGTTTAAAGTTGTGCTGAGGTTTATTTTGTTTTTATTTTCAAGTAAACACTGGGACCTGGTTGCTCCTCTCACTGACTTCAGTTTGCTCCCTGCAGAATTCCCTTTGTGAAACCAACTTTGTGCAAATCCCTCTCATCACATGAAGGGGAGAAATAACTGCAGTGACTTTCACCTCAGGTTAGCCAGAGAAATATTCCTGCTGGCAGGAATTCCAGGTTGGACAGGGATTGGAGAACGTGGGTGGGGCTGGAATGGGATGGGAGACCCTGAAATCCTTCTAGCCCCCCCATCCTGGGGCTCTGAATTTGCTCAGGGCAGGACTGTGACCCCCCCAGGGTCCCCACTCACTGTGGCCTCATCCCCAAAAAGCTGCAGGTCCTCCACGGTGGCGTGCTCCAGGAAGGATCCCAGGAAATTCCGAAACCAGGCAGTGGAATTGAGGCTGGGAATGGCCTGGCTGTGGCAGCTCTGGCTGGGTCCTGCAGGCAGGAATGCAGGAACGGAGACCCCATGGAGATACAGGAACACAGGAATGCAGGAACGGAGACCCCATGGAGATACAGGAACACAGGAATGCAGGAACGGAGACCCCATGGAGATACAGGAACACAGGAATGCAGGAACAGAAAACCAATGGAGCCACAGGAACACAGGAATGCAGGAACAGAGACCCCATGGAGATACAGGAACACAGGAATGCAGGAACAGAAAACCAATGGAGCCACAGGAACACAGGAATGCAGGAACAGAAAACCAATGGAGCCACAGGAACACAGGAATGCAGGAACAGAGAACCCATGGAGATACAGGAACACAGGAATGCAGGAACAGAAAACCAATGGAGCCACAGGAACACAGGAATGCAGGAACAGAAAACCAATGGAGCCACAGGAACACAGGAATGCAGGAACGGAGACCCCATGGAGATACAGGAACACAGGAATGCAGGAACACAGAACCCATGGAGCCAAAGACAGAAATACAGGAACACAAACCCATGGAGCTGCAGGAACACAGAACCCATGGAACTACAGACAGAAATGCAGGAATAGAAAACCAATGGAGCCACAGGAACACAGAAACGCAGGAACAGAGAACCCATGGAGCTGCAGGGACACAGAAACGCAGGAACAGAGAACCCGAGGAGGGACAGACAGAAATACAGGAACACAAACCCATGGAGCTACAGGAACACAGAACCCATGGAACTACAGACAGAAATGCAGGAACAGAGAACCCAAGGAGGCACAGGCAGAAATACAGGAACACAGAACCCATGGAGCTACAGGAACACAGAAATGCAGGAACACAGACCCATGGAGCCACAGTCAGAAATTCAGGAACACAAACCCATGGCATGGAGGCACAGGAACACAGAAATGCAGGAACAGAAAACCCATGGAGCTACAGACAGAAATGCAGGAATAGAAAACCAATGGAGTCACCGGAACACAGAAATGCAGGAACAGAGACCCCATGGAGATACAGAAAAAAAGAAATGCAGGAACACAGACTCCATGGAGGCACAGGAACACAAAAATGCAGGAACACAGACCCCATGGAGCTACAGGAACACAGAAATGCAGGAACAGAGAACCTATGGAGATACAGACAGACAGAAATGCAGGAACACAGACCCATGGAGCTACAGGAACACAGAAATGCAGGAACAGAGAACCCTTGGAACTGCAGGAACACAGAAATGCAGGAACAGAGACCCATGGAGCCTCAGGAGCACAGACCCCCTGGAGGCACAGTCAGGAATGCAGGAACACAGACCCCATGGAGCCAAAGACAGAATTACAGGAACACAAACCCCTGGAGGCACAGCCTGGCCTGGCTCAGGGGCACTGGATCTGGGGTTTCTGAGGGTGGAACAGGCTGCAGCCCAGCAGGGAGCTCCCAGCTCACACCCAAACCCAGAGCTCCCACCACGAATTCCCATGGGACAGGACAGAAAAACCCCAGCCCTGCAAATATTCCCTGCCCAGCCTCTGTCCTGCTCCCTCCACGTGCACCAGGAGCTTTCTGCAGGACATTGATGGCAGCTCCTGCCTGGGGCCCTTTCTGAGCACAACCAACCCTGCACAGGCAGAAAATGCAGGGAATTTATAAAAATGTATAAAAATCCTGGGTTAATAAAGCCTTCAGGCAGGGAAATCATCCCCAAATCCAGGAATTACTGACATTCCCAGCCTGTTTCCATTGGAGACTCACAGAAACCCTGGGAAAAATGAGTATTTTATGATTGGCTTTTCACAAATATTAAAATGAATATTGTGTGTGTTAGGCTAGAAAGTTATGCTGTATTAATTTTCTCAAAATGTGTGTGTTAAATAGAGTTTTAGGTTGTAACATAATGTTAAAATAGAATCTATGCTATGTAAGATATTTTTTTAAGAAAGGAATGAGGCACTCACACCAGAGAGCAGCCACAGGACACCTAAACCTTTCAGAGAAAGAGAATTTATTGCTCTTTTATCAGGAGAAATGAACTTCTTCCCACCTTGCTCAGCCATGAAGGCTGACAGGATTCAGAGGAAGAAGAGGATGATGACTAGAATCCTGTGTTTGAATGGAATTTTTGCATCATGGATGAGGTGTATGATTATGTAACAGGCTATTGCTTTTAAGGGTTAATCCTCTGTTAACTGGGTCCTTTTTTGGGCTTATTTTGCCCAGAAAGAGGTACCCAGACTATCCATAACTCTTTGTTTTTATTGTCTTTTATTATCCTAATCCTAATTGTCCAAATTATTATTACTGTAATTATTATAATTGTAAAAATATATAAAATATATATTTATATAATATATATTATATATAAAAATATATAAAATATCTATAAATATATAAAATATATATTTAATATAAATATAAAAATAGTAATTCTATTTCTATTTTTATAACCATTTTATTACTATTCAGCTTTTAAAATCTTACAATCAGGGGATTGTTTTTCACCCTCCTGTGGCAGGTCCTTTACCGTGCTGGGTGAGGAAATGTTTGATCCCAGAGTAGAGATTCCTCTGCTCCTCCACAGACAGCTGGGAATAGATTCCATCCAGGGCAGCCACTCTGCCAAAGGAAGGGAAACACCTCAAACACTGCTGGGGCCAGGCCTGGCTCTCACAAAAAATATGGATATTCTCAATCCCATCCTTTTCTGTTGGATTATGCCCTTTTCTGACCCAGAAATGGGGTAACTGAGAGGTGTTTTAAAAACTTTTGTTCCATTTTCAGTCTCATGAGAAGGGTGAGACCACACAGAAGTTATAATTCACACCACCACAACCAGAAGCCATTGTATTGTCATTTCCTAATCCCAACACACCATAAGCATTGCTTGGCCTGTCTATAATATTTCTAAATCAACATTTCTTATCTTAAAATTGATATATATCAATACAGACAATAAAAAACTTTAATTAAACTTTAAAGATTTTATACAAATATATTTCCCACCCTTCTCCAAAGTGATTTTCCCCCCCAGGGCGTGGCTCTGGTGGCACAGAGGGGACATTCCACACTTACAGCAGCTGGAATTCCTCACAGGACACGTTCTTGGCAAGGAGGCAGCCAAAGACCTCGGGATTCACCAGGAATGGCCCAAGGCCCCCCTGGAGCCACTGGAGCAGCACTGGGGGGGTCTCAATCCCGGGCACTTGGAGCATCCTCTCCCACAAACCATTGAGGAAAACCAGGCTCCACTCCAGGGAAAGGGGCACCTGGGAAAACTGGGGGCGAGGGAGGAGAAAAAGCCCTGAATTCCAGGGAATTCTAACCAGAAATCCACAGAAATCCAAGCAAATGGAAAGGGGCACCTGGGAAAACTGGGGGCAAGGGAGGAGAAAAACCCTGAATTCCAGGGAATTCTAACCAGAAATCCACAGAAATCCAAGCAAATGGAAAGGGGCACTGGGAAAACTGGGGGCAAGGGAGGAGAAAAACCCCTGAATTCCAGGGAATTCTAACCAGAAATCCAAGCAAATGGAAAGGGGCACCTGGGAAAACTGAGGGTGAGAGAGGAGAAAAAGCCCTGAATTCCAGGGAATTCTAACCAGAAATCCACAGAAATCCAAGCAAATGGAAAGGGGCACTGGGAAAACTGGGGGGCAAGGGAGGAGAAAAACCCATGAATTCCAGGGAATTCTAACCAGAAATCCAAGCAAATGGAAAGGGGCACCTGGGAAAACTGGGGGTGAGGGAGGAGAAAGAGCCCTGAATTCCAGGGAATTCTAACCAGAAATCCACAGAAATCCAAGCAAATGGAAAGGGGCACCTGGGAAAACTGGGGGGAAAGGAGGAGAAAAAGCCCTGAATTCCAGGGAATTCTAACCAGAAATCCACAGAAATCCAAGCAAATGGAAAGGGGCACCTGGGAAAACTGGGGGCAAGGGAGGAGAAAAACCCTGAATTCCAGGGAATTCTAACCAGAAATCCAAGCAAATCTGGATGCTGAATTAAATCTGTTGTTTGGAACGGGGCTCTTTCCAAAATAAGGTTAAAAAAATAAAGAGGGGATTAGAAATGAAGTCTTTTCCTGAGCAAAACCTCCCAGGATTGGAGGGAATTCCACCTGAGGGAAGGCTCACCTGCTGGCTGAACACGGTCAGGGAGGCCAGAAGCTTCCTGGCGTCATATTTGGAAAAGAACAGGATGGAATATTCTGGATCCAGAGCTGTGCTGGGCTTAGAGGCCAGGCAGGAGTAGAAGGATGTGAGGAAATCATCCTGCAGGTCCTGGAGCCAAGCTCCCTGGGAAAGAGAAGGGAAATGCAAATAAAGATCATATTTAGGGGGGAAATCACCCTCAGGGGGCTCGTCCACACCTGGGCATTTGGGAAGGGATTCCTCCCTTGAGGGGGTAAAACACTGGCACAAGTTTTAAAAGCTTTATCCAAAAAAAACACCCCCAAAATTGCCAAAATTTTGCCCAAATTTCTAAAAAATTTGCTCTTCCATGGGGAACTCTCTAATTCCCAAACATTTTTTCAGGGAAATGGATTACAAAACTAGAAGACAAAAACAAAACCAAGAAAAAAAACAAACACCAAAAAATCCCAAAACCCACTGATAAATGTTTGCAGGAGTGCCACCTTTCTGTCAGAAATATTTACCAAAACCCACAATTTGCTGTCAATTTAATTGCAATTACTGCAACAACTTAAGAGATAATGACAAAACCAGGGAAGAAAGTAAACCTGGAATAGTCAGGTGGCATTTTCCACACTGCAACCACTTCTAATTGTAATTTTACCCCTTTTAATTGTGTTTTTTTTACCACTCCTAGTTGTGCTTTTATGCCTTTTAAATGTGCTTTTACCCCTTTTGTGATTTTATCCCTTTCAATTGTGTTTTTACCCCTTCTAATTATTCTTTTATGCTTTGAATTGTGTTTCTACCCCATCTAATTCTGGTTTTGCCACTCCTAGTTGTGTTTTACCCTTTTTAATCATGTTTTTACCCCTTTGAATTGTGATTTTATCCCCTTAATTGTGCTTTTAGCCCTTTAATTGTGCTTTATCCCAACAGCCCAGGGTGACTCTCCTGCAGAGATTCATTCCAATGCTGTGGCACCAATTTTTCAGAGTTAATTTGATTTGGACAGTTCCTTTATCCCAATTTCCTTCTCACTCCAGGGGTCTGGAGAGGGAAATGCCCAATTCCCAAAGGTCTCCGAGGTGGGCTGGGCACTGCTGAGCCCCAGGCACGGGGCAGGTGTCCCCGGGAGGGTGGCACTGCCACAGCTCAGGGTGAAAACCTGGCCACAGCTTGGGCTGCTCCACCAGGGCGGGTTTGGAGTGGAGAATTCCCAAGGAAAACCAATCCCAGCCCTGTGGGAAGCAGGGATTGAGGGATTGAGGGTCCTCACCTGGGCACAGGCCAGCTGGCCAAAGCTGAGGCTGCACGGGGACCTTCGGCCTCGGGCCACCTCCAGGAGCTGCTCCCGGCTGGGGCTGGGAACAGGGACAGGAGGGAATGGGGAACTGGGATTGGGAATGGGGAACTGGGACAGGAGGGATGGGGAACTGGGATTGGGAATGGGGAACTGGGACAGGAGGGATGGGGAACTGGGATTGGGAACTGGGACAGTGTGGGATGGGGAACTGGGATTGGGAATGGGGAACTGGGACAGGAGGGATGGGGAACTGGGATTGGGAATGGGGAACTGGGACAGCGTGGGATGGGGAACTGGGATTGGGAATGGGGAACTGGGATTGGGAACTGGGACAGTGTGGGATGGGGAACCGGGATTGGGAATGGGGATGGGGAACTGGGATTGGGAATGGGGATGGGGAACTGGGATTGGGAATGGGGATAGGAACTGGGAATGGGAATGGGGAACTGGGACAGCGTGGGATGGGGAACTGGGATTGGGAATGGGGAACTGGGACAGGAGGGATGGGGAACTGGGAACTGGGACAGCGTGGGATGGGAATGGGGAACAGGGACAGTGTGGGATGGGGAACTGGGATTGGGAATGGGGAACTGGGACAGCGTGGGATGGGGAACTGGGACAGCGTGGGATGGGGAACTGGGACAGCGTGGGATGGGGAACTGGGACAGCGTGGGATGGGGAACTGGGATTGGGAATTGGGAGAGGATGGGATGGGGAACAGGGAAAGGATGGGATGGGAATGGGGAACTGGGACAGCGTGGGATGGGGAACTGGGATGGGGAACTGGGATGGGGGAAACTGGGAGAGGATGGGAATGGGAATGGGGGAAACTGGGAGAGGATGGGAATGGGAAACTGGAGAGGATGGGATGGGATTGGAATGGGGGAAACTGGATGGGAACTGAGAGAGAATGGCAATGGGGAAACTGGGAGGGGAACTGGGGGCAGGATGGGATGGGAACTGGGGGAAAACTGGATGGGGAACAACTGGGTGGGGGCAGAACCAGCGGGGAGCTGAGGCAGAACCAGTGGGAAACTTGGGGGAAAACTGGAAGGGGCCTGGGGTAGAACTGGATGAGGGCACGAGCAGTGGGGAGCTGGGCACCAAACTGGGTGGGGCAGGACTGGGGGCACTGGGCAGGACTGGGTGGGGAGCTGAGAGCAGGAATGGCTGGGGACAGATCAGATCTGGCTGAGGACAGATCCAGCTGTGAAGTGGCACCCCTCAGCAGCCCAGAGCACAGCTGGGCACAGCACCCACAGGCACCTGAGTGTCCCTGAGCAGGGTTTGGCTCCTGGCTGTGCCCCCGGCCAGGATCCAGGAAGGATCCAGCCCTCCAAGGTGAGCAGGAGCAGAGGGCACAGAGGGCACAGAGGGCACAGGCAGGACGAGGGGGGCTGGCACAGGGACAGGCAGGGGGGCACTGCTGACCCTCGGGCACAGAGCAGGTTGGGTGAGGTCGGGAGTGGAGCTGTTTGAGCCCCACTTGGAGCCAAGATAAGCTCAGCACCAGTGCCAAGGCTCTTGGCTGCTCCCCAGGGCCCAGCCCTGCCTTTCTTTGTCCTTCCCAGACACAAATCCCCAGCAGGGCACTTTCCCTTCACTGTTTGAACAAGTGCAACCAGAGCCCTCCCCACCCACGGGCAACCCCGGGGGAAAATCCCAAAATCTGGGCTCAGAGGGATGGGTCACCCCAGGAAAGCAGAATCCCTCCCAGGAAATGCCACAGTCCCTGGGCACGGCTCACCTACCTCTGCACCGAGGCACACAGGGCAGATTCTGAGCCCCAGAAGGAAAAAAAGAGACAAAGGTAAGGAATGGTGGGAGGATTTGGCACACAGAGCCCTCTCTGAGCTGTCCTGGTAAATATTTGGAAAGGGACTCACCATTGACGGCGGAGCTGGAGCACTGCACCAGGAGGGAGAGAAAAGAGATGAAGCACACTGAAACCCCAAACCCAAAGCAGACTGAAACCCCAAACCCTGAGCATAAAGAAATTCCAAACCCCGAGCACACCCAAACCCTGAGCAAACCCCAAATCCTGAGCACACTGAAACCCAAACCCTGAGCACACTGAACCCCAAACCCCGAGCACAAAGAAATTCCAAATCCTAAGCACACTGAAACCCAAACCCTGAACTCCCAAACCCCAAGCACACTGAACCCCAAACCCAGAGCACACCCGAACCCCAAACCCAGAGCACACTGAAACCCCAACCCTGAGCTCCCAAATCCTGAGCACACTGAACCCCAAACCCTGAGCACATTGAACCCCAAACCCTGAGCACACTGAACCCCCAAACCCTGAGCACACTGAACCCCAAACCCTGAGCACACTGAAAACCCAAACCCTGACCACACTGAACCCCCAAACCCTGAGACACCCCAAACCCCGAGCACACTGAAAACCCAAACCCTGAGCTCCCAAATCCTGAGCACACTGAACCCCAAACCCTGAGCACATTGAACCCCAAACCTAGAGCACACCCAAACCCTAAATCCTGAGCTCCCAAACCCAGAGCACACTCAATCCCCAAACCCCGAGCACCCTGAACCCCAAAGCCCGAGCCCCAGGCCAGCTCCTGGCCCCGTGCCCCCTCAGGGTGCCAGGGCAGTGCCAGCCCAGCCCACCCTGGTGGGGAGGAAAGCTCTGTGTGCTTCCAGAGCAGGGGGGGCTGGCACTGCCCGACCCGCACATCCCCCAGCCCACCCCCTGGAAGGTTTAACCACACACGGAAATGTGGGTGCCAATCTGCCTTACCAGCTCCGTGCCAGCAGCAGCAGCGCCCTGGCACCCTGCAAGACAAGGAGATTTGGGAACAGAGCAGCCCAGAGCTCCTGCCCAGCCCAGCCCCCTCAGCTCCCTGAAGGATTCCTGAAGGATTCCTGAAGGAATCTCATTTTCTGCTGGATTCTGGTTTTTCTGACTCAGAAGTGGGGTAACTGAGAGGTGCTTTAAAAATATTTATTCTATTTTTAGTCTCATGTGAAGGGTGAGACAATACAAATATTATAATTTAAGTTATTATAGAATATATATTATATATACAAATATATTAATATATTCCCCCCTGAATGATTTCAGAGCTCAGTTTTTGCTGGATTCTGGTTTTTTCTGCCTCAGAGTTGAGTTACCTGAGAGGTGATTTTAAAATTTTATTCTATTTTTAGTCTCATGTGAAGAGTGAGACAATACAAATACTACAATTTAAGTGATTATAGACTATATTATATTATATATATTAATATATTCCTCCCTGAAGGATTTCAGAGCTCGGTTTTTGCTGGATTCTGGTTTTTCTGACACAGAGATGGGGTAACTGAGAGGCTATTTTAAAATTTTATTCTATTTTTAGTTTCATGTCAAGGGTGAGACAACACAAATATTACAATTTAAGTTATTATAGAATATATTATATATACATATATATATTTATATTTTTTTAATATAAATGTCTCATGTGAAGGGTGAGACAATACAAATATTATAATTTAGGCTATTATAGAATATATTATATTATTTTATATATATATATTAATATATTCCTCCCTGAAGGATTTCAGAGCTCGGTTTTTGCTGGATTCTGGTTTTTTCTGCCTCAGAGTTGAGTTACCTGAGAGGTGCTTTAAAAATATTTATTCTATTTTTAGTCTCATGTGAAGGATGAGACAATACAAATATTATAATTTATTATATAATATATTATATTATATATATTAATATATTCCTCCCTGAAGGATTTCAGAGCTCGGTTTTTGCTGGATTCTGTTTTTTTCTGACTCAGAGTTGAGGTAACTGAGAGGTGTTTTAAAAATGTTATTCTATTTTTAGTCTCATGTGAAGGATGAGACAATACAAATATTATAATTTATTATATAATATATTATATTATATAATATATTATATTATATATATTAATATATTCCTCCCTGAAGGATTTCAGAGCTCGGTTTTTGCTGGATTCTGGTTTTTTCTGACTCAGAGTTGAGGTAACTGAGAGGTGTTTTAAAAATGTTATTCTATTTTTAGTCTCATGCGAAGGGTGAGACAAAACAAATATAATTTAGGCTATTATAGAATATATTCTATTAATATGCATAGAATATAATGTAACACAGAATATAGTGTATATTATATTCGTATATATTAATATGGTATATATTCTAGTAGTGCATGATGAGAGTTTTTTGCAGGACAACGGACACGTACAGCATATTCACAACCCAGCCTCCACACAAAGTGAGCAAGGTCACCGTGCCCTTGGAGGACACGAAAGGAGAAGCACACGCTCGAAAGCAGACAGGTCAGGATGCAAAGGCAGACGAGAAAACCGCAGCGAGACGCTTGAAGGAAGATTAACTAAAATTAATTGATATGTTAAAATGCCTGCGAAAGAAGGATTTAACCACTCATGTGTTAGCTTCAGGCGTGAACAATAGAAAACAGTGTAAGTACAGCTTGCTTTTTGTAATAAATCGGCTTCACGTGATCATGTTGATCATGGCGTGATGTCCTGTTAATGATCCTCCCCAATAAGTGGATATTAGTTATACATATAAAATATAAATATATATATAATATATTTATATAATATATATTCTATTAATATACATTATTTATATTACTATTATTATAACATTAATATTAATTATATATAAATATAGAATATTGATATTAATTATATTACTATAATTAATATTAATTATACTAATATAATTAGTATTAATATTAATATTATAATTATATATTAATAGTAATTATATTAATATAATTAATATTGATTATATTAATATGATTAGTATTCATATTAATATTATTTCTATATAGTATACCAATATATTATTGATATATAGTATATCAATACATGAATATATTATATACTATATATTATTATAATATCATATTATAATGTATTATAAATATATGGATTTCTCTCCCCATCCCTGGAATGGATTTCTCTTCCCATCCCTGGAATGGATTTTCCCATCCCTGAAAGTGTCCCTGGACAGGGCTTGGAGCAGCCTGGGATGGTGGGAGCTGTCCCTGCCCATGGAAGTGGAGGGGATTTAAAGGGATTTAAGGTCCCTCCCAACCCAAACTGTGCTGGGATTTATTCCTCAATGAATAACAGAGGTAATCAGATTTAATTATGATAATTCCTTCAGTGCTTTCCAGACACCCCAGCAGAGGAACAGGGAGCACACAGCCCTGAACAGACAGGAGGAGAATCAACCCCACCCTAAAAACGAAAATATTTCACTACAAATCCAACAACAAAAGGATGGGGATTTAGAGCAACCACCAAAATCACATTTTGTGCCCTGGCAGCACAATTTCCCTTTTGAGGGTGTGGAAGCCCCTGGGCCAGCCCTCCCTGCACAGCACTCACCCAGCAGCAGCAGGAGGAATCCCAGCCCGGGACACAGGGGAGGCATTTCTGCACAGGTCTTCAGGAACCCCCTCAGCTCAGCCAGGAAAAACCAAACAGGAATAAATAAATAAAAACCAAAAATGCACAGGTCTTCAGGAACCACCTCAGCTCAGCCAGGAAAAACCAAACAGGAATAAATAAATAAAAACCAAAAGAGGACAGGTCTTCAGGACACCACAGGGATCAGTTCAGAAAGAAAAATCTGACAGGAATAAATAAATAAAAACAAAAAAAAGGACAGGTCTTCAGGACACCACAGGGATCAGTTCAGAAAGGAAAAAATCAAAGAGAAATAAATGAATACCAACCCCAAACTCAGAGAGGAAAGGCAAAGGTCACGTGGAAATCTGGACACCTGTCACAAACCCCAAAATTAGCCCCAAAAATGGGGAAAAACTCCTGGGGGGGGTCTGGGAAAGCAGGGGGAGAATTTGGAGTTAATGAAGGCACCACGCCCTGAGCTGGGTCTGGGGTGGCAGAGGGACAGGAGGTGGCCCAGGGGGGTGGCAGAGGGACAGGAGATGACCCAGGGGGGTGGCAGAGGGACAGGAGATGACCCAGGGGCAGGAGGTGGCAGAGGGACAGGAGGTGGCCCAGGGGGGTGGCAGAGGGGCAGGAGGTGGCAGAGGGACAGGAGGTGGCCCAGGGGGGTGGCAGAGGGGCAGGAGGTGTCAGAGGGACCGGAGGTGGCCCAAGGACAGGAGGCAGCACAGGTGGGTGGCAGAGGGGCAGGAGGTGGCAGAGGAAGAGACCCAGGGTGGTGGCAGAGGACAGGAGGTGTCAGAGGGGCAGGCAGTGACCCAGGGCCAGCAGGTGGCCCGGTTTGGTGGCCCGGGGCCGGGAGGTGGCCGTGCCCGCCCGGAGGGGACGCTCACCTGTGCCGCTGACCTGTGCCCGTGCCGCTCCCTGGCACCTCGGGCACCGCTGCTCCTTTTGAGCGGAGAGCCGGGGCGTGGCCCTGGCCCCGCATCCCGGGATGGAGCCGGGCACGCCCCGGGATGGAACGGGGGGACGGAACCGGGCACTGCCTGAGCTCCGGGAGCAGAGAAGGGATGGAACCGGGCACTCCCGGGGATGGAACCGGGCACTCCCGGGGATGGAGAGGGAGCCGGGCACCCCCTGAGCTCCGGGAGCATAAAGGGGATGGAATCAGGCACTGCCCGGGCTCCAGGAGCCCAGAGGGGATGGAGAGGGAGCCGGGCGGTCCCTGGGCACTCTCACGGCTCCAGGAGCGCAGAGGGGATGGAGCCGGGCACTCCCGGGGATGGAATCGGGCACTCCCGGGGATGGAAAAGGAGCCGGGCACCCCCTGAGCTCCGGGAGCACGGAGGGGATGGAGCCGGGCACTCCCCGGGGATGCAGCGGGAGCCGGGCACTCCCCCGGATCCAGGAGCACGGAGGGGATGGAGAGAAAGCCGGGCACTCCCTGGGCACTCCCTGAGCTCCGGGAGCCCAGAGGAGATGGAATAGGGCACTCCCTGAGCTCCGGGAGCACGGAGGGGATGGAATAGGGCACTCCCTGAGCTCCAGGAGCACAGAGGGATGGAGCCAGGCACTCCCCGGGGATGGAGAGGGAGCCGGGCACTGCCTGAGCTCCAGAATCACAGAGGGATGGAGCCAGGCACTCCCCGGGCACTGCCCCCCTCCATGAGCACAAAGGGGCTGCGGGACAAACCCTGCGGGACAATCCCCGGCCCTTGCACAATGCCAGGACTCGCCGCCAGCCGGGTTTGTCCCTCCTTCCCTCCCTCCCCGCACCGAAACCAGCCCGGGCTGGGCGAGCTCCAGGGCAGGTTTGGCACCAGGGAAGGTTTGGCACCAGGGCAGGTTTGGCACCAGGAATGCCGTGCCCGGAGCTGAAGGGGTCAGAATTCCCAGAAAATCCCAGTGTGTGCTGGCTGCCCCAGCTGGGAGAGCCCACAGGGGGATTTGGGGCTGTGCCAGGGGGCCAGGCTGGCTTTGGGGAAAGGTTCATCCCAGGGGGGCTGGCACTGAACAGAGCCCCAGGAATGGCCCAGAGCTCCAGGAGGGTCTGGGCAGAACCCCAGGGTGGGATTTGTGGGGATACAGCCCCTGTGATCCCTTCCCACTCAGGATATGCCATGGTTCCAGATCATGTGGGTGCCAGGCTGGGAGCTCAGTGCCTTTGGACTCACCTCAGGGTGGTTTTACAGCCTCAGATTTGGGGGAAACAAAGAAAAAGCCAAAAAAAAAGCCCCCCAAAAATCAAATCAAAACAAACAAAAACAAAACAAAAAAAAACCCAAAAAAAACCAAAAAAAACCCCAAACCACCCAAAACAACAAAACAAAAAAAACTACCAAAAACAAACAACCAAAAACAAACAACCCCCCCAAAAAAAGATCGAAAAAATAACCCACAAAACCCCCTAACAACTACAAAAAAAACCCAAAAAGCCAAAAAAAAAAAAACAAAAAAAAAACCACAAAAAAGCCCAAAAAACAAAACAAAACAAAAAAAACCACCAAAACTCCAACCAACCAACAAACAATAAAAAACCCCAAACAAAACAAAACAAAAAAACCCCAACCAAACTAAAAAAAAAAAAATCGTTCTTTGGTCACTTTATTGTTTGCTGTGGGAGCTCCCTGCATTTCAGGTTCCAACGCCTCATCCTGGGTTTTCCTCCTGAAAAACCTGGAATTTTCCCCTGGGAGGGAGGGAGCTGCAGCAGGGACGGGGCGGGGATGTCCCCAGTGCCCCCCTGAGAAGAGCATCCACGCAGGAGGAATTTCCTACCAAGGTCCTCGACAGAGAAACCAGAAAGAAAGAAGGAGAAATGAGAGAAACCAGAAAGAAAGAAGGAGAAATGAGAGAAACCAGAAAGAAAGAAGGAGAAATGAGAGAAACCAGAAAGAAAGAAGGAGAAATGAGAGAAACCAGAAAGAAAGAAGGAGAAGTGAGAAACCAAGAAAGAAAGAAGGAGAAATGAGAGAAACCAGCAGTGCTTTATTTCAATGAGCATTTT